>NC_056732.1:1905313645-1905344949 GCF_019279795.1 Protopterus annectens
CAGAGGAACCCCTGCTACACAGCTGCAGAGGAACAGGAAATCCACCACAGCCTGGTTCAGCACTATACCCTGCGGTTTTCAAGGGCCAGCCAGCACCAGCAGGAGCGTACTGCACTGTGGCAAGAACTTGTTCATCGGGTAAATCACATAGGCATGCATAACCAGACATATGAGCAGGTACGCCATCACGGCAGTGATTTAATTAGACATGTCCGGCGGCGTGCGTCTGATATCCACAGACAACAGTTTGCCACAGGTGGTGGGGTGGCCATACATCCCCCCTCACCAGAGTGGAGGAACTGCTGCTAAGTGTGGTGGCTCCTGGCCTACAGCAACAACAACATCACACATGTATCATCATGGAGGCCGGAGCCACCCAGCATAGTGACATGGAGCGTGCAGGTAACATGCCCTAGCTGTAGACTACTGTTACCTGTATTGTTAGATTATGCATGTGTGAGATGTGTACTGTGTTTAGCAGTTGTGCTGCCTATTGTGTGCAATACTGATAATTTGAATAGTATCTGTACACCTATGCCTGTTGTTCTACTGTAGTTTAGCACACTCACAGTAGCAATGCCACAGTTGTGGCCACTGACAAACTGTGTCATATTCTTGCAGGTCCCTCTGGTGTGACAGCAGCACAGATGTTACATGCTGGTGAGTGTGTTAACACTTTAAACTTGGTATTGAACTGTGCATGTCGTAGGTGAGGTGTAGGCCATGTACACATAACACACCTACGCATAATGCATGCTGTGCATGTTTGCTGTGAGACATGAAACATCTCAGTAATGTCAGTAGCTGCCTCAATCACATGCAATGCACAGAGCATCAGATTCAAATGTGGCAACACTGTACTGCACATTGGATAGGCATAGTTGATACACATGTACACAACATAACACTTTTGCCATACGCAGTACACCTCAACTTGCTACACATAGTGTAACCAGACACCCGCTGCCAGGTCACACTTCAGTATCCCACATGTCATCCACACACCAAACATACCATACCTGAGGGGTAGGGACCTAGCATGGGGCTGTGCAACACTCCTCAACACATAATACAGTCATGTTAGGCAATGCTCCCTATTGGACACCTCACACACCCTTGTGCAAAATGGCTGTGTAATTGTGAACTTAGCCACGGCACTCCGGTTCAGGTACAGCATACTAGGCTGTGGTCTAGCACACTTTAGTGGCCTTGAGTGACCACATGATGATGGCTAATGGTACTACACCCCATACTGTTACAATGGCCATGTCCAGGATTGGTATCCCATCACATATACATGCACCACTCATCCCGTATCTGCTACAGACACAGACACTGCAATCAGACATGGAAATTCATGTGACACACAGATAACACATGCAGCCATGGTATGTATACCTATGTGTGACGGTGAACAGGACATTGCAGAACTTATAATTCTTGCACAGAAATGACATGTCCTTGTACACATTGTGTTCCAGGGTGAAGGCAATCACTGAACATGTACATACATGCACCACAGCCGTGTACACTGTCATTAACTATGGCTGTCTACACTCACACTGCATGGACTTGATCAACACTTATTCTGCATGCTGACACGTGTGCGTGACTGCCTTGTGATACTGTCACCCACCTTCAACCAGTATTGAGTATGATTTGGATTTCTGTTGCGTGTGTCTATCTGCTGTAGTGAGGAGTGTGCATGTGTTCCTGTGTTCCTGTGTGCATGTGTTCCTGTGTGCATGTGTTCATGTGTGCATGTGTTCATGTGTGCATGTGTGCATGTGTGCATGTGCAGACCATAACGTGTGTTTTCTGTCTTCCTCTCACAGGTGCTGAGGTAGGGCTTGGTGAAAGCAGCAGGCGACCTGAAGCCACTGCCATGGATAGTGGTGATGATGAGACATGTATTTTGGCACAGGGAGATTTGACAGGGTCTGTCATTGGTCCACCAATCGACAGTACACAGCGTTCGACCCCATCTATGAGCACACTCATACTACTATTACATCCCTCACCACCAATGGCCATAGGGGAGGGACAGCATACAGTTGGCAATGACCAGGAGAGTGTGGTACCCATGGCACATGCATCCCCTCACAGCAGCCATAGCCATAGACCCGGAATGGTACCACATAGGCGGAGGTCCAGGGATTCTCAGGGGAGCACCATTGGACGTATTGCCCTTGGCAGGAGTGCCCTCACAGGTCTTACGACGACCACTATGTTCTGGGCTGTAATGCAGGCTCAGGCACATATGGAATGGTACAGCAAGCAGGAATTTAGGGTACAGAGAGCAAATAACACCGCTATCAATGACAGCATCCGTGACCTTGCTGGTGCCATCCAGACATACACCGAGGTCACTGATAGACATTGGGGGGAGACAACAGATGCCCTCCACAACATGTCTTCCTCAAGCCAGGACCGTGCGGGATGGTTGGAATGTAGACGCGGACGCATGCCAGCAACAGCAACAGCTGGCAGTGGTTGCAGATGGCCCACAGCTCACAGCCACTCCCGTAGTGGCAGTACTAGCCCCAGCAATGCTGGGGCTGGCCTGTCCATTGTCCATCCCAGTAGACCATGTGCTCGTGGCTCTGGCCAGTCCCAGCAGGGACATGGGCCCAGTCATCATACCTCTGCCTCTGATGACAGCATCTAGTCAGGGTTGGTACCCGATACCATCCGTAGCACCCCTGCCAGGCACAGGTACTGTGTCCATGGCTGGAGACAGTGATCTGTACAGCCAAGTAGGTACAGTCTGTGGCTGTCCCACACACCACCATATATGGCAGCCACATCGTGGAGCTGTGTGCATGCAGACACACACACATTAAGCAAACAACTAGGGCTCACACATACACACACATATTACATCAACATTGGCCCATGCTGTACTGTTGTCCCACACACACACACACACACACACACACACACACACACACACACACACACACACACACACACACACACACACACAGACATGTCGATTGGATGGGTCAATGTCAGGCTCTGGCAAACAATAAAATGCCCTGTGCATATGATGATACCTGTGCCACCTCCTGTCATCTGCATTATCGATGGGGGGACAGGCTAACATGGTGCTGATGCACAGGGTGATACTATAGCAGTGTAGCAATAATAGCGAGTTGTCAACAAGGAAGTCTAACTGCATCCTTGTAGGTATATCTGAGCAGACATTATGCATCAAAGCTCTGATTGTCAATGTAGCATTGTTTACACCACTGTTAGGTCTGAGTATGTATTATCCATCCATGTGCCACTTGGCTGATGTGTGATGTGTTGGCAGCATGTGTTAGCGCGTGGATAGTATGTGTGTGATGTGTGCAGTACAGATTAGCAGGTGTACATCTCTGAACATGGTGGGTGCACACTGTCTGGATGTACGTGCATAGTGGACACATGGGATGTGTGGCATACCCTGTCATACACATTATTAACATCCCATTGCATCTTTCAATGGCCAGTATGCATTCTACTACAGTTATGTGCTAACATGGGTAGACATGTGTATGACATGGGTTGACACTATGCTGCGGGTGATACCGTTAATATCAGTCATTGATTTGCAGTCTGGTAGTATACACAACCTCAATGGCATGTCTATAAGCAATCATTGGATGAAGTCCTGACAAATGACGCACAGTAGTAGGGAACCCAGTATCAATTGGATCCTTCCAGTGCTACACTGTAACACTAATCAGTGGTGATGACTGCCACCCATTACTGTGACCACACCTGTGTGTCATATAGCTCCCTTTGGTACATGCAGACATACTAGGGATGTGTCCATCCAAATCTGGGAATGCATGGAATGGCCTACAATGCATTCCGTGGATGGGATGCATATCCTACACAAGGGTATCATACAGACAGATACCTGTTGTGTGATACATGCTGTATAGCAGTAAGCCGACTATGGCATAGTTATCCTCATGTACTATACATACTATCCCATCAGTACCACACCGGTGGTAGCCCTCAACATGTATGTCAGGTACCATTGTGTACATACAGACCCATGTTATGTCATGTTTCCCTTGGTATCCACATATAGGTATAGTAGAGTCCGAAGGTGTATCACAGACATTAGAGGCCTGAATGCATATCCACAAGGCAGTTGTACACCTATAAAGACTGTCCATTCTTGGCAGACTTTGTTGTGTATGACCATGTCTGACATACACCCCAGGCATATACCCTCACTCTCACTACTCTTAAGTAACTGTCATGGGTGTGTGTGCCACAGATGACCTTGGCCACAGAACACAACAGTGGACGGCCATGTCACATACATACATATGTGACCTACGATCTGAGTAGCAGCGGCATAACCTGTCAATGGAAACAAATGTATTCATGTAGTATGCAGGCTTCACACCTATGTAGTGATTGAGGGGACATGTACACATATATATTTAATGTAACAATTATGAAGCATGCACGGAAGCAACTGCACGGCTCAATAGGTAATCCAAAGAACAAAAAAGATGGAGCCAGCAGAACATGACCCAAAATTAAACTTTATTGGTGATAGACCATAATCAAAAGAACAGCAGAGAATGGTACAGACCGGTTTCGGCTGGTTAACTATACACAGCCTTCCTCAGTGTAAAACTAGTAAATTCAAAGCTGTCATTAAATACACTGCAAACAAAAGTGATTGGATAAAACTACAGCTTGTCATTTAATCCTGGTGGGAATAAACCACCTAACTTAATCATCCATTTTTTTCTCTTTAGAGTTCAATTGAGAATGCCAACCTGTTTTATTTACTTTTTTACCATGAATGATATCAATAATTGTAAACAAAAAAGTGGCTGTAGGATGTGTTTGCTGATGTTTAAAAAGAGCATTATGTATTCTACCTTTTTTAATATTGCTAATGTGCTCTGAAATTCTAAGTCTTAATGGTCTAGAAGTTTGACCTATATAGAATGCCCCACATGTGCATGTGGCTAAATAGACTACCCAATCAGAGCTACAATTCGCAAAAAACTTGATATTACATACATTAGGGGAGTTTCTATTGGAAAATTCTTTTGTTTTTGAAATTTTATTACAGTTTGTGCAATGTCCGCAGGGGTAGCAGCCTACTGGTATACTGCCAGTAAGAGTAGTTTGAATTGGTTCTGAAAGACCTGTATCATGTGTATATTTGTAATGGCTAAAATGACTGCCCAGATTTCTGCCTTTCCTGAAAGAAAAAAGGCATTGTTCAGGAACAATGGAGGACAAATCAGTATCATATAATAATAAGTTCCAATGTCTGTTGATACTTTGAATTAGATTATCCGAATTCCTGCCATAAGTAGTAGCAAACCTAATTGGTTGAGAGGTAGGTTGGTGATCCATTTTATAAGATAATAAATCATCCCTATTCATGTGATTGACTTTATTTATAGCATCGAAAACATGCCCCAGTTTGTATCCCCTAGTCCTAAAACGTCTAGTTAGATCCCTACTTTGTTCTTGAAATGAAGTCTCATCAGAACAGATGCATTTCATCCTGACGAACTGGGATTTTGGGATGTTTTTAGAAATATGGGGGGGGGGTGAAAACTGGAGGCATGTAGTATGGTATTAAATTCCGGATGTTTCCTATAAACAAAGGTCCCAAGTGTATGGTCTGATAATCTATTGATAGATACATCTAAAAAGGTTATGTGATTGTAATCATAATGTAAAGTAAACTCAAGGCCCCATTTGTTGTTATTTAGGTATGCTAAAAAGTCAAATAACCCTGCAAGTTCACCCCTCCATACAGCCCAGCAGTCATCAAGATAATGTCTCCAGATGTCAAGATCTTCCAAGGGTACCGCTATGGGTTCTTCCTTTGCACCCATCTATGCGGACCTATTTATGGCTTATGTTGAGAAGGATCTTATATACAATTGTAATAATAACATTTACTTGGAATACCATATAATACCATACTACATGCCTCCAGTTTTCATCCCCCCCATATTTCTAAAAACATCCCAAAATCCCAGTTCATCAGGATGAAACGCATCTGTTCTGATGAGACTTCATTTCAAGAACAAAGTAGGGATCTAACTAGACGTTTTAGGACTAGGGGATACAAAATGGGGCATGTTTTCGATGCTATAAATAAAGTCAATCACATGAATAGGGATGATTTATTATCTTATAAAATGGATCACCAACCTACCTCTCAACCAATTAGGTTTGCTACTACTTATGGCAGGAATTCGGATAATCTAATTCAAAGTATCAACAGACATTGGAACTTATTATTATATGATAATGATTTGTCCTCCATTGTTCCTGAACAATGCCTTTTTTCTTTCAGGAAAGGCAGAAATCTGGGCAGTCATTTTAGCCATTACAAATATACACATGATACAGGTCTTTCAGAACCAATTCAAACTACTCTTACTGGCAGTATACCAGTAGGCTGCTACCCCTGCGGACATTGCACAAACTGTAATAAAATTTCAAAAACAAAAGAATTTTCCAGTAGAAACTCCCCTAATGTATATAATATCAAGTTTTTTGCTAATTGTAGCTCTGATTGGGTAGTCTATTTAGCCACATGCACATGTGGGGCATTCTATATAGGTCAAACTTCTAGACCATTAAGACTTAGAATTTCAGAGCACATTAGCAATATTAAAAAAGGTAGAATATATAATGTTCTTTTTAAACATCAGCAAACACATCCTACAGCCACTTTTTTGTTTACAATTATTGATATCATTCATGGTAAAAAAGTAAATAAAACAGGTTGGCATTCTCTATTGAACTCTAAAGAGAAAAAATGGATCATTAAGTTAGGTGGTTTATTCCCACCAGGATTACATGACAAGCTGTAGTTTTATCCAATCACTTTTGTTTGCAGTGTATTTAATGACAGCTTTGAATTTACTAGTTTTACACTGAGGAAGGCTGTGTATAGTTAACCAGCCGAAACCAGTCTGTACCATTCTCTGCTGTTCTTTTGATTATGGTCTATCACCAATAAAGTTTAATTTTGGGTCATGTTCTGCTGGCTCCATCTTTTTTGTTCTCCACATATATATTTGCCATGCAGATACCTGATGTCTGCAATGCACTTACTGTTGTCATCATACTATGTCATACCGTAGTAAAAGCAAAACCCACACCGTGTTGACCAACAGTGACACACACACAGTCAACGTTTGCAGGATTCAAACCCCTACCTAACTATGTTATGATACTAGGAAGAAAAACATTAACACGGTGCGCTATTTGCTTTATTGGCTGGTCTCCCTTCTCCTGCTGTATTTGTAGGATGGTGACATCATCAGACTTTCCAAAGAGGAATGTACCTCTTTCAGTTTGTTTTCACAGTCTCCCAAAAGGGCACTCCTTTCAAAGACAATTGCACACATACACACACTCACTGTTTGCAGGATTTAAATCCCTACCTAACTATGTTATGATACTAGAGAGACACGCACTAACACAATGTGCTATTTGCTTTAGTGGCTGGTTTCCCTTCTCCTGCAGTATTTGTAGGATGGTGACATCATCAGACTTTCCAAAGAGTAATGTACCTCTTTTAGTGTGTTTTCACAGTCTCCAAAAAGGACACTCCTTTCAAAGACAATTGCATACATACACAACCCCCCCCATGCACACACACACACTCACTGTTTGATGGATTCAAACCCCTACCTAACTATGTTATGATACTAGAGAGAGACGCATTAACACAGTGGGCTATTTGATTTTTTGGCTGGTTTCCCTTCTCCTGCTGTATTTGTAGGATGGTGATATCATCAGACTTTCCAAATAGGAATGTATCTCTTTTATTGTGTTTTCACAGTCTCCAAAAAGGGCACACCTTTCAAAGACAACTGCACACTTGCACTCACTGTTTGCAGATTTAAACCCCTACCTAACTATGTTATGAAACTAGAAAGAGACGCAGTAACACGGTGCGCTATTAGTTTTGCTGGCTGGTTTCTCTTCTCCTGCTGTATTTGTAGGATGGTGACATCATCAGACTTTTCAAAGAGGAATGTACCTCTTTTAGTGTGTTTTCACAGTCTCCAAAAAGGGAATACTACTCAAAGGAAACTTCACACATACACCCCCACCACACACACACACACACTTTGCAGGATTCAAACTCCTACCTAACTATGCTATGATACTGGAAAGAGACACATTAATATAATGCGCTATTTGCTTTATTGGTTGGTTTACCTTCTCCTGCTGTATTTATAGGATGGTGACATCATCAGACTGGACATAGTGATGTGTGTACACTTTGTTTTATGCCATTCCAGGAATGGTCCATGTGGGTCAGCAGGTGTCAACAGCTTGAACATGACCTCAGTATCCTTACCTTGTGTGATCTATCTGTGGACACATTGTCATTCCGTCATATGTCAACACATATTTATGCACAGCTTGTTGGTTTTGTGGATACTACATGTGTCTGGGATGTTGATAAAGGGCTATTCAAAGTCTATGTGACACATGTGTAGATGTGTTCATTGATGTATGTCCTAGGTGGCTGCCTTGCAAACAGTCTAGCAGGTTTGACAACCATGATCCGCACATGAACATACCACAGTTGTTAGGGTTGTGTGTGTGTCAGCTTCCAATAGCTCTGTTTATGACTGCAACCATTATGGACTCTATGACGTTGCAGATCAGACCTCATAGGCATACTGGACTTGACTTCCTATGGTGTGTTGTGCACCAACACTTATGGGGAGTGCCATATGTAGCTGTGACACATTCAACGGTTCCACATCCTGTGTAGGGGGTGCAGCTCAGCTGACTGTTCAGGTGTATGATCTGCTTGTTCTGTAGTTTGTGCATGACACATATTGGGAATCAATGTATTCCACCTGCTGCCATGGTTTTGGCAGTGGGGGTAGCTGCTCATCCATTCTACATGTGATATCTCCTGGTATGATGATGTGGACTATTGTCAGTGGGGGATGGGTATGTACATATGGGCCTGTCTGTCACTCAGGTACAGCTGGCCCTGACTCAGGACATATATTTATTTATTTATTTTATTTATTTATTTCAGTTTGATAACCGGGGAGGTCCACTGGGCTCAGGAGCCCATTTTCAGTGGAGGCCCGGGGATAAAATCTCCACATTACACAGTAAAGTTAAAAAACAGGTAAAATTAAAATTAAGATTCAAAGATATGAGTATATTAAGATAGAACAGAAAACATTGGGTTTTATGAATACAGGTAAAATTGTGATACAGAGACAGTATGAGGTACAATGGTTACATAGCATATGAGTCATATATTAACATGGTTGGTTAATAAGGTTATATAGAATTTGAGTCTTGTTAGGGCAGAGTGGAAGACCAGAGACAGTATGGGGTACAATGGTTACATAGCATAAGGGTCATAGATTAACATGCATGGTTAATAAGGTTATATAGGATTTGAGTCTTGTTGGGGCAGAGTAGAAGACCAAGCGTAAATGTTAGGGAGGGGGATAAAAGGGAGTGCAAACTATTTACAATATTTACATTATATACACAAGGCAGCAGTAAGAAATAAGTAGAATCACGGAACAAAGTTATTGGAAGAAGGAGTAGTATGGAGATACAATTAGCGTAGAGAGTAGAAGGCTAAGTGGGAAAAGTGCAGTTGCACTTCCTATTGGAGAATAAGTGGGAATGGAGTAGGGTTTTGAAGTTGTTAAGGTTTTCAGTCATTCATAAAGATGGAGGCAGAAAATTCCATTTTTTGGCTAAGGAAAAGGATAAGAGGTGTTGCCCGGCCGGTCGCTTTGGTGTGTGGACACTGAGTAGGTTTAGGTGAGCAGATCTAAGTGACCTGTTAGGAGTGTAAAGTTGTAGGATGTTGGATAGTGCAGGACATTTGGAAGGGTTAAATAATAGCCTATGGGCAGTGTTAAGTTGGAGGTAGTCTAGAAGGTTGGGGAGTTCTAGCCAGTTTAGTGAATAGAGGGCAGAGCAATGGTGGGAGGTGTGTTTGGCTTTGATGGTGAATATAGAAATTTTATTATAACAACTTTCCATTTTTGAGGAAAGGGAGGCAGATAAGTTAGTTAATAGAGGGGCACCATACAGTAGTGAGGGAAGAAGATAGGTAGTGGTGAGGGTTTGTCTAGAAGAAGGAGAGAGATGGTGAATGTTTCTATATAGCAGGCCAAGTTTTTCATGTGTCTTCTTGATATTGAGTTGAATATGAGTGTCAAATTTTAGGTTTTCATCAATAGTGACCCCAAGTAGTTTGGCATAGGGAACAATTTCTATAGTTGAATTGCTATGGCTTCTAATTTGGAATGAGTTTTTGTTGAGAGGGAAGGATTTTGAGGGGGGGAGAAGTATTTTGGATTTGTTAGCATTTAGAGAAAGGTGGTTTTGGAGCATCCAGTTCTCAGTGGTGGAGAAAGCTGTTTGTGTGTATGATAGAAGTTCTGGGAGGTTGGTGGCACAACAGATTAAAGTGGAGTCATCGGCGTACTGTACAATTTTAGTATTAGGGATGGCAGAGTGGAAGTCATTGATAAAGATGTTGAATAGCATAGGGCCAAGAATGGAACCTTGGAGAACACCAGTGGGGGTAGGAGGGAAGTTAGATGTACCTTTCCTCCATTTTAGAGCTTGAGATCTATTGGATAGGTAACTAGAGAACCAAGATAGTGTATTATATGAGAGGTTGAGGTTAGCAAGGTGGCTAAGGAGATGAGTATGGGAGACAGTGTTGAAAGCCTTTGAGAGATCTAGTAGAACTGTTGAAACTATTTTACAAGTATCGCGGGCACGGTTGACTATATCTAGGAATGAGAGTAGAGCAGTTATAGTGCTATGGCCAGGGCGGAAACCATGTTGGGTTTGGGAGATGAGGTGGTTATTGATAAGGAAGGGCATTAACTGAATGTGAATGCATTTTTCCAGGATTTTTGATATTGGGGAGAGGATGGCTATGGGGCGAAAGTTTGAGGTATTATTGTTTTTACCGCCTTTGTGAAGAGTATGTATAAAGGCAGAACGCCACAACTTGGGGACATAAGATTCCATTATGGATCTGTTGATTAGGATACTAATAGGGAGGGTGATTCCATCTGCAGCAATTTGTAAGAATTTGGATGAAATGTTATCTGGAGCATTAGAGCAAGGTTTCAGTTTGCTGATAAGTTTTTTTATATATGAGGTGGAGACTGGTTTAAGTTCAAAGGTGGTGGGAGGGTTGGATTTAGAGGCTGGGGTAGGGTGACTGAGTTGTGTGGATGGGTTAATTTGAAAGGTCTTATTTAGTACAGCTATACAGTTAATAAAGAAGGAGTTGAAAAGACTGGCAATTTCTGGATCGGACTTGGTAGTGTCAGGGCAAGGATTGTTTTTAGTGACTGGGTTGAGAAGTGCATTAATGGACTTCCAGAATAGTTTAGGGTTTTTGGAGTGGTTGGCTTGGCGTTTCAGATAGTAGGAATGTTTGTCTTTGGATATATGTTTTTTTGTGAGGTTGCGGAGCTGCTTGTATTGAATAAGGGTCTCTGGATGTTTATTCTGCTGAGAAAGTTTACAGCATTTGTCTCGCTGTTGCATGAGTTTTTTGGTTTCCCTAGTTAGCCATAGGGCAGATTTGGATTTGACTCTTATAGTTCGGGGTGGAGCTTGGGAATTAAGTATATTTAGGAAGGTAGAGTTACAGGATTCGATGGCTCTGTCAAGAGGAAGAGTTTTTAGATTTGTAATTGTTTGAGGATATTGGAGAAAGTGAGAGGGTTGAAGTTAGGTTATATGTATGCGATTATTGGTGCTGGAGATGGGGAGACTGAGTTGCTCGGTGGATGAAGGCAGGTAGGTGGTCACTAAGAGTCAGGAAGGATGCCTGAGTCTAAGATGTTGTTAGGGTGGGTAGCTAGGATCCAGTCCAGTGTAGATCCTGGAGGACTGATTTTGTTGGGTCTAGTGATAGAGTTAGTTAACTGAGTAAAGTTGAATAGATTGACAGATATGGCTGGATTTAGGTTATTAATTTTGTTCCAATCTATGTTCACATCTCCTAATATGTAGGTCTCTAGGTTAATGTTAGTTGAGACCCATTCGAGGATTTCTTCAAGGGTGGTAGTATTGTTACCTGGGGGAATATAAAGGGATATGAAGCAGATACTTTTGTGAATATTCATTTGTAGTAAACCTATTACTAGTTCAGTATTGTAGAACTGGAGAATGGGGTTTGGGTATGGAATAATGGGGAGTAGATTAGAGAATATCAAGGCTACTCCTCCACCTTTTCTGTTTAGGCAGTCAGATCTAAGGGCTTAAAAGCCGGGGGGGGGGGGTAGGATTTCTGAGTCAGAGATGGTAGGTTTTAGCCAAGTCTCAGAGATGGCTACAATGTCAAGAAGGTTGTGGTGAAGCCAAGCATGGAAAAGAGTAGCTTTATTTCTTAGGCTTTGGGCGTTGGGGATGATTATTTTTAGGCTTTTAAGGTTAGTGCTATTGTTACTTTTTGGCGGGATGAGGTTATTAGTGGCGCTAGGTCCAGTGTTTGGGTGGATATCACCAGATGGAATTAGGTGGATGAAGATGGGAGACAGTAGGAAATGTAGTTTGCTTTTTGACTGTTGAGGACAATAGATTAGAGCTTTGTGGAAGTTAAGGTTGGTGGAGGTGGGTAAGATCTTTGGATTAAAGTGGTGGAGTAAATTGGACTGTAGTAATGAGGGTGAAATGTTATGGTAGTGAGTATTGGTAGTGGTGAAAAGTGGAATTGGAGTTGAAAGGTGGGGGAGAAAATAGGGGTAAGAGGAGAGGAATAATATGAGGTAGTATGGTGCAATGGGATTAGAATTAAGATGGTGATGAGAGGGATTTGTAGAGTTAGAAGGAATGGAGAATGCATAATGTAATGGAATAAGAATGTAAGATAGAGAAGTACAGATGTATAGTATAGGTAGGGTAAAGACAGATAAAAATCAATGGGTGTAGGTTTTACTAAAGTGTGAGTGGGGAGTGGCTTTTAATTGATGGGAGGATAAGAGGAGATATGTGTGGGGTGTGGTCTTTAATTGATGGGAGGTAAAGAGAAGGGCGAGAAGGCCAGTAATTGGTCTGATAGAGAATGGGAGAAGTTTACTGCAAAGGTAAAACTGCGAGTAGTGGGGGTGGGTGGGAACTGGGGGCAGGGTAGGGGAGCGGAGTGAGCCTGCAGGGCGAATGGTGCGGGTAGAGACAAGTGAGTGGAACAGTTCAGGATGAACAATCAGTGGATTGCTGATTGCTCAGGGTAAGTGAAAGAGCAGATGACTAGAGAATAATAAATGTAAAGTGGTAATGTTCAGAGGAGGAAAGTGGTATTTACTGAAGAGCAGAAGGTATGTGAAGGAAAGATAGGAGCTGGGTATAAGCTGCAGGGAGTAAAGATGTAATTTATAGGATGGCAGTATGGACTAATGGATGGGACTGAATGAGAGTGACACCTAGTGGACAGGGAATACTATTACAGCAGAAGTAAATGTCTGGGTAAGGCTGGTCAAGGACTAGATACTAACTATGGGTCAGCTAATGGAGGCAACAATAGAGGGACTAAGGGTGTATAATTTAGCTACTGGGTACAGAGGAGGGTATGGCTGCTGGCATTCCTGGCTAGAAGATAACAATTACAAGCTACAATACATATACACTATTAAACATCAGCTTTTCTGCCAGTATCAGGAGAACACATACTTTCTTTCTTCCTTTCTTGGTATAGCACAGGGATAAGACAGTAGGTGATGTGGAAGGGTCCTTATATTCCAGATAGTCAATTTCTTAACCTCAAGTGGAAGGAAGGCAAGCTGGAGAGCTGGGAATAATTAGGGAACAAGACTAAAATAGTGGAGAGGAAAAGAAAATAAATGTCCTTATTAAGTTAGTACAGCCAGTATTACTAAGCATATTTTCAAAATATAGTATTAATAAATTCATCCAACATAGCTAGAAATACAGTATTAATAAATTCATCCAACATAGCTAGATATATTTCAGGAAGAGGTAGAATCAAAGCAGCATTGGTACAGTCATTCAAATAAAGCAAGAAGAAAAGGGAACAGTTCCATGCAAGGTAGACCTGTATATTGCTTTGGTATATTTTACAATTCAATAAGGCAAAAACAGACTCAGGAATACAGTGCTTTAGGGTATATAAATAGAAAAAATAAAATAGAAATCATAATGTAAATATGAACATTGCAGATGCCCTAATGAATAGTACAAGAGATGTGTTCAACTCTTTGAAATAATGGCTGTGCTCTGTATACAGTATGAAGAAGAACAAACACAAGCTTTCCAGAGGGTTAGGCAATTGTGCTAGTATAAAGTAATTGATAGGTGATATCAGTTGAAAAGCATAAAAATGTGTTGTCACAGTCATAGTTATTCAGCGTTGATGCTGTTGTTGGCTACAAACAGTCGCTATGTGGCAGTACTTTCCTGAGTATAGATACATATTAAGCATTAAGTTAAACCAAAAGCAGCGTATTTACTGAAGGAGTAAATAATCAAAACATACCACAAGCGCTTATTTTTCTAAAGGTTCCGTGCATAGAGTGACCACAATAGTTGTGGAACTACTTGCTTTATTGGCGTTTATTTGTCTAGAGAAGCTAGAGATATTAGCATATCAATGCTTACGCACTCGCTTATAATCAAGAGCACATAGATGAAATAAAATAAGTTCTCTCTCTGGCATTTACTTGCATGGATGAGTAAATGATATTAGTATCTCAGCGCTTATGTGCTCTCTGGAATCTTTTTATTTTAATGAAAGTTATAGACCAAACTGTGTAAGGCAAACTCTCGGGGTTGCTTAAGGACACCTGTATCAGCTCCACATGGTAAACGCTAAAGCAGATAATGCATAGTTGGAACAAAGCAGTCAACACATATAGTTGCAATAGTTTACTTATGTTGTACCTAATAAAAGTTTAATTTCAGATATAACTATACCAATTCATGCAGCTGGAACCTTCGCAAGTAGGCAATCGATGTGCAGCACAAGCCCTCACTAAGAGAAAGAGACAAGCATGTAGCATATGTTTGAGTGTACCAGCAAACTCTCGGGGTTGCTTGAGAATGCCTGTAGCAGTTCCTCGTGGAAAACGCTAACACAATTAATACATAGAAGGTGCAGAGCAGCCAACACAAATAATTAAAATGTATATATATATATATATATATATATATATATATATATATATATATGTACATTGATATTTATAGAAAAGACAAACTAGTGAAAAGCAAACTTCTCCGAAGCCACTAAATAGCCAGCAAGAACCATTGTCCAATGGAATATATACAAACAAGAGTGTTTTATTCGAAACTGAAGTGCGAATTATTACATACACTTTTCGTCGAAGCTCCTGCCCCAACTTCCTCAGACAAACACTAACCAACAGTTTAATTACAATATATATATATATATATATATATATATATATATATAGTAATTAACCCAATTATCCTATTAATTCAAATTTTAAAATTTTAAAGGGGCAATATGCTTTATAAAAAATTCATTCACAAAATGCTAATATTTGTATTGCATAATTGATATATAAACATTACATTTTCCAAATTCTCTTAAAAATCAAATGTTTACTCAATACAAAATTCAGAAACATAATAAAACCTATTCACTAATATATATATATATATATATATATATATATATATATATATATATATATATGTGTGTATGTGATACGTGATACCTATAATACAACTATATATAAAATCAACAATGTATATAAATCATAAAAATACAATTCAAGTAAAATAATTTTCTTTAAATACTACTCACTGATCTAATAAACAATACCTTTAAATATTTCATATTACATTTTTTACTGTGAACCAGTCCGTTGGTTAGTAACTTCCTCAGTTTTCTGAGATAGCGAATCAACTTTCTGTGTTAACAGCCCTATTAGGACCGTTAAATTTCTGTCACCACCCGAGTGTTCAGATACTGAAGTCGGACTATTCGGCAATACTGGCTCCATGAAAACACGAAAAGACAAACTAGTGAAAAGCAAACTTCTCCGAAGCCACTAAAAAGCCAGCAAGAACCACTGTCCAACGGAATATATGCAAGCAAGTGTGTTTTATTCGAAACTGAAGTGCGAATTATTACATACACTTTTCGTCAGAGCTCCTGCCCCAACTTCCTCAGACAAACACTAACCAACAGTTTAATTACAATATATATATATATATATATATATATATATAGTAATTAACCCAATTATCCTATTAAATTCAAATTTTAAAATTTTAAAGTGGCAATATGCTATTTTGTGTATTTTATTGTATTTTTATGTTATTTGTATTTTTATGTATTTTTATTTTATGTGTATTTTTGAGCATTTTTCATGTTTTTTTTTATATATATATTTCTTGAAAAGATTTATTAAAATTTAAATACATTTAAATATATGCAATTATGTAATTTCATGTATTTAATTTATGCATACATATATACAAGTAATGTTATTCTGAATCTTTTACATATTTATAATTTAAATGCATTCATGAAATAAGCGGTTTGATATCCACGTTTAAATGACAAGTTTCCCTTGGTAATATTCAATACCTAGTTTAAAAAAAAAAAAAAAAAAAAAAAAATGTAATATGAAATATTTAAAGGTATTGTTTATTAGATCAGTGAGTAGTATTTAAAGAAAATTATTTTACTTGAATTGTATTTTTATGATTTATATACATTGTTGATTTTATATATAGTTGTATTATAGGTATCATGTATCACATACACACACATATATATATATATATATATATATATATATTTTAGTGAATAGGTTTTATTATGTTTCTGAATTTTGTATTGAGTAAATATTTGATTTTTAAGAGAATTTGGAAAATGTAATGTTTATATATCAATCATGCAATACAAATATTAGCATTTTGTGAATGAATTTTTTTATAAAGCATATTGCCACTTTAAATTTTTAAAATTTGAATTAATAGGATAATTGGGTTAATTACTATATATATATTGTAATTAAATTGTTGGTTAGTGTTTGTCTGAGGAAGTTGGGGCAGGAGCTCCGACGAAAAGTGTATGTAATAATTCGCACTTCAGTTTCAAATAAAACACGCTTGTTTGTATATATTCCGTTGGACAGTGGTTCTTACATTGATATTTATGACATAGCCGAAGGAGGTGTCATGAGTCAGTCTGGACTCCTTCTCAGCTCCTCTTTACAAAACACTAACGAACATGAGCACTAATCCCTGTTATACTCTTTTACATGCTTAACACCCTACTGATCCTTTGTGATCAGGCTACAGAGTATGTCATGATAATATCCTGGCATGTCCAGAGGTCGGTTTTGTGTGTACTCTTCAGTCTAGCTGGTGGATATTGTGATATTGACACAATGTCACATCTGCCTCATGTACACAGACAACCCTCTCCTCCTCCCAACAAACTCAGATATATGTGTGAGATGCACCTATGTAGACATACAGGGAGCTGAACTCTCTCGACCCATGACTGGCACAGTCTATCAGGTGGTGTAGGTAACCACACACACCACATATCAGTCTCACATATCCTCTAGCAACAGCACCCAAACCACATTAGCACAAACTGACATACTCGGATGCTGTAACTGTACTCTACCTAACCAGCAGAGACCTCCAAAGCAGACACACACACACCTGCTACCCCACTACAATACCCACATATCACTAAGTTCACAATGTCAGTGTGCCACACAGTCACTGCCCTTCAGGCTAAACAACACACCTAATACACTTGTAATAGACGACACTTATGTGCAGACACACTAACGTACCACTCACCAGCCCTGACAAGGGAATAGTCACTTTGGGCTGTCTGCTGGGCGCCAGGATCTGCCACATAACACAGGCAATCAGGCCACTCCAAAGCAAGTACAGGACTGGCACCATCATTGTCCATGCTGGTGTGTGTAACCTCAGACGTTACTCCCTGGACCACATGACATGATACATGGAGGTACACTCTGAACATGTAGCCCAGGCCAGTATGACTCTGACCTTGTCTAGCATCTTACACCCACCAGTTATGATGTCACAATATACAGACACACATATCACATTTAACAGTTGGCGAACAAATTTGTTTCATTCATAGGGGATACAGTCTCTGTCAGCGTATGGTGACATGCTCAACATGCCACATAGCTTCACTATAGACAGCTTGCACCTGTCACCCTTGGACTTTGGTATGCTGGCTAAGGCTCTTGCTACCACCAGAGTACCTTTTTTAAGCAGGGCTCAGAAGACAAACCCACCTCCATAGACATTACAGGTTAAATGAAACTAAGGGTAATTCTGCTCAACAACAGTTGTATTAACCTCATGTTGTGGCCACTCAGGACTCTCCTCAGTATGGAGGAGAGCAATATCTGTACACTGACAGACACCTAGTTCAGGCTCGCTTATGCACACCAGCACTACCAGGTTATGTTTCATACCATGTTGTCTGACAACAAGACCTGGAACAGACAACACAACTAGAGGGAGTATCCATATACATCACAGATACACACACCTCCAGGTTAGTAGCACTGCACAAAGCATCACAGACCATACATATACAACTACCATTGCGCAATACTGCCTTTCAGTTTGTTGCCTGCTACAGAACACACACCCAAACTCAGAAATCACACTCGGCTTTTGTGGGAACTATGGAGAATATGAAGGTCTCCACAGACACCATTATATTGTGTGACTTCATATACATACATATTGACTGGGGATACTACTCAAGCCCCGACAACCTCACCCAACAGTCACTACAATTTGTGGACTCATATTCTTTGGCACAACCATTCAGCACAGCCACAAGGGGGAATACATATTGGACCTGCTCATCACCAGCATGGGGACTCTATGTTCCACACCAGCGATATACCCCTTATTGGTAAGGTCAGAACATACATGTATCTCACAGGACATACATATAGCCTACACATACCCATCCTGGGTAATCTTGGTGAACTTCTCATGAGCCAACATCTCACGTCACCGAAGCAAGGTGGTATCCTTCAGAGATCCTGAGACAGTGGCATATACGGCTCACACTGCTGCATCCTTTACATACACATTCTATGGACACCTAGTGGACTGCATGGATTGTGCTATCCCAAATAACAACAAGACTCACTACTACAATGGCAGGGGACCTGTCTGGTAGACCCCAGCCATTAATAAGCTGTACAATGTCAGGAGGACGCCACTACATGATAGAGCACAATCCCAGACTGGGAAGGCACCTGTGATCTGTACTAGCAGACAGCTACAATCACTCATGGACTTTTCTAAGGGCCGCTTCTACCAGACAATTGCACCTGACACGTAGGACTATCACACGGCCTTCTTCAGTTATGTCAGGAACCTGGGTGGACACTCACTGATATGCTGTGAGTTACTGCATACTGACTAAACCTACCCTGAACCCACTGGCATTGCCTACATTCTGGCAAACAGGTTCAGTGCAGATGTCTCCCACCCATCCCCCCTACGGAGCAACTATCCATCCCAACAAAGTATAACCTCCCTGACATCACACAGTAACAGGTGAGTGCTGCCCTCCCCACAGCGTACATCACAGTATCAATGTGACCAGATGGTGTCCCAGCCTGCATCATACACAAGCATCATGACAAACGCAACCCTTACATTACATCACTGTTCAATATCGGAGTTACCACAGGATATGTACCCAAGGAATGGCATACTGGAACAGTGGTCCCGCTCCACAGAATTGGTGCCACAACAGACCACAGACAATATTGCCCTATAACCCTATGTAGCCTGTTCTGCAAAGCTATGGAGCATATTGTCATAGGACTCCTACACATAGACATCGGGAACCTACAGACTCTGTGTCCTACTCATTTTAGCATTGTTGTGGGAAGATCTTGCCTCTTGAACCTGTAGGTATTCTTTAAATGGCTAACAGGGCCAACAACATAGGGACGGCTATCCACACAGCCTACCTGAACCTTCTAAACTATTCAACACAATAACCCACTGAGCCATTATGCATAGGCTCACCAGCGTCAATTTGGACACATATCTCACACAATGGAGTGATACCTAGATCAGGGATAGCACCCACATGGTCAGGATTGCAGGTGCCATGTCTGACTATACACCAGTTACACATGGCATCCCACACAGCTTGGTCCTGAGATCTCTCTTGTTCAGTATATATTTGTCTTACGTACAGGCTATCACAGGGGGAATATGGCTGAACATGTTTGCACTTGACTGCAAACTGTGTGCCATGATCAACTCTCCAGCTGCCACATGCATACTCAATCAGGGTCTCACAGAGATGGATGACTGGTGCTTGAGCCATCACCTACAGCTAAATGCCATTAGTTGCATAGTTATCCCGTTTGGGAGTAACAACATGCCCACATATTACCACATAGGTAGTACTCCATTACATATGGTAGGAGCTGTTAGGGGTTTGGGGACATCACTTGTTCGTACTGTCGCCTTTAACATTCATGTTGCCAAAGTGGTTGGACACACCTTCTATGTGTGCCACCTTATCCCATATGGTTTCACATTTAGATCAAGTGAGGTCATTGTGCCCCTATACTCATCACATCCATGCTTGGTTACAATGCCACATCTGGAGTGTACCTTATCTGACAGCTGCAGCAACTGTAATGGCCAAGGACAGTCCTCACCAAGCAGATCTAGGGACTCACACAGATGCCCTGCATAGTTCAGATGCCGTAACTCCAGCTCTACTCAGTCACTTACCACCTACTCAGATATGATGTGTGCCTGCTGTTTACAGCTGTACCCAAACCAGAATTACTGGACATGCTCCACCTCAGGATATCCAACTCGCTTGGAGCTGCACACTGCAGGGACGTATACCTCAGCACAGATGTTAATAGGACATTGTGGAGGGACAGATTCTTATCCCAGAGGCTCCACTAACTACAGAATGTAATCACAGTTTCACATAGGCAGAGCCACCCACTGACCACCTACTGCAGACATCTTGATGACTGTATGGGTGATTGTATATTTACCCCTGGGATATTTTCTGTGTCCCTGCTAGATAGAGGCACACTAGCATAAACATACATGGGCTATCTTGTGTGACCTACTATTCACACACACAGTGTAGTAATCTGACAGGGTTGCAAATGCCAAACACACTCTGGCTAGGTTTGTACATGCCTAGGGCAGATAGCCTAGTATTGACCTCTGAACCTATGCTAATGTTCAAGATGCACAATGTTTATTGCTGATACTGTTTGCAGGTCTTTATCATCTTTGCTTTACCAGTTTCCATGAAGAACGTCAATATCTGCAGGATATATTTGATTATGACAGGGTTCCACTATATTATAGATGTGTCTGTTGTCATATAACTGTGTGCACAGGGCGGATTGCTGTATAGTGACAGGTTCTTCGGTTAACACATGCAACTGCCAGATATGCGTGGCCCACTGCTGTACTTAGACATGGCCTACGTGTGTGAGCATGCCTAGTTCTGAAATTACATGTTTTGTTGCCTGACATTTGTCTCATTTATTCAAGTGTGTGAGCATGCCCAGTGTGACCCTTCAGTATGTTGCTATCTGAGGTCCACTACATTTGCTGATGTGCGAACATGACCAATATTAACATTTATACTGTGTGTGCTGGAAGTCAGGTTCTGTTCTTAATGCAGGACTCACGTTTGTGTCATAACTCAACAAGGATTATGATGTGCCTTCAGGGTTTCCATGGAATACTTTGCATATACTTATCAACATTCTGTCATACAGGTGGACCACTGCAATGCTGTCATGATTTAGTGGTTCAGTATTTTGGCTATAGTGCACAGTATCCTGGTTCAAGGCCCATCACTGCTTTATATTTTCATACTGAGAAGACCACACTGCTTAAGGACCTGTTAAGCAAATATGAGCATGTTGGCTTTTGTTCAGCTATGCCCTACTTAGACCAGGCTTGTCCGACATTGCTCAATATTCACCAACATTGCTGGACATTGCCCAATATTACTGGACATTGACCACAGTTGTGCTAGTTGGTGTGTGTGATTTTGTTTGCATATGCTACATGGTGGTAATTACTGTTTAGCACTGCTTTATATTGCTTAACACATGGCATTCATGCCTTAGGTGGTGCTGCAGGGCTGCCTATGTTGGATGCACATACTACACTCCCTCCACATGTTTGGAAACAGGTAGTGTCAACTTAAGCATCCCTTTTACTTTATGTGCGAGTCGGACAGGGGTATCATTTCCAGAGTTCCTACTGAGCCAGTGTATGTGCTATGCGTTGTCTCTTTGCTAAGGCCAAAGCATACTGGGCATGCCTCCTTCTGCCTACTGGGGCAGGCTCAGGTTGTTCCTCCTCTGAGTCACGCTCTGCCTGTGATGGCCCCGGCAATGGTGGGGGAGCTGTTTGGCCCAGGCCTATGCTGGTCCTGCTGCAGCTGTTTTCACAGGATCATATTACGTAGCATAGCACATACCATGACAATTTGGGTACATGTAGTTGGTGAGTACTGCAAGGCTGCACCAGATGTGTCCAGGCACTGGAACCGTGACTTGAGCAGCCCAAACACACTCTCTATTACATTACGTGTTTGTGCGTGTGCCTCATTATGGTGTTCCTGTTCAGGTGTGTGTGCATTTCTGATGGGTGTTATCAGCCACGGCTCCAGTGCATAGCCAGCATCCCCCACTAGGTGACCATGTGGGATGTCCACACTGGCAAATGTCTTTTACAGCTGCATCAGATGCCAGATATGGGAATCATGGTAGCTTCCAGGGCAGCCTGCACACATTTTCAGTATTATGCCCTGGGCATCACACATAACCTGGCAGTTGATGGAGGGGAAGCCTTGCGGTTGAAGTAGACCTTACCCCGCTCACTGGCTGGTGCTTTGATGTGTATGTGCGTGCAGTCTATTGCACCCACTACCTCAGGGTATTCCGCTATTTGCTGGAAGAGATGCATATTGCTGGCCAATACCTCACGGGAATTGGGGAAATATACATGATCACCGACATGTGCTGACATGGCATCCAGGAACTGGTGTAGTACCCTGGATGCTGATGCCTGTGATATCCCCATCATATCACTAGTTGGTCTCTGGAAAGTACCTGTTGCGAATATTCTTAGGCCAACACATACCTTGGTTTCCACTGGGATGAGTTCCCCTCTGTTGGTTCTGTGTGTGAGGCGTGGCCTGCACAGCTCAACAATTTGCTGCAGGAGGTCTCTGTCCACTCTATAGCGCTCCACTATCTCCAGCTCATGTAGCCACTGGTAGGTTACCCTGGGCCTGTACACTCTTCTCCATCTCCTCACTGTGGGTTTTCCAGCAGCATTTCCATTGTCATCACCCTCAGCATTTTGCATATGTTGCCTTATAACAGCAATGGCAACCCGTAACATTTCTTTGTCTCAGTAAAGCTTTTTCAGTTTTCACTTCTATTAGCTTAGTGCAGTGTCTCTTGTGAGAAACATAATGGACTGTTGTTTGCAGAGTGTTAAGTGCTAGGCTGGGCTGGGCTAGTGTACTGCCTGTGTAATTGCCTGATTCTGATTGTTTTCACCTGCTAGCTCTGCTAGTACTCCCTGGTAGCTTCATACTATTTGTTGTGCTTCCTTTTTCCTTTCTGTTTCCTCAGGGGGGAGCACCGTGCACACAAGCGCAAACACGTGCACAGCAACTAAGACACACGCACACATGCTTACACGGACTAAAACTTGCTTATTCGGGTTAAAACGAGTGCACACCAGCGCAAACGCTCTTACAACTCTTTAAACAGCCTTATACATGCTTACTCCAGCTTAAATGCATGCACTCATGCTTACACGCGTGCACTCTGTCTTACTTGGGTTTACAGGCACGCACACCGCGCATGCATGCTCAGGAAGAAACTTTGGTGTTATCCATGGTATACACCTTCCATTTCTTGGCTTTCCCTAGCCTACCTGTTGACACACCTCTTTCCATGATGTCTAAATGACAGCGGACACATGCCACTCTGCTCCAATGAGCTTCACTTCTTTCATACATACCTCCCTCATGATGTCACCTATCTTCTACTCTGTTACTCCCCATATCCTACTCCTACACTCCACTGACTGTGCTCATTTGCTATGTAAACTAGCGATTCACTATCCTAACACTCATTTACATAGGATTGCCTTCTAATGCTTGTTTACATGTCTTAGACTGAGCTTCCCCCCTTAGCAACCTCTACTCAGTGGCCATGTTGTCTTCAGCCTGCCATTCCCTTGCATTGTACATTACCACTTTCAATAAAATCCACATGTGTGGGTTTTAATTTGTAATATTCTGGTTTTTAGAGTGCAGCCCGTTTGCGCGGCACTGTGCTATGCTTAAACATCAGAAATCGGCGAAAAAAATTATTTTTACTTTAATTTTGCATCAGGGAACATTTCCAGTGGCTGTATATTTGGCCAATGGCATGCTTCCTGCATTGCATGCAACCTTTATTTGGAGCTGTCACGGCTCCGTTTTGCTATTTGCAGAATGGTACTCAGTTGTCAACTGAGTACATTTCTGCAAATAACACTGCTCTTACTCGGACAGGTTCGGGTTTCCTGAATCGGAAATCTACCTCATTTGCATGCCTTTCACCTGCAATTGAGGTGATATGCATGTCCCAGCCCTGTCCGTGTAAGAGCCGTTTTAGGAGGTCTCTTACACACCCCTACAGGCTGTTCCTGGATCGCTCGTCGGACATGATGGCTGCATGGAGTCTTACTCTACTCTTAGACTCTGTGCAAGCCATCGTGAATCCGGCCCATACCGTACATTTTCCCGAAGAGCCAGAGCAGCTGCAGCCACATGGGGTGGCACCATCTCGAAACAAAATAAATAAGAGAAATGTCTGTTATCTCAAATTACAGCAGCTTGTTTTATTAAGTAGTTGTGTGAGAAAGGCCAGTGTGTCTGTGGTGTGTGGGTGTGTGTGTGTGTGTGTGTGTGTGTGTGTGTGTGTGTGTGTGTGTGTGTGTGTGTGTGTGGGAGGGGGGTCCTCACAGAAGAAAGCCAGTGCTATTCTTAATTTCAATGACATTTTTTATTTTTTTCATTATACCAATTAAATACCTTTCACAAAACTGACATATCAATTAAACTTATAATACTTTCTTTAGTATCGCAAAGTTGAGGTGAGTGCTAGGTGAGAAAACTTAGCCAACTACTCATTGCCCTCAGCTGATGTTAAGTAGCACTGAGCACATATTTTCATTGTAGTGTTAGTGTTCTCTGTGTGTGCATGTATGTGTGTGTGTGTGTGTGTGTGTGTGTGTGTGTGTGTGTGTGTGTGTGTGTGTATGTGTGTGTTTATCATTCCTGGGTTGTTATTAGGGTACTGTTACATGTAGTGATGCACTTTCAGTTCTTGAATAGGCTGTTGCTTGGTTAGAAAGATTAACTGGTGATGATACACTTCCCATACATTCTTCTGTGTTTGGCATCATGTTATTTCTTTATATTAGAAGACTATAGGATGGATCGCCTCATAGCAAGAGGTTCTCCGGTTCGATCCTTGGCTGGGGTGCCTTCTGTGCGGAGTCTGCATGTCCTCCCTGTGGTCGCGTGGGTTTCCTCCCACATCCCAAAGACATGCTGTAGGTGGACTGGACACTCTAAACTGGCCCTAGGAGTGAGTGTGTGCTTTCTGTGGAAGGTTGGGCACTGAGCTGGCAACTCGACACTGTAAAAACTCCACTGGCAATCATGAGCAGACAGGTGATCCGCTGTGGCGACCTAACCGGGAAAAGATGAAACAAGAAGAAGACTATAGGATGGATGCTGTGCTCCTTCAAGTAAAGAGAGGTTTCACAAAGGATATGGGCACTTGTAAATGATTGATGTGAAAACAATGATGAAGACATTAAAAAGATGACTGTGGAATTTGAGTGTCCACAACCTAGTACATGGTCTTTTTCATGTTTAACTGTCTTGACTTTGAGGCTGATTCCTCTCTGTAGCAGGAAAGCTCCTTAGGAGCATGACAAAAATCTGATGGACATTACATATTTGGTCTTTATCAAAAGCTGAAGTACTTTGTCTCACAAGATCTGGCTAGGTAAGCCAAAAGGGCATGGAGCAGTCACTAGGTTAGTCTGATGAATAGGTAACTTTTTTCTTAGTGGGATGTTGCTGAATGTGGTAGGGGAGGAAAAATGGTCTAGTGAGAAGCTGGTGTACAAGACAGTCCCCCAGATTCACGAATCCTTCGTGTAAGACTTAATAAGTCTTACTCGGACGCTGTAGTTGAATGGTATGACATCAGCGTGCCATGAATATTCATGAGGGCATGCTGACGCAAGCGTAAGTCTTACACGGACCATGTAGGAAACCAGGGGGCATGTCCGACTGCCGTGCAGTCTAATTGTCCAAGCCCCTTCAAGGGTTGGAAAAGTAAAATGAAAACACACAAGAGCGAGTCCACTCAAACGTCCTTGCACCCAACACTACACTCCCTGACATTGTAAACCCCCATCACAGTTATAAAAAGGAAAACATTAATTTTATTTTTTTTTAAATTCCCGAAATAGCTGCCCGTATGTGCGCAGGTGTGCCCATTGCTTAGCTGTACTTAGCAATTCCAACATGGAAGATCATAAGAAAGAATGTTTATGCAAATCACACCAAATAGCAATAGCGTAATGGTAGAGCGTTCGCACAAAGAGGAGGCATTCACAGTTCGAGTCCTACCACTCCCTTTCTTATTTATGTTTTAAATCAGTATATGAAATAATACCTGACATATATGATTAAAATATTAGTAAAAAGCAGTGAAATGGCCAATGTATCACTGAACAAAATATATATTTTTAAAGGATCCTGATATATAATCGCCTGCAGTTAAGCAGCGCTTTACCCAGCGCAATAGAGTTGCCCATAGTTTAATAGTGCTTTAACCAGCGCAATGTGTTTGTGCGGACGTGCGCACCGTGCCAACCAGGGCACCGTAGGGCACCATGCAGAAACATAGAGCAAAGTTGCTTAAATGCAGCCACACCCCCTAGCCTGTCTGGACAGTATTAAAATAAAATGAATGATAAGGTTCGAACCCAGGACTCTGTGCATCATAATCAAAGTACAGAACCACTAAGCCATGACAGCTTAGGAGAAACAGCCACTGTTAACATACATATACTTAGAAATGGTAGATTAACCATTACTAAGCAGGTCTGCAGTCAGCCGAGAATTTTCAAAAATGGCCAATCACAAAAAAAGTGTGGGAAATGCTGCATATTTAAGCCCCATAGGCAGGAATACTTGCCATAACTGATTGTAGCTCACATTTGCAGTTAGAATGGCTGGTGCTGGAGAGGGTACATGCTTCCGAGCGCAACGTCAGGGCATTGAGGAGTCGAAATACATGGTTTGGCTCCTTGTCCACCATCATGAGTTAAGACTCCTGCAGGGCCAGTTCCAAGGGACGGAGTACAAGGCAGAGGCTTGGAACCGGTTCGCTCATGACCTCACAAGTGTCACAGGCATTCCTCAGACTGGTGAGCAGGTCCATCACCAACAAGCAGACCTGAAGAGACGGAAGAAGGACCACCTGAACCAATGGATACAGGAGGCCCGTGGGATGCAAGATGCCCCACAACTGAGTAGGTTGCCATGGAATGCAGTATGTAAGAATTGATAATTGATTCTGTATAACGGATAGGTATGTCTCAATATCCCTTCATTTACTTTACAGCTGCAGGTGACCGTGCTGCGAATCAGCAAGCCTATGCAGATAGGCTGCTAAGGCTGCACCAACAGGCAGGTTAGTGATTATTCTGCATGTATTGTTATATAAAATAGAGTAGAGAGCATGAAATAAAGTGTTGTAGTCCAATACTACAGCCATAAAATGGCCTGAATAAGTCCTCTGCATGTGCTGTCAGATAAAAAAGTCAGAGAGCCAGAAAAAGAGTGTAGTAACCCATTAAGAAAGTTAACATATGTCCGGAATAATATCTCTGCAGGTACTGTCATATAAAATAAGTGAGTGAGCCTGAAAAAGAGTGTTCTAACCTATTAATAAAGGTATACTATGTCTTGAATATGTCTTCCATATGCACTGTTAAAACAAATAAAGGAGTGAGCTTGTGGAAAAGTGTGTAATGTCATTAATAAAGGTCTAAAACCCGGAGTGTGTCTGTGTCACTTAGTTTGAAATGTTGTTGTACCCTTGCATTATACAAATAGTACTGTTTTAAAAAGTGCTGGCAGCCCAGAGTTGTGCAGTCCCATCTAAAGTGGGTGACAGAAGTGCTAGTAGCTGTGAAGCATATATACAGTCCTCAACAGTCAATTACTGGCTGGCATGCATAAGCAAATCTGGCACACGAGTAGCATGTTAATTTGTTCCCCAGAAATGTGAGTGTGCTTCAAGAAATGCAGGGTTCTGTACAAATTGAAGCGAAAATGTCATGTGAAAACACCCAGATATGTAGATGAAGAAATATAAATGCAATCAAGAAATATGTAGCAGTAACATCTGCATCTTGGACAGTTAGTATGTCAGATATAGGTCAGGTATATATTGAACTAGCCAAACCCATTACACAACCTAATGCATGGTGGCAAGTGTAATAATACATGTAGGGGATATGCACTTGCGGTCACTAGGAATGTAGTGTAGACTAAAAGTAATTATAAGATGTTAATTGAGTTTTTTTTTCTACACCCTACAGTATGTGCATAAACCATGAAATTCCACACCTCAATGGGTATGTGTAATCTTAAATGTTTGTTGGGACATATGTCCTATTGTTCTATAAATATTTGCATTCACGTTGATGCATACGCCCTGTTCAAACACCACAATCATAATGGCCTGTTGCTACCAAACATCCCTGCATGCTGTTGGAATATCCACTGTCGTTCAATATATGCATGTGTTATGCTTGCTGTTCAACTGTTGGAACCTTGGTGTGATGGGTTAAAGGGAATATTACTGCATGCTGTTACAACTAATCTGGAATGCTGTTGTTTATGTTGTAATTAAACACACCTAATCACAGAATGCATGGGAAGGCCGGTCCCAGTGGACCCACCTGTCCCTCCTCAGCTGTCGAGTGCACCTGGCAGGTCCGGTGCCCAGCCCAGGCTCCCCTCCTCCGTTGGTCTTGTGCCACCTTCGGGTGAAAGTGCTGCAGGGGATGAGGCTTATCCCCCCCATGCAAGCGTGGACAGAGAAGGGTCACCTGTCACCCTTTGAAGGGTCCGGGCTGTGGTGCACAGGGAGATCCAGCTTTCAGTCGCTGATCCCCTATGCCAGCTTGAGGCGAGAGTGGCACGTCTCACAGGTGAGCCTGCATGTCCTACGCAGCCCCCAGCACAGCCACCCTCGGGGCTGTGACGGTGCAGTGGTGACTGCCCATGGGTGGGGATCTCAGTTCCACTGTTACCATCTGTGGGCTCATGGGCTTGCGATTTCCAAACATCCGTCCCCGTCAATTCTGTTCACCCACCCCATGTGTCATACACCGCCCCTGTATGCATCTTGTCTGTCTTGTCTGTTTACCTCCCCAACCTACCTCCCCAAACATACCTACTTCCTCTACCTCACTTTCCACTCTCACCTGAAAAAAAAAAAAGGGCAATCTGTACCCACAAAAACATTACGCCCCATACATAGCTGCCCATTTCGCACACATATCCACTGGACATGTAAACTGATAATTATAATTGGCAGTACAACATACTTTGTTATCTTCACCCCTCTCCCAGGGGTGGAAGGTTTCAAATTTCACTCCATATTTATTGCATATACACAGCTGTTGCTGGTAAAGAAATGGGTAGCTATGGACCTTCCCTACACCTGTCCTGCACATCCCGAGCTTGTTTACCTACTGTCTGACCCTTTTTGTGCCCCCTTTTTCACCACTTTCCTATCTCCCCATTTTCTTTTCTTTAAAAGAAATTAGCGTGGGGGTTAGCGGGAGTAAACACTTTTAAGCGGTAGTAAGCGGGTTTAAGCGAGTGTGTGCATGTGTACACTTAGCTAAGCATCGCTAAGCGTCGCGCAAACCCACGTAAACCCACTTACAACTGCTTAAAAGTATCTGTCACTCTATGTCAGGGCCCTTGTTCTGCTCAGCAGCAAAAGAAAAAACCTATGCCAGTCTCGAACCCCAGACCATTGACACAATAGATTGCATGAATTACCACTAAGCCACAGCAGAGATACAAATAACTTGGTGCTGAAATAAATATATCATGCATTACAATGAGGGAATGTAAATGGAAATTAGGAATGGCATAACACAAATCCTGTTCTGTGGGTCTTTACCAGCAGTTGTTGTGGAATTGCATGACATGACTGTGAAAAGAGAACCAGCCATCCTAGCAGGGAATAATGTTACAGTAGCACCTTACAAACACCACACAGTATCAGACCAGGATAAACACTGGCAAAGTTGAATAGGGCAGAGGCCAGACTCCCCAACTGTGACTGCTTTACAAGGATGTCCCTATTTGTAAACAAATGTTAGCTGTGCCCCACTGAATCACTCTGAAAAGTTCTAATTTTAGGCAGAGAAGTGTGGAATCACACGTAATGAATAATGTCAATAGGTGAGAGAAGACACTGCTTGCACGTCAGAAAATGTGTAGTTATACATATGCTCTGACTCCCAAGAAAGTCTCAACTGCAATATGTCTGTAATATATTGAAGGTGTATCTCACTTATATGTACCTTTCACTGAGGCTGTTCAAATATATACCTGAGAGTATCTGAGGCCTGGCAGAGGCAGAAACACACAGGCATATCAGCATTACTGCTGTTGCACACTCTGCAAATAGCTTTGGAAGGAGTTCCACAAGCATGCCCTTATGTAGGAGTACAACACAAAAATATCACAGGATGTAGCCATGTACTGCTAGCAACCAACTGTGACAATGCCAATGTGCCAGTGCTGAAAAGACTGGTGTGGTGCACAGACAAAGTATAATAGGCTAACCTCTAGCTACCATCTGGATATGTCCACAGGTGGGAGCTATGCAGACAGACTACTTGCCTTGATAGACTAACAGGTACACAGAAACCCTGTATGTTCAACAAGATAAACCTCACATGATAATAAAAAATGCTCTTTGCAATTCTGCACCCCTACCCAAATATACAACACACCTGTGTATTCAGGCAAAAACAAGGGTGTCGGTAGGCATACTCAGTACTGAAATATGTCCACTTGTCTTGAGCAGCCTGTGCTAATGTCAAAACAAACCACA
>NC_056732.1:1905399101-1905554768 GCF_019279795.1 Protopterus annectens
CAACATTTAGCCTTTCAAAATGATATTACAAAAGTATTAAGTGCCTGAGAAGTTTATTTTGCAAAGTCCAGTTATTCAGGGGTACTGCAACTTGTTCTATTAGTATTATTTTGAAAAGCCCAAAATGTATAAATTCAGAAGCACAAAGGCATTGGACAAAGTTACAAACACTGGCATAAGTTTCTGACATATGTGCATGTGTGTATGTTTATGCTTATTTGCAAAACCCTTCACTGATAGGTGTTAATATGGCAGATGGAGTTTGAAAGCCCCTAACACTTGTATTTGACCTGAATATTGTAGAAGATTGGAGAATATTTGACCAAGAGTAAGATATTTTTATACAAGCAGCTTATGCAGATAGAGATGCATGCACCAGGGCATTCATTTTGCTAAACCTACCTGGGTCAGAGGCCACAGAAAGAGAGAGAGTTCATTCACCTGCAGTATATGACGGAGAAGGTGAAAATCATCATATTGTTGTGCAAGCTGAATCAAGGGAAGACTCCGAGTGTTTGAAGCGCAAGTTCAGAGAAATGTGTAACTCCCACACAAATATTACAGTAGAGAGGCATTTGTTTTACACAAGAGATCAGAAACCAGGGAAAACATTTGCAACTTATATAACTGACCTGAGAAACAGAGCTAAAATGTGAAAAGACGAGCTGATAAAGAACAGGCTTGTGTGTGGTATTAACAGTGCTGCTGTGAGAAAGATTTTACTTTGTGACAGTGATTTTACATTGAGCAAAGCCATAAAGATTTGTCAAATCCATGATGTTACAGAAAAAACGCACAAGTATGCTTACAAGTAACAAAAGCATAGTTTCAGTTCTCTCTAGAGCAAATGTAGACAGCATGCAACACACATGGCAAGCAGAAGCAGGCCCAAGCATGTGGCAGCTACATGGTTTATGCGGAAGATGTGCAGCTTGTCAGGCAATTCTAAAAAGGCACGTTCCAGCACAGTGCAGTACAAGCATGAATCAGCAAAACCCAAGTCTAACTTTATTGTTAACTGTTGCAATTGTGGTGTAAATCATGATTCTAAAAGACAGAAGTGTTTAGCATTTGCTCAGCAGTGTCATAAGTGTAAACAATGGAACCACTTCCAAAAGTTTTGTAAATCCATTAAGCCTCACACAGTTGTAAAGAAAGGACATACAAGAAAGCAAGTTGATCAAGTAGAGTCGAAGCAGTCAGCTTTGTATGGGGATAGTATATCTGTGCTTGATAAAAGAGTTAATGTGGTGAATTTATTAGCAAGGAGTGAAGCATTTTGTAATGTCTGGATTAATGGAAAATCCACAGAGCTTAAAGTAGACATTGGTTCAAAGCATAATGTTATATCGGCAGACACATTTACTAAAGTGAGAACTAACGAGCAACTCAATGTAACCAGTATTGCGAGACTTGTTGGTTATGAAGGCGAAGAAATTCAAACCGAAGGTTCAGTGATGCTTCCATGTTATTTGGCCAAGAATTGTTACAACTTGTTATGCTAAGTAGTCAGAAGGCCAGCGCCATATTTACTGGGTCTCAAAGATAGTTTGAGAATGAATCTGCTTTCTTTTGCTAAAACAGTTCATCATGTGAATGCACTTCCAAATTCTAATTTTTCTGAAGCCATTTTCTCAGACTATGCTGATGTTTTCGATGACAAGCTGGGCAAACTTCCAGTTGTGTATTCCATGAAGTTAGATCCAGAGGCCACTCCAGTAGTCAGATCAGCAAGAAGAGTTCTGATAGCTATGCAAGATAAAGTTAAAGCTCAGTTGGATAAAATGGTGCAGCAAGGTGTGATTTGTCCAGTCACAGAACCTACTGAATATGTATCGTCCATGGTAGCAGCTCATAAAAAAGGCTTAGACAAAATCAGAATATGTATTAACCCAAGAGATCTGAACAAAGCATTGAAAAGACTGTATCACCCAATGCGCATAGTCAAAGAAGTTGCAGCCGTAATACCAAATGTCACTGTTTTCTCTGTCTTGGATGAAAAAAGTTCATTTTGGCAAGTAATGCTTGATTGCAGATCTTCATTTCTAACTACGTTTGGCACTCTGTTTGGCAGATGCAGGTTCCTAAGGATGCCATTTGGAATAAATTCTGCAAGTGAACTCTTTCAGCGTGCAATGGAGCAAAGTTTTTTTGGTTATCCTTGTGCCATAATAGTAGATGATTTATTGGCTGGAGGCAATGGTGAAGCAGAGCATGACAGAAACCTAAAGAAAGTTCTAGGTAGAGCATGTGAAGTAAACCTGAAGCTCAATCATCTGAAGTATAAATTCAGGCTTCCAGAAGTTACATATGTTGGTCATTTGTTCACAAGTACAAGCTTGAGACCAGACCCAACCAAGCACACCGCTATTCTTGAAATGTCAGCACAAGATCATATACAAGCTCTATATTTTCTAGGCATGGTCAACTATTTAGGCAAGTTCATACCAGACTTCAGTGAGTTAACAGCACCTTTAAGACAGCTAACACACAAAGATGTTGCATTGGTCATGGTTGGAATAGCATGAGAAGGCATTTGAAGACCTTAAGCAGAAAATTGCCACCGCAGCTACATTGAGATACTATGATGTGAACAAACTAGTTACGCTTTCCTATGATGCTTCAAAATTTGGTCATGGCACAGTCATACTTCAAGAGGGCAGACCAGTAGCCTATGCATCTAGAACACTTACCCAAACTGAGATGCAGTATGCTCAAATTGAGAAAGAGCTTTTGGCAATAGTATTTGCATGTTCAGAGTTTCATGATTATATTTATGGTCGAGCTATTCAGATTGAATCTGACCACCAACCTCTAGTTACTATTTTAAAGAAGCCTATGCATTCCGCTTCAGAGAGATTACAGAGAATGATGCTCAAATTGCAAAAGTACAATTTCAAAATGGTCTACACAAAAGGTAAATCACTTTATCTGGCTGATACCTCATCCATTTCGCCCAGAAATACCATAGAACAGCTTGACTCAGAGGATTTTGACTTTAATGTGATGCAAGTGGGTAATTTTTCCACCACTAGACTTGATGAGTTAAGAGATCACACTCAGATTGATCCAATTTTACAGAAGCTCAATCACTACATTCATGCTGGATGACCCTTAAAGCAATCTAGTGTACCACCTGAAGTGCAGACCTACTTTCCTTACAGAGATGAATTGTTGATGGAAGATGGCATTATTTTCAAAGGTCCAAAAATTGTTGTTCCTGCTTCCTTACAACAAGAGTATATCCAGATTTTGCATCATGGTCATCGGGGATCCACATCCACCAAGAGAAGAGTCACAGTCGGTGATAAACATTTCTGTAGTGTTTTCTGCCTAAAATAGTTTAGGTTCTAGCTGTAATATTCTCCATATTCCTGATTTGTGTCTGTGGACCTAGTTGTTTTTTAGAAGCTGTGTTCTGAGCTCATTGTGCAGGCCATCTTGGTTGGCAAAGGCCACCCCCACTTCAGTGAAATTGTAGTGTTTATGGTTATTGCCTAGTTGGGTTGCCGGGTCTACGGCTTGGAGAAAACACCTCACTGGTTCTTTGGAGCTTTTTTTTTTAAGTTGTTTCAGGTTTCAACTTTCTCTTACTTAAGAAGTTAACACGAGTGTTTCAGCCATTACACATAGAGCTATCTGAGGAGGAGCACCTGATCTGTGATATTTAACAATAAGCAGCTTGTTTTCTTGCTTATTTTTAGTAGTTATTGCTTATTGTAGATATTTATAGCAATTTTATTGTATACTGCATACTTATACTGTATTTCATAGTTACTGGCTCACTGCTGGTTTTCTGCTGTGATAAACATTTCTGTAGTATTTTCTGCCTAAAATAGTTTAGGTCGTAGCTGTAATATTGTCCATATTCCTGATTGTGTAGCTAAAAAGTTTCCCACCCCCCTTCCCTATTGGTATCTTGTTTTTATACCTGCTGGCCTTGCAGTTGCCCGCCCCTACTCTGAATATGATCTTGGATACTCCTCCCAGTCTAGTGTCATTAGCTCATTCTACCTAATACAGACAGAACACCTGAGAAGGCCAACCCACTTAGTTCTTACCTTCTGTTCCTTCTTTCTCTCTTTCTTAAAAAAAATAAATAAATAAATTCCCTGAATCTCTTTGTGTTCTGACTGTGCTTCTCAAACATTTTGGAAATATACAGTATATTTGAATGCATTTATTCAAACTGTATTTGCCTTGATATTGCTACAACTCAAGTGCTCTAGGTTGCACTGCATCTGAATTGTTTTAGTGTTTTTAGCTGCTTTTCTGTATATATATATATATATATATATATATATATATATATATCTTATCAGATCGTTTAATGTCAATTCACCTGTCATTTCGTCAAACTTCATTACACGACAAGCATTTGCCCGTCCCCAATGTTGTGCGCCCCTGGAGTTAATATATATAGTTAGGGGTGGGGCACAGCCCCCACATTGGGGGGTGTGGGGGGGCGATGCCCCCCACCCAAAATCCTTGTCGATGTAATGAAGTTTAGTCGAAATGACAGTTAGGTGAATTGAAATTTCGACGATCTGATAGGGACCCATATATATATATATATATATATATATATATATATATATATATATATATATATATATACTTCTCTGTATATGCAGACTAGCTACTTATTCTACTGTATTACTGCCTCTTAAATAATTTTTTCAGTTGTGCACTTGCCTTGCTTCATTTAAAAAGTTTTAAATTGCTAATTTTGTAAAGTTTTAATTGTATTTACTGTTTATGGCTGTAAACTCAAGTGCTTTAGCCTTTTCTGTGTTTATGTACTGTATTATTGCATTGTTTAGCCTGTTTTAACAAAAAAAAAATACTAATTAATTAATAGTTCCAATGTCTTTGTAAATATCATTGTCATGTCTTTTTTTTTTCTGTGAAACTTGTGGAGCTTTTCTCCCTGGGCCTCCACTGAAAATGGACATATATCCAGTTGGACTAGCCCGGTCAACAAATGTAAAATAAATAAAATAAAATACTACCTTGTTTGCTCATTTCCTGCCTTTGCTAGCTAGTATAGTCCAGATTCCAGGCTTTGCTGGTTTCAGGACTTTATTTTCTGTGTTCAGAGCTATCCAGACCTTGCTGTGGTAGAGGGAAGTCCTACTGCTTACCAGTTGGAGTGGTGAGCATTGTACTGCCTAACACTACAGGAGTGGTTTCCAGCTCTGAAATTGTAATTTTATCCATTTTGGGCTGATTTCTATCCCTTTCAACTTTCTAGGTTAAAAACGTGTGTGTTTGCTCATTTTTCGCATTGTGCAGCGCCATGGGGCTAAAGTTAAAGTATTCCAGGTGCCAGAAAGTCCGCTCTTCAAATTTTCCCTTAAAACTAGCTGCTTGCTCAGTAGTAGCACTAAAATTTGAACCCTTGTGACTAGCACTTGCTCTAGAACCTGCTGGAAAGTACTAGGAAGCCTTCAACTGATACAAGCACTCAACTCTCCTTGTTAATAAGGAAAAATTAATCATAGGCACTAAACAGCATATAATTGCAAACTACCTTGACTATATAAGCCTAGCCCACGAAGATTCCCTGGCATTATGCCGCCCAAAGTTAGTTCCTAGTGCCCCTGTCAGGCAAGGCCACTGAAGTGATCCCCAGGGTGAACTTCCTATTGCCCATTCACTCATCAAGATTCCTCTTAAAGAGGGCCAGTGAAGTGCTCTGCTTGACGTGAATGGGAAGTTTGTTCCAGAGTATGGGAAGTCTCTGGGTTAGGAACCTGTCCCTCCAGCATGTTCTGTTTATTATGGTAATGAGGTTTAGGTCCCTGGAGCGTGTGGCATGGAGGGATTGGGATTTCTTTAGATGTAGCATATCTAGCAGCTCTGGGTCAGACATGGCTTTGTAGGTCAAGCACAGATCGCCTCTAAGTAGGTGATAAAAGACAGAGTATAACTGGAGTTTTTTGAGTCTGTCCATATAGGGTATGTGTCTAAGGCCTAAGAACCTTTTAGTGAGGTATTTTTGTGGCCTTTCCAGTTGTTGTAGGTGTCTAGTGAGGTACATACCAAATGGGGTGTTGTATTCTATAACAGGTCTAATGAGGGATGAGTAGAGATGGATTATGACCTCCTTCTTCCTGGATGAGAAACCTTTTGTAATGAGATGTGCCACATAGAAGGACTTTCTGACTACAGTGGTAATGTGGTTATCAAAGGAGAGGTTGCTGTCAACCTGTGTCCCTAGGTCTCTTATCACACCTTTGGTGTTTAGTGGACTACCGCCTATGTGGTAGTTCATGGGCACTGACTTTTTCTCAAAGGGAATGACAATACACTTTTTGGCATTCAGCATAAGGCCATGGTTCTGGCACCAGTCACTGGTGTCAGTGAGGCCTTTTTGTAGAATGTCTACATAAGTTGGAGAATCAATAATGGCTCCCAGTTTGCAATCATGTGCAAACTTGTGTTGGCTTAAACTTCAGAGAAGTAGATACCAAACAGGAGAGGCCCAAGGACCGATTCCTGTGGGACACCACTTGTAACTGAATGGTAGTCAGATTTGGAGTCCGCTACTTTCACAGTGTGGGTTCTATCAGCGAGCCAGTTGGCACCCCATCTTATGACATAGGGGTTTATGCCTAGTTTAGTGAGTCTATCTATGATTCCTGAGTGAGAGATGGTGTCAAAGGCCTTGGCAAGATCTAGGTAGGCTGTGTGAGCTACCTTGCCTTCATCCACAGCTCTGGTGACAGACTCGAAGAAGTCTATAAGGTTGAGCAGGTATGATCTACCTTTCACAAACCCAAACTGCATGGGGTCCAGAGTTTGGAGATTCCCTATGTCCTTATTTATAAGGCCCATGATGATGCGCTCCATAGCCTTACATATCAGACTCATCAGGCTAATGGGGTGGTAGTTCCCAGGGTCTGCAGTCGCTCCCCCTTTGTGGAGTGGGATGACCATAGCAGTGCACCATTCAGTAGGAACAAAGCCTGAAATAAGGCTGTGACTGAACAGGGTACTCGTGTGGTGCCAGTTCACTTTTTAATTCATGTAGAACACAGCCAGGGATATTATCAGGTACCATGGAAGCTGTATTCTTGGCTTTGGACAGTGCGGTTTTTACCTGCGTAGACATGGTAATAGGGACTTGGCATTCCTCAGGTTTGTGATAGGCCCTTTAGGGGGTGAAAGGGGGGTAAAGTTCGCACTGAACCTGTCAGCCAATATGTTGGCCATATCAGTTGGCTCTGTATATGTATTGCCATTGTGCTGTAACTCAGAGCAGATCTGAGTATTGCCATGTAGATTCTTGACATAACCATAGAATGCCTTGTGGTTGTCTTTAGAATCTGCAGCAATTTTTTTTCATGGCTAGCTTTAGAGGATTTGATGATGGATCTCAGTTTTTTGCTGAGGCTAACAAGGGAGTTTTTCCATTCTTGGGACATCACCCTTTTCTGCAACAGTTCTGTTGTAGAGTTTGTTTATGGTGGGGAACCACCAGACTGGCTTCCTTTTTTTGGAGGAGAGTGTCTTGGTACTGTTTGGTATGGCCCGTTCCATGCACTTGTGTATGTGCTCATACAGTGCATTGGTGTATGATTCAATAGTCATGCACCTATTTTCCATCTGCATGGGTGTCGTGAAGTTAGCCACCTCTGTTTTTAGAAGCCCAAATTGGCTTTGGAGAAGTTTTTACAGTGGTTTCCGTGGGGGGGGGGGGTGAGGGTAGGATGTGGATATCCATGGTGATTAGCTTGAGGTCAGATCTGACCAAGGAGGAGTTGATTACTGGTGTAGAGCAATGGTTGCTCATGTTAGTAATGACCAGGTCAAGGATGCTTCTACCCCTGGGGGGTAAGAATGAGTTGGTCCAGGGTATTGGAATTAATGAATTCCAGAAAAACATTGAGCAAGTGTGTTGGTACATGAGTAATTTTCCTAGTTAATGGAGGGGTAGTTAAAATCTCCTAGTATAAGGGTATTGGGTTGTACCATAATGTTTTCCAGTGTGTTTAGGAATATGGAGTGGGAGTCTTGGGACATGATGGGGGATCTATAGCAGGCTACAACCTGGATTGCAGTTTTACCCAGTGTTAGTTGTAGCTGAAGTATCTCTGATGCATTATTTTAGGCTACTAGTCTGGAGGTGTGCATATCCTTTATAAATATGGAGACACCACCACCTTTAGTGCTTTGGTCTGGTTTAGGGGCCGAAAGGTGTGGAATGGATTATAGCCTGGTAGTGCTGGGGTGCTCTCCGGAGTCTTGAGCCAGGTCTCGGTCCATTTTAAGGAGTGCTTTGAGCGAGCGCATTTTGAGATTTAGACTTCTAGCATTGAGTAGCATAACCCTCAGATTTCATTTGCTTGCAGCTGTTATGGTGGTAATTTTGTCTTCAGGACATTGCCTGCAAAAGGCACTATAGGGGTGGCAAGAGCCATGGCCAGTATCCGGAATCCCTGGGGTGACAGGTGCAGGCCATTTCTGGTGAAGCATCGAGGGCTGTCGATCATGTCATCCCAGGCAGACAGAGACTGGATCCACTTAGAATGACACCAGAAACTTAGACAATTGTTGAAGTCAATCATTTTCTGCTTGTACTGTGGTATCATTCTTGGTGACGGTAAGATGCTACTCAGAGCTATGGTCATACCTGCCTGGGCTACAAGATCTGAGAGCTCCTCTATGTCTCTTTTCATGTAGTCCAGGAAGGAAAGTCTCAGGTCATTCACACCAACTTGGACAATGACAGAGTCATATTTGTACCTGTTGTGGAGTGAACTAAGTGCATGCATTATGTGGTGGATCCTGGCACCCGACAGGCAGCTGACCGTAACTTTCTCCTTTCTCCTAGTGAGTGGGACATCAGTGTGCCTTACTATTGAGTCACCTATGACTAGTGCATTGGGTAAGTTGTTTTGCCTTATGGGCTTTGGTTGAGTGGCACACTGTTTATGTGAGATATGTGTCTCATGGTTTATGCTGGGATGTGGTGGTTGTTTGCTTTCTGCTTCAGAGGTCTCTGTTGTTTGAGCAGATTTTTATTGACAGCCTCCACAAAAGTAGGTGTGTGTTTTGTCTTACTATGTGAGGGTTGTGGTGGTGTATGTTCTGGAGGGCAATGTGTTGAATGTGGTGTGGTGCAGATGTTAACCTTCTCCTCTTGACTGGCTAATCCAGTCTTGGCTGGAGAGTGCTTGGCTTCCAATTTGGCTACATATGTGCATCTCTCACAAGTCATAGTGTTGGGAGGTAAGAGGAGCGGGCTTTCTGTGTACATGAGGCAGTTGCTACATTGCCTCAGGGCGCCCAAGTTCACCAAGTTGACAGGAGAAAGCACAGGGAACTGACCTTTAGGCATGCCTGGATATGAGCTCAATATATTAAGTACTGAAGCTTTTTATAGGAAAAATGTCACTCAAAGTGTCTGAGTCTCTACAGAGCACTGCCAAACACTTGAGGCGAAACTAACATGTAGACCCTGAAAATTTAAGGATGAAGTATTTAAGCAGATATTCTGAAGTTAGGAAGAAATCAAGCAGTACTTACTGAAAATAAAGAATTAGCTTGTCAAGAATGACGAAAAGGGAGGAGTCACATGACTGGCTACTACCTGGCTACTACTAATGCTGGTCTCAGCACAGCGTCACTCTGTTGGGATACAATGCTCCTTTGCTTCTTCTCTCACCAGAAGCAAAATGTTGGCACCAGTCCCAAGAACAGAAGCAGGCCACGGCCTGTTTGATGATCCACAGTCTTGTCCCAGATGATGCAAGGGTCTGCAGGCTTGTAGCCTTTTTCTGACAGATGCCTCGAATAGCAACCAGACCAATAAGGTACATTAAGCACAGACACACTCTCCAACCAGAAAGAGTCAGGAATCAATGGACTCTGCTCCTACTCTCACCAGGATCAGAATATAAGCACAGATTCCAAGCTGTCACCTATAAAGCAGTTATTAAGCTTTCTGGTGATCAGCAGTCTCCGGGAAATAATGTAACTGCACTCCTTCTCTCACTAGGAGAAAACAGAAGCACTAATCCCAAGATGACTACAGAGAGGCAGAACGTGGGCTCTCCGATAACTGGTGGTCTTGCAATACATGCTTAAAGGTATGATGAAAAAAAATGGTTTATCCTAAACACTGCAGTGTGCACTGGAGGAGTTAGATGTGAAAATGGGTAACTTAAGTTTTACCTGTCTAAAAAGTTAACTTTTAGTAAAACAGAAAGATAGATTGAAATGGGGAGGTTACCTTTTTATTCTGGTACTATGGAATACAGTAGGATGGCCACTAAATTTAAATAGTTGAAGGGGAGAGATTTTACAAAATGATAATTTTGTGCTTACTCACACCAACCAGTAAAAGCAGAGAGGAAATAAGATATATGGTCAAATTAACATAAGGGGCAAGAGACAGAGCTGTGATATCTTTTCAAGTTTAAATATGCAGTTAAAAACAGAACACAAGTAAAATGCAGTGTAAAGAAAACAAATCACAGTACATTAAATAGAAAAAGGCAAGAAAGTAATACAGAATGCATCAAATAAAAAGCAAACTAACCTTTCCCTCACAGCAAACTGTAGCAGAGTCTGGGTGAGCCTTACCAGTAAAGCTCTGAAATGTTTTATTTTTACCCCTTAAATAGAAGGTTTAGTTCCTAGCTCCTCCCCCTCAGTTCACAGATGATTAACCTTAACTGACTTCTTCTAACTTATGTGTGACTCCTTAACTGACCTCTTCTAATTTCTGTCTGACTCACAAGAGACAGAGCTGTGGTGTCTTTTCAAGTTTTAATATGCAGTTAAAAGCCGAATACAAGTAAAACACAGTGTAAAGAAAACAAATCACAGTATAAAAAATAGAAAAGGCAATAAAGTAAAACAGAATACAACAAATACAAAACAAACTACTTTTCCCTCACAGCAAAATGTAGTAGAGTCTGGGTGAGTCGTTCCAGTAAAGCTCTGAAATGTTTTATTTTACCCCTTAAATAGAAGGTTTAGTTCCTAGCTCCACCCCCTCAGTTCACAGATGATTAACCTTAACTGACCTCTTCTACCTTATGTGTGACTCAATTGACCTGTTCTAATTTCTGCCTGACTCACAAGAGACAGAACTGTGGTATATTTTCAAGTTTTAATATGCAGTTAAAAGCTGAATACAAGTAAAACACAGTGTAAAGAAAACAAATCACAGTACACAAAACAGAAAAAGGCAATAAAGTAATACAGAATACAACAAATAAAAAGCAAACTAACCCTTCCCTCACAGCAAACTGTAGCAGAGCCTGGGTGAGCCTTTCCAGTAAAGCTCTGAAATGTTTTATTTTACCTCTTAAATAAAAGGTTTAGTTCCTAGCTCCACCCTTTCATTTCACAGATGAGTAACATTAACGGACCTCTTCTAACGTATGTGAGACGCCTTAATTGACCTGTTCTAATTTCTGTCTGACTTACTGTCTTAAAAGGGACCTGATCACTGAGCTCTCAGGGACCTTGGCAGGGGCAGTGTCTGATGAGGTATGCAATAAGGTTGCTTCCCATCTTGCGACCCTAGAATCGATATCAAACTCCTCCATGTGGCTTATCACACACACAGCTGAAGGGACAGCCAGGGCAGCGGGTAGAGGCATTGCTATTAGGCATCATGCCTGGATGCGCTTATGTGACTTTGCAGACCCTTTCAAATCTTCCTTTGTCAATGCTCCAGTTGATGCTATGTCGTTGTTTGGCCCAAAAGTCAGAGATATATTAGCCAGAAGTGAGAAGGAAGGAAAGACCCTTTCTTCTGTGGGCATGCATTTTTCTACTCCTCAACAACCTTATTCCAGGAATCAGAAGAGTGGAAAGATGTGGTTCAGAAAGTTACAAGGGTCTTTGCGAGACACACATGGTGAGTTTACCCCTGGGGCAGAGTGGGGATAACATCAGGAAGATACACCTCCCATGGCAAAGGGGACCCACGCCCAGTGATTCTTTCTCAGGACAACCCCTCCAGTGCTCCTGAACAACGGCCCGATTGCCTACCTCTGGAGGCAGTTAGGGGTAGATTCTCTCTGCACCACTTAGCTGGCACTCAACAATATCAGATTACTGGGTGCAGATGATAATTACTAGAGGTTACCATATCACCTTCGATTTTTATCCAAGATCACAAAGGTGAATACCCAATGTTCCACCCAGTCAGAAGGATACAGCAGCACAAGGAATTCTAAAGCTGCTTCAAAAAAGAGTCATTCAAACAGTCCCACCAGACCAAATAGGATCCGGATTTTACTCAAGATTCCTTTTAGTGTAAAAAAAAAAGATAGGGAACTGGAGGCCAATTGTAGACCTCAGTGTCTTGAGCAAGTCTGGTCGAGAGACAAAATACCGGATGGTCATGGTACGGTCTACCCTTCTGTTTCTGGAGAAAGATGATTAGATGTGTTCTGTAGATCTTCAGGATGTGTATTACCACATAAAAATGGACAAGCATCCAGAAGATACCTCTGCTTCTGGCTGGGAGCCAGTCATTACCAGTTCTGAGCACTGCCCTTTGGTCTTACCACAGCCCCCCAGGGTGTTCACCAAATTTATGACAGTGGTAGCAGCTCACTAAAGGCTACAAGAATTCCACATGTTTCTGTATTTAGATGACTGGCTTCTCACTGCCCTCACCAAGAATCTACTGCTTCACACCTTGGACTCTGTTCTAGAACTGGCAGAGTTCTTAGGCATTTCAATAAACAGGGAAAAGTCAGAACTATCACCCACACAAAAGACAGAATTCATCAGAGCAATGTTCAACACAAAATCCTGTGTGGCTGCTCTGCCTTTTCACAGACTGCAAAGGCTGAGGTCACAGCTTCAGGTGATACTCTCTCAAGAAAAATCCCAGCTCATTTAGTCTTACAACTCCTGGGGTCCATGGCAGTGACAGTCACCATAGTTCATCTGGTGAAGTACCACATGAGGCTGCTTCATTGGCTCCTGGCATCACAGTGGTCTCTGTTAACACATCCAATGTCCTATCCAATCCAGATAACCAACCGGTGCAAGCAGGATCTAAATTGGTAGATGAAGCCAGAAGAGGAATCATGGAGTCACCCCTTTTCACCTTCTCAGCCCAAGGCCATAGTGACCACGGCTACATCCCTGATGGAGTGGGGGGAGGCATTTTCAGGGAAAGACAGTCCAAGGCACTTGGTCTCTCTTAGAGGCTAATTTGCATATCAATGTCCTAGAACTGAGGGCAGTGCTCTTAGCATTGCAAGCATTTCAATCTACCTTCCTTCGGGGACAATTGCTATCCAGTCAGACAACATGTTAGTGGTCTGGTGCATCAACAAACAGGGAGGATCCAGATCCTAGCCTTTATGTCGGGAAGTGCTAAGAATGTGGCAGTGGGCAATCACCTCCAACCATTTTCTGATACCAACACACATTCCAGGGAATTCCAGTGTGATTGCAGACAAACTGAGCAGATGCATCCTCCTGCCTCACGAGTGGTCTCTCAATCCCAATGTAGTGATGAATATCTTTCATCAATGGGGTCATCCTTGCTGTGACCTGTTTACATCTCCCATACACCGCAAATGCAGCAGCTACTTTGACCTGTCCCCCCTCGGGGGGAGTCCCTGAGAGATGCTGTTCTACATGATTGGCCCCCAGGACGGTTTACGCTTTTCCTCCTTTCCCTCTGATTCCCCAGTTTTTGAAGAAAGCCCAATGATTGAGAAGCAAAGTGATCCTCATTGCACCTTATTGGCCCCATCAAGTCTGTCTCCCCTTTCTCTGGCCTTGCCTAGTTCACCGTCCATGGACTCTGGACACAATTCCAGACCTGTAGTCTCATCCGCAAGGGCTGGTCCATCCAAACCTAGAAAGTCTCAAGCTGACGGCTTGATAGCTCCACTTCCAGTAATTGCCAGGAAGAATAATCTTTCTTCCCCAGTACAAATGACACTTCTGGCTTCTCACAAACCATCCACCAGTAAACGTTATTTTAGTAAATGGAACAGATTTATGATCTGGTCTCATGGAGAAGGAACTGACCCCTTTTCAGCCTTGATTAATAGGGTATTAGAATATTTATTAACTATATACCATTAGAGTTCATTTAGCTGCTATTTCTAATTTCCATAATGGCTTTGATGACTTTTCCTTAATGTTTCATCGCCTTTGCAAAACCTTCCTAAAGGGTATTATGCATTTGAAAACACCTTTTAAAGAACCCATTGAACTTTGGAATTTAATGTTAGTCTTGCAAAGTTTAATCCGTCACTGCTTTGAGCCAGAAGCCACCTGTGATATCAGATTTTTATCTTGGAAGACCCTGTTCCTAGTGGCCATCACATCAGCCAGGAGAATATCAGAATTACAGGCTTTGTGTGTGAAACGTCCATATATCATTTTTCACAAAGAGAGAGTATCACTTATAACTAAACCCACTTTTTTACCCAAAGTTGAACTAACCCCACTTTTTTACCCAAAGTTGTATCAGACTCAAACATTAACCAATCCATAGACCTACCAATTTTCTTCCCAAACTTCTCAAACAAAGGACAATATTGTTTACATTTGTTGGATGTACGCAGACAGTTATGTTTTTTACTTGGATAAAATGAAACCGTTTAGGAAATCAGACCAATTGTTCCTGTCCTTTTCAGGTACTCAGCTGGGCAAACCAGTTTCCAAAGTTACCTTATCGAAATGGTTGAGAGATTGCATCACCTTTGTTTATGACCAAAATAAGCTAAACCTATCAATCAAGGTCAAGGCTCATTCTATCAGATCAGTTTCCACTTCAGCAGCCTTTCATTCCAGAGCCTCTATGGATGACATTTGTGCAGTGGCCACTTGGGCTACCCCTCATACCTTTATTCCTCATTACGAATTTGATATGGTCTCCAGTGAAAGCGCATCTTTTGGCTCTATGGTGCTCAGGAATATCCTTCCATAGGGCTCCCGGGACATAAGCAACTAGGGACTCTGTCCCAACAGTCAAGAATGAATGAAGACTGACAACATCAGATAAAGAAGTTATGTTCTTACCATAATGTTCCATCTGTGTTGTCGATCTTCATTCATTCTTGACATCCCACCCTCCAACCCGCTCCAAAGACTCCTCTTGGAGGTTCGGAACTAGTCCTGGTTTTGTAGTAGGGCAGTTGCTCAGACAAAGATTCCACATTTTATTTCTATGGGAAAAATTCGATCTGAAGGGAAGGGAAGAAAGGCACTATGAGTAGCCTTAGCATGAGAGTTTCTGGTTGGCGCGAGCTTGGTACAATGGCCGAGTCCAAAGCCCAACAGTCAAGAATGAATAAAGATTGACAACACAGATGGAACATTGTAGTAAGAACATAACTTCTTTTTTTCCAATATAAAAAAAAATATTTGTTAAATTTCAGTAAAAATAAAAAATTGTGAGGTCATCCCTTTAGGGCCATTATGGTGGCATGTTTCAGGCAGGAGATCTACAATGCATTTAGCAGTGTTGTTTTAGCTATACTAAAATGCTTAAACTAAACCCTAAAAATATATTTACACCAAAATACAAAGGCATTAAAATGTGTGATTAATACTTACAGAAACAAACGAGTCTTTTAGACAACTTTGCAATTTCAAAATTGGAGGCTTATTTACAAAAAAAAGGGGGGGGTAACAGAACAGTGCAGTCCTTATTATCTTCTTAAGAGTTTCACACTCTGAGATTACACAGAAGCCCTAACCTGGAACATTTCTGCATTGCTCTAAGCTTTTCTGCTTCAGAGACCGCTCTGCCACTGAGGTTTTCTCCTAGCAGGGGCTTCGGCACAAAGCACTCTCACAGGCAAAGCTGCAAGATAATGCTGTAGCCAAGGGAGTTGCTAATATTAATTAGCCGTGTGCTCTCTATCTCTCTCTCTCTCTCTCTCTCTCCTGGAAATATTTGCGGCTACTAAATTGGTTATATGTGTCTATCTGTGTGTCTGTCTGTCTGTCTTGGTGATGCCAAAACAGAAAGTAAATATAAGAAGCAGAGGCAGTGTGTGTGTGTGTGTGTGTGTGTGTGTGTGTGTGTGTGTGTGTGTGTGTGTGTGTGTGTGTGTGGTTTTGGAGCATGCATGCAGGTGTACAGATGACTGTTTCTATGAATGAGAATGTGTGTGGTGGTGCTCACACACAGATACACACACACACGCAAACTTGCCAAGTTAGTGGCCCTTTGACAAAGGTAAACAATAAGCAGTACACATTCTCTTGATTTATATTTTTACATTTGCATAGTAGAGGTAGCAATCATAACAGTATTAGAAAAGTGCTTTCATTTCATTATTCCACATATGGCAATATTGCCTTCCTAAAAAAAGGAGGACATTATGTACTACAATTGAATAATTTTTATGTCACTATTTTAACTGTAGAGAAGTTCAAACTATATTACTGCCGGGTCTATATCATCTCATTGAAAGCTGATAATGTCAAATGCTCTTTGATCGACCCCTAAAGGTCGAACAACGAAAAGAGCAAAGACATGGAACAGCGATTTTTTTCCCCAGAGAAAAAAACGCCGTTCCGCAAAAAAAAAAAAAAAAAATTGATGTTAATCTTCATTCATTCCTTACTGATGGGAATATCGGTTCCGTCCTCGGAACCGAGTTGGCAACGTACTAAGCTCGTGTCAGCCAAAAAAACTTTCAGGTTAAGATTACCCATAGTGCCTCTCTACCCATTACCTCAGATCTCATTTCCCGTGTACTTGTGAGGACGTGTCAAGCCATTCGCTCTCAGCTAAGTGTGTTTTTCTTGAATAAAACCTAATCTTTTCATAAGTCAGAAAGTCGGGCATTAGTTTGTCGACTTCCGTGTTGTAGACCATTAGAATATCAAGCTGACATATCAGCGAATGCAAGTGTGCATTCGCTGATATGAACTCGATGTTCTGAGTAGAGTCGGAGTACAGTGCAGATTGGGAAATGTATCCTTTTCCTCACTGTAGTGCAACCTCGGAGTTAGAATATTTAAGATGGGGGGTGTGGGGGGCTTGCCCCCCTGCTAAAACATTAATGACAGGATAGGTGTATAACATACCTTTGCACCTACACTTCCATTATGTTTGAATGTCGATGTTAATGTTGACTCTGTTGATGTCGAACATTAGCGTCAACTTTGTAACTCATTAGTATGCAAAGCGGCTGACATCATTTTTGGAATATCGACCATTCGTAGATGTGAACATCAATATTCTGATAGTAAACCATATATATATATATATATATATATATATATATATATATATGGATTCCTGTTACAAGAATGAAAGTTCACTACTTCGAACTTGTAATAGGAAGCCTCACTTCTGCAAAGGTTCACTTTAACAAAAGTGAACTTTTGCGTAAGTGCACTTCACCGAAAACACCGCAGCACAGTGGAGGACATAAAAAACAAGCTATGTCCTCCACTATGGTGCAATAGTCACAGACCTTAGGGTTAGGGCACGCGTTAGGGTAAGGTGATAGTTAGTAAAGCTATCCCATTACCCTAACCCATGCCCTTACCTTAAGGTTCGTGACTATCGCACCATAGTGGAGGACATTGCTATGTCCTTCACTGCGCTGCAGTTGTCACAGACCTTAGGGTTAGGGCACGGGTCATGGTAAGGGAATAGCCCATAGGGCTATCCCCTTATTATGACCTGTGCCATAACCCTAAGGTCCGTGAGTACTGCACGGAAGTTCAGCACAACACCCGTTCATTGTACTGAACTTTGCGTAAGTGCACTTTCGATTAAGTGCACTTTCGCTGCAGTGAGCATTCCATGCGCTATTTCAAATTAGTGAAAATTCGATCTAGTGTATGGAACCCATATGTATATATATATATATATATATATATATATATATATATATATATATATATATTTATTTATTTTTTTCTTTAGTGCCTCCCTTTTCTTCCCTTTACTGATTTTGGTATTTTTTTCTCTTAACATTGTTGGTAATTCCCACCCTTACCCTCTGTGGTAATTCTTAGGGATACCATTGTTGGTACCTTCCTTCTTCCCTTTTCTGGTTTTTCATTGTTTTTTTAATGTTGGTGAAATAACTTTTCTGTTTATTTTGTGTGTGTGTGTGTGTGTGTGTGTGTGTGTGTGTGTGTGTGTGTGTGTGTGTGTGTGTGAATTTTAAGTTGTTATAGCATGTTTGAAAAGAGGTTGGTTTATCATGCTTTTGTACATTGTAAATGATTATGTCTGATAAAAAATGCGCTTCAGGGTTTTAGTCCTGCGATCAGTGTGGCCATAAAATGCCGAACTCGGATTCACATGTTTCTTGTGTACACTGTTTGGGAGTGACCCATCTGTTGATTCAACCACCTTGTAAGATTTGTGTGGTCTTCAGTTCCCACACCCTAAATGAAAGACGTAATAAGTTAATTTTGAAAGCCTTGCTTAAAACTCCTTTTTTGGAGGCCCTTTCTGCATTGGAGGGCTCACCCCCTCCCAGGGAGGAATCCAAGAAGAGGAACCATTCCATTCCTTCTTCTCAGAGAGATCCTGAATCTAAAAGCTCAGAGCCTAGACCTAAACTTTTGAAATTGGTTGCAGTTCACTCGAAACCAGGGCTCAAAACCCATTCCTCTGTGCAAACTTTGGAACAGAAATTTGATAGGACTTCTTAATTGGCTGTTTCTCCCTCGGCACTAGGCTACTACTTCGGTGCCGACTTTAGAACTGTAATCAGACTTGACTCAAATTGTACCATGCTCTTCTGCACCGTTACCTATGGTACCAACCACTACTGCGCTGACTGAGATTCTCCCTTCGGCACATACAATAGTTTTTCCAACATTGGTCACTTCTACCCCTCCTACTGCATTTTCACCTGGTCCATTGACCGTGGTGTCAAAGGGAGACCCAATACCTCAGACCAGATACTCCCTGTCAATAGACCCCTTTTCAGGACAACAATGCAGCCCTTTTCAGGAATGCCCAGACTCCCTGTGGGGCATATCCACCAGATCCTCCAGCAGCCTATCGGAGTTAGACGTGGTCAGAATTGTGGATCAACTTTTGGTGGCTAGGGGTTTACCTTCATTACCTAAACCCTCTATCCCACCTGGAACAGAGGAGTTCTCTTCAGAGACTCCATCATACATGCCTCCTTTGGCCTCCACGGTTCCGAAGCCTCAAGTTCTGACATCTTTCCCAGTTCCAGCTGCCTCAGTTCCACCAGCACCCTTGTCTGTGGCACCAGAGCTCACCCTTTGGACTTCGGCCCCCTCGAAGCCGAGATATCCTTGGGGTTGTGACTGGGCTGCCAGCACAGAAGGCCCTAGCCCAGCACCGATTTTTTCTATGGCACCATGTTCTGTGGCTCCGATGACCACAACAGCACCAAATTACCCTGAGGTTCCTCTCCTTGTGGCGGGTTTGTCAGAGCGGGATGTGAACCCCGGTTCTGAGGTTGTTGTTCTCAGTTCCGGGCTCCCGTCCCTCTTCAGGTGGACCTGCTTTCCAGGTAATGGAAAGGGCACTGGCCTCTGCTGGTTCACATCTGGCTTCTCCGACGTCAGCACAACATGTCTATATGCTTCCTATACCTCAGCTGACACAGTCTGTCACTCCAGGACATCAGGTACAACAGCTGCAAGAAACCCCCCCACAGGGCGACCCCTTTTCCGAGTCCTCTTTGGTAGCACCCGTCAAAGAGGTTCCATGGAACAGGGCATACAAGAGGAAGTGTGTAGACTCCCCTGAAGAGTTTCTCATGGAAGACACAGACTATGATGAAGGGGAAGGGTCCCCACAATCTCCTGACAATGTCTCCTTTGGAGACATCTTGGAAATATTGAAACAGCGAAGAGATTGGAAGTCCACCAACCCATCCTCGGAGGACTCCATGTTCTTGCAGACTTTCCATGCATGGCCCTCTACTTCCTGGGTGATACCACCTGCCGACGACCTTGTCCAGCTTGTTGTGCAGCATGCATGGAGGAAGCCTGACTCCACTGAGCCTATCCTCCAGAGAATGGAAAAAATACTATTTCCTCCTGAGAGTAATCCACATTGGTCAAAGGGTTTACCTGTAGACGCTATGGTGGTGGCAGCAACAACAAGAAGAGAGCTTACCAAAGAGAGCCATACTGTCCACCCCCCCCAACAGGGAGTCCCAAGTGTTGGACAGACTGAGAAAGTGGATGTTCGCTTCTTTGACCTTTGCCATTCAGTCGTTGAATTATTTGGCATATTTTACTAGGCTCCACAGGGACCTGGCCACTGAACTTTCTGGAACACTAGCAGGAGCAGTCTCTGACGAGGTCCGTGATAAAGTCGCCTCGCAGCTTGCAACCTTAGAATCTATTTCCAACTCGTCCATGAGGTTGATCGCACATTCAACTGAGGGGGCGGCTAGATCGGTGGGTGCAGGCATTGTTATGAGACGGCATGCTTGGATGTGCCTGTGATTTTGCGGACCCTTTCAAGTCCTCCTTCCTCGATGTTCCAGTCAAGCCTTCCTCTCTTTTTGGACCAAAAGTAAAAGACACGCTGGCCAGGTGTGAGCAAGATTGTAGGACCCTGTCTGCCATAGGTGTCAAATTTTTCCAATCCTCACCGATACTTTTCCAGGAATCAGAGGAGTGGAAAATTCTGGGACAAGAAGTCTCAGGGTCCATTCTGTGACACATGTGGTGAGTAGACCCCCTGTGGTAGAGGGGGTAACTCTTCAGGAAGACACCGCTTTCAGGATAGAGGGGGTCCATGCAATCAGGGGAGCCAGAGATTCCATCTCAGGCCAGCCCTACCAGCGCTCCTGAGGAGTGGCCTGATTGCCTTCCTCTAGAAGCAGTCAGGGGTCGTTTCCCTCTGCACCAACATGCCTGGCAACAATCACCACAGACTCTTGGGTGCAGCAGATCATTACCAGAGGTTATCACACCCCCTTCAATCTCTGCCCGGCAACTCCAAGACGTATTCCCGACATTCCACCCAGTCAAAGGGAATTCACAGCTCAAGAGATCCTAAATCTGCTAAAGAAAAGAGTCATCCAAGCAGTCCCACCAGACCAGATAGGATTCAGATTCTACTCAAGACTCTTTTTGGTGCCAAAGAAAACAAGGTACTGGAAACCCATTTTAGACCTCAGTATTCTCAACAAATTCATCAAGCAGACAAAATTCTGGATGGTCACAGTTCAGTTTATTCTTCCATTCTTGGAAAAAGATGATTGGATATGCTCTATAGATCTTCAGGACACGTATTACCAAATAAAATGGACAAGCGATCCAGAAGATTCCTCTGCTTTTGACTGGAAGCCCATCATTATTAGTTTTGAGCACTGCCCTTTGGCTCTACAGCCCCCATAGTGTTCACCAAATGCATGGCAGTGGTAGCAGCTCACCTAAGACTGCAAGAATTCCAGGTGTTTCCATATCTTGATGATTGGCTCCTCACCACCCCCACCAAGCATCTTCTGTTAGCAGCATGACAATACACCCTACTTCAAGCAGAGAACATGGGAAATTCCATGAACAAAGAAAAGTCTCAGCTAGCCCCTGACCTCTGGAATTCATAGGGGAAACGTGAAATACCTTATCCTGCAGAATATTACTACCCCTTCACAGATTAGAAAGAATATTTCTTCAAGTCCAAGCGATACTCCCCCGAGACAAGGTGCCCGCACGAGCAGTCCTTCAACTCTTGAGGTCCATGACCTTAATGATTACAATTGTCCCACTGGCAAGACTACACATCAGGATACTTCAGTGGCTTCTCTTAACTCAATGGTCAATGTTAACTCACCCATTACCTTTCCAGATTCGCATCACAAATCACTGCAGGATGGACTTACTTTGGTGGACACAGCCAGACATGACCCTATGGAGTTGTCCTTTCTTGCCCCCACAGCCCAAGGCCACAGTGACCACGGACGCTTCCCTGACTGGGTGGGTGGGCCATTTTCAGTGACAGACAGTCCAAGGCACTTGGTCACCAGCAGAGGCCAACCTGCATATCAATGTCCTGGAACTAAGGGTGGTGCTCTTAGCATTGCAAGCATTCCATCCGGCCATTCCGTCAGGGACTATTGCGATTCAGACTGACAACATGTCAGTAGTCTGGTACATCAACAAACAAGGGGGAACCAAATCCTATCTGCTGTGTCAGGAAGCCATGAGAATTTGGCAATGGGTGATAGCTTCCAGCCACTTTCTGACAGGAATGCACATTCCTGGGGATTCAAATGTGATTGCAGACAAACTGAGCAGGTGTAGTCTCCTTCCTTACGAGTAGTCCCTCAATCCTTCAGTAATGTCAAAGATATTCAATTGTTGGGGCCAGCCTTGCTGCGACTTGTTCACTTTGTCCGTAAACCACAAATGCAACAGCTACTTTGCCCTAATCCCCCCACAGGGGGAACCCTCGAGGGATGCTCTCACAAATGACTGGCCCATGGGACTGCTTTATGCCTCCCCCCCATTCCACTGATACCACACTTCTTAAAGAAAACCCTGTAGTTGAGAAGCAGAGTGATCCTCATTGCTCCCTTCTGGCCCTGTCAAGTTTGGCTTCCCTTCCTTTGGCTTCATCTACTACGCAAACCATGGATTCTGGTTCCAACTCCGGGATTGCTATCACACCCCCAAGGGTTACTTCATCCAAACCTTCACAGTCTCAAGCTCACAACTTGGTTTCTCCACTTCCAATAATTGCCAGGCAGAAGAATCTCTCCTGTCCTGTACGTGACATTCTCCTGGCTTCACACAAACCGTCCACCAGGAAATTGTATCGTGAAAAATGGAAAATATTCTGTTTCTGGGCTAGTGACAACAATGTAGAGCCTTCTTTAGCCTCTGTCCCAAATGTACTCCTTTATTTGTCATACCTTCTGCAATCAGGAGCTGCAGCCTCTATGATTCAAGTTCACTTAGTTGCTATATCTAATTTTCATGATGGCTTTGGGGATTCATCTCTGATTTCTCATCACCTCTGTAAAACATTTCTGAAATGGGTTTCTCATAGTAGGCTTCCTATTAGAGAACCCATTGAACCTTGGAATCTCACACTGGTACTACAGGCTCTGACTAGACCACCCTTTGAACCTGCAGCCACTTGTGATATTAAATTCCTACCCTGGAAACCTCTCTTTTTAGTAGCCATTACATCAGCAAGGAGAATATCTGAACTTCAAGCATTATGCATCAAACAGCCTTACATGATCTTTCACAAAGATAAGAGTATCGCTTCAGACTAAGCCTTCCTTTCTGCCCAAAGTAGTCTCAGAATTTACTATGAATCAGACAACTGACTTGCCAGTTTTCTTCCCCAATTTTTCAAATAAAGGGTAATATTGCCTTCATTTACTGGATATACATAGACAATTATGGTTTTACCTGGACAGGACAAAATCATTCAGAATATCTGACCAACTTTTCATATCCTGTGTTGGACCAAAACTAGGAAACACTGTTTCTAAAGTTACCTTATCATAATGGCTAAAAGATTCTATATGCTTTGTCTACCATCATAACAAACTTCCCTTACCAGATAAGCTCAAAGCTCATTCAACCACATCTATGGCAACTTCGGTGGCCTTTCTTTCTAGAGCTTCCATGGATGACATTTGTGTAGTGGCAACATGGGCCACTTCACATACCTTTATCACTCATTACAAATTGGATTTGGTCTCCAGGGGGAGAGCTTCCTTTGGCTCAATGGTGTTCAGGAATATTCTTCCATAGGGCCACCCAGGATACAAAGTAGTTAGGGACTCTGTCCCATCAGTAAAGAATGAATGAAGATTAACAACATCAGATAAAGAAGTTATGTCTTACCATAAATAATAAAATCCCGGTCCATGTGAGGCAGAGCACCTCGCTGGCTCTGTTCAAGTGAAATCTTGCCCGGTGGATGGGAGATCGTAGGTTTACCCCAGGAATCATCTCTGTGTCACTGCTGGACAGAGGCACAACAAACTAATGGGCACAATATTTTTTAACATAAGGGGTGACGTAAGCCACAAAACTTTGGGCTAAGCTTATAAATGCCTTAGGGCAGATAGCCTAGTATAAACCTATGAACCTATGAACCTATAACATTCCATCTGTGTTGTTGATCTTTATTCATTCATTACTCCCCTCTCACCGTCCCCCTCCAGTAGACTTCTGGAGGTTTGGCTTTGGTCCATTATCCTGGTTTAAGGTATTCTAAGCAGAAAAATCCTCTGCTTTACATCCTTTGGGCAAACTCAGTCTGAGGTAATGGGGAGAGAGGCACTATGGGTAATCTTAGCCTGAGAGTTTTTTGACTGATGCAAGCTTGGTAAGGTGCCGACTCAGTTCCGAGGAAGGAACCGATATTCCCATCAGTAATGAATGAATGAAGAGCAACAACACAGATGGAACATTATGGTAAGACGTAACTTCTTTTTATGCTTTATCCATTTATTTTTGCCTGGAATGCTATTCTTAATAGTTAATTTATTTGTTGCTTGAACTGTGGAAATCACCAGAGCATTATAAGACCCTGAGCATTTACCCACACCATGAAATGACACTGATGATGCTCTAGTGAAACTAGTTTGTCTGTTTATGTTTACCATCTTAATAAAAGTGAACTGAGTCTGAAGTTATTTGGCTGCTGGATAGTTTGGTAGCTTCTGTGTGTTTGAGGTTCGTATAAAGCTGATGACCTCTGCATTATTCGGAGGTGTATCCATAAGCATATCAGTATGGTCTAAATTTTATTCCAAAATGAAAATAATTGGAATAAAAGCAGCACAGACTACTTGTCTGTGAGTACCTACTCAGTTAAAGTCCATGAGCCCCGTAAACAAGGATTTTAATCACTTCTTAGGAAATTAAAATACAACAATCCTTCGACAATGGATTCAAGTGCTTGGCCTTGCCAACTAGTTATTGAGCAGTTTTGGTCTTCAGTGGCTTGTTTGTGTTAAATGTTAAGGCTTTTCCTTCATGAACACATCAAATGAGTCTTCTAATTGCAGTACAACCCCCCAGAACTAATGTTCCAGGCAATAGCCCACCTGCCCACCTCCCGATGAGAGGGCAACGTCTTGAGTTTGATAGGGCTGTTTTGTACTTCACTACTCAGGTGCTGCTTTGGGCAACTACTATATTACAGTACTTTTACTGACTAACAAGCTTTTTATAAACCACAATTTTTATCTGCAACAATTTGACTTCATTTCACATTTTATCACCTTTTAAGTGTCAACCACTCTATATTTACAACAGTTTGAATTTATTCACATCAATTTGTCTCTATTTAAATGCCATTCTGGGAAGAACCACCTAAAATATGTTACAATATATATCTGTCTGTATCTATCTGTACACACACACACACACACACACACACACACACACATGCGCGTGTGTGTGTGTGTGTGTGTGTGTGTGTGTGTGTGTGTGTGTGCATCATTTGACTAAATACACTTTTAACAGAGGCAAACATGTTTGACAAAAATGACTAAAAGTACATTTGATTGAAAAGACATTTAATTAAAAACTGTAGACATCCAGTGATAGTATCTGTGATTTTGTTTTTGATCAAGGGAGCTGTTAGGAAAGTAATTCCAGAATATTCTGCATGGATTGGTAATGCCCACTCTCTTTTTATACTTCACATATCTGTAGATGTTTGTGTTTGTGTGCCAGCACTGATTCACTGTATGTAGTGTTTATTCTTTCCTCCATGAGTGTGCAACTGTGGGAGTTAGAATATTAAACTGGGGGTATAGGGTCACAACGCACAACATCCCACATGGGCAGTGTGGTTGGTTTACCAAAATTAATATGCAGAATGTTTTCATTTAAATAGCTTTTTGGATAAATGGCTTTTCAGTTCTTTGCGGCTACTGATTTTTCTTTCAGTTAAATGTACTTTTGATCAAATGACACAGAACCATATATATACTTCTATGTATACGTACAAACAGACACAGACATACTTACATATACACATAGGCACAAGTACATGTGCACATGCCTACACATGCATTCACATCTGCACAAACACAGTTGTGTGTTTTAGACTGATGGATTATAAGTCTGTAAAATGAGAGCTCTCCCATGTCATGAAAAGGAACACCTTGCAAAGAAATGTTATTATTAAACAGAGCATTTATGATTTTATTTACCTAAAGGAAAAATGTTCCCTTTCCTGCCTTCTTCTCATAACAGATTGTTTAATAAGCATCAATATTTATTCCCTGTAATTAAGCAGTTGTGCCTTGTTTCATATTAATTATTCCCTGTAATTAAACAGTCATGCCCTGTTTCATATTAACTAGTCCCTGTAATTAAACAGTCATGCCTTGTTTCATATTAATTATTCCCTGTAATTAAACAATGATGTCCTGTTTCATATTACTTATTCCCTGTAATTAAACAGTCATGTCCTGTTTCACATTAAAATAGGAGAACACTTCTGCTTAGACTTAGGATCATAGGAAGTTACTAGGCTAATAGTCCGAGGGCCCTTATAAGTCTATCCAAATTTAGCCTTGTTATTTGTTACCATGATCAGCACCTATTGCCCATGTCCACGAAGGACACAGGTAGAACCCTTGGGGTGAATTTATGGTTAGAGAGTAGAAGTCAGTACAGAGAGTGTTGTTCAGTCCATACACTTATCCAACCAGCAAAACAATGGAGAAACAAACCACCAAGATCGAAAGCTCTTCAAATAAGAATAAAAATACTTTTATTAAACAAAAGATTAGCACTTTCATGCAATATGCACTTCTTCAGACCATAACATCAGAAATAAGAGACAGCCTATAAATACACTATAAAATCCCCAATAGAAACTACCAAATCAATTACCATGACACCTAATAAATCAATGCCTCAATCTATGCAATTTCAGTAAAGGCTTAAAAAGGAACACTATCATTTAAGCCAAAAACTTATCTGACTGCAAGGTAATTATCCATCTTGTTTCCACAGTTTCAGTCCTATCCCTTAAAGGGCTACCTCTGACATTCTTGCAAATTAATTGCAAAACCTGGAAAACAAGAGAGTGTCCAGGATTTGCTTTAATATGCTTATTAAGTGCATTGGTGTTCACGTCTCTCCAGACTTCTTCTAAATGCTCCAAAATCCTATCTTTCAAACTGTGGTCGGTTTTACCTACATAAAAACATGAACAATTCTTACAATCTCTCTCTGATGGAGTAGTGGTATATCATTCTGAATATAGTGTAAAGGTTTTTGGGCTCAAGACTTGGCAGTGCTGATTATTTAAGGGGTGGGAGACTGGCATAATGGTTAAGGTTTTTATCTTACAAACATAAGGTACAGGGTTTGATTCTCACATGGGGTAACTGGCTAGGCTTAAAATGGTCCACAAAGGCAGATAGCCTAGTACTAATCTATGTCTCTAAGTTGCCAAATTAACCAGATTCTGACTCTTACAATCAACATAACATTTCATTTCATATCTTATACCTGTAGAAGGATGGACACAATAGTTGACACTGGAAATAAAACTACATGCTTTGCATCCCCAACACGCAAATGTACCAATCCTATTCAACAATACAGGTTTCTTCAAAAATGTATTCTTAGCAGAGCACAACTTTTGTTTCAAAGAAGGTGTATTCTTAAAGGTGAAGCTAGGCTTCTCACCAATTATATTTGTATACGATCATCTACTAATACTGGCCAGTTCCTCCTAATAATATCATACACCATCCCTATATTACTAGCATAAGACAGGTTAACCCTCACATTATTCTGGTGTGGTCTCGTATGTGAGTTAGGAGGCCTACTTGAAGAGAAAAAAGGTCTACTCACTGTACCCCTCATATGCTTTACCTGTTGGGCTATATCTCTGACTTCCTGAGGTCTACAGCCTCTTTCTTCAACCTCACCACCTAATGTTTCAAAGGCATATTAAGTTAGAATATTAAACTGGGTGGTATAGGGTCACAATGTCCCATGTGGGGGTTGTGGTGGGTTTACCCTGTAGGAAAAAAATGATTACAACACATATATATATATATATATATATATATATATATATATATATATATATATATATATATATATATAGTGGATATAAAAAGTTTACACCCCCCCTGTTAAAATGCTAGGTTTTGTGATATAAAAAAATGAGACCACAATAAATGATTTCAAAACTTTTTCCACCTTTAATATGACCTGTAATTTGTACAATTCAATTGAAAAACAAACCTTTAGGGGAAAAATATAAAAAATAAAAAATTTACAATACACTGGTTGCATAAGTGTGCACACCCTTAAACTAATAGTATGTTGTGTGTGCACACCTTTAAACTAATACTTTATTGAAGCGCCTTTTAATTTAATTACAGCATTCAATTTTCTTGGGTAGGAGTCTTTCAGGCATGGCACATCTTGATTTGGCAATATTTGCCCACTTTTCCTTGCAAAACCGCTCCAAATCTGTCAGCTTGCAAGGGCATCTCTTATGCACAGCCCTCTTCAGGTCACTCCACAGGTTTTCTATTGGATTTAAGGCTGGGCTCTGGCTGGGCCATTCCAAAACTTTAATTTTCTTCTGGTGAAGCCATTCTTTTGTTGATTTAGATGTATGCTTTGGGTCATTGCCATGTTGAAAGGTGAAATTCCTCTTCATCTTCATCTTTCTAGCAGACGCCTGAAAATTTTCAGTCAAAAGTGACTGGTATTTAGAACTGTTCATAATTCCCTCCACCTTGACTTAAGCCCCAGTTCCAGCTGAAGAACAGCAATCCCAAAGCATAATACTGCCACCACCATGCTTCACCGTGGGGATGGTGTTCTTTTGGTGATGCGAAGTGGTATTTTTGTGTCAAACATACCTTTTGGAATTGTAGCCAAAAAGTTCATCATTGGTCTCATCAGACCATAACACATTTTCCAATATGCTTTTGGGAGACTTGTATTGTTTTGCAAATTTTAGCCGGGCCTGGATGTTTTTCTGTGTAAGCAAAGGCTTTGATCTTGCAACCCTTCCCCATAGTCCAGACTTATAGAAAATACAGGAGACTTTTGTCACATGTAGTACACAACCAGTACTTGCCACAAATTCCTGCAGCTCCTAGAGTGTTGCTGTAGGTCTCTTGGCAGCCTCCCTGACCAGTTTTCATCTTGTCTTTTCATCAATTTTGGAGGGGTGTCCAGTTCTTTGCAATGTCACTGTTGTCCATTATTTTCTCCACTTTTTGATGACTGTCTTCACTGTGTTCCATGGTATATCCAATGTTGTGGAAATTTTTTGTACCCTTCTCCTGACTAATATTTTCAACAATGAGATCCCTTTGATGCCTTGTAAGCTCTCTACAAACCATGCCTTTTGCTGTAGCAGGCAACTGAGTAAATGTTAGGAAAATCCTACTAGGACAGCTGAACTTTATTTGAGGTTAATCAGCGTCTCTTTAATTAATGGCAGGAATGCTGTAATTAAATCAAGAGGTGCTTTAGCAAAGTATTAGTTTAAGGGTGTGCACACACAAAGTATTAGTTTAAGGGTGTGCACACTTATGCAACCGTATTGTATGTTTTTTTTAATTTTTTATATTTGTGCCTCTATGTGCCTAGAGAGGGGATGTGGTATTGTATGAGGAAGTCGGGAGTGGCAGAGAAGTATGTAAGAGTGGTACAGGATATGTATGAGGGTACTGTGATGTTTTAGGTGGAAGAGGGGTTACATCAAGGATTAGCTCTGAACCCTTTCTTATTTGCAATGTTGATGGACAGGTTGACAGACAAGATCAGACAGGAGGCCCCGTGGACTATGATGTTTGCATATGACATCGTAATCTGTAGTGAGAGAAGGGACCAGGTTGAGGAGACCCTGGAGAGGTGGACATATGCTCTAGAGAGGAGAGAAATGAAGAACAGCAGGACTAAGACAGAATATGTGTGTGTAAATGACAGGGAGGCTAGAGGAATGGTGAGGATGCAGGGAGTAGAGTTGGTGAAGGTGGATGAGTTTAAGTACTTGGTATCAACAGTTCAGAGTAATGGTGTGTGTGGAAGAGAGGTGAAGAACAGAGTACAGGCAGGGTGGAATGAATGGAGAAGAGTGTCAGGAGTGATTTGACAGATGGGTACCAGCAAGAGTGAAAGGGAAAGTCTACAAGAGGGTAATGAAACCAGCTCTGTTATATGAGTTGGAGACAGTGGCATTGACAAAAATGCAGGAGTCATAGCTGGACATGGCAGAGTTAAGGATGTTAAGATGTGCACTGGGTGTGATGAGGATGGACAGGATTAGGAATCAGTATATTAGAGTGTCAGCTCATGTTGGACGGTTTGGAGACAAAGCAAGAGAGGCGAGATTGCATTGGTTTGGACATGTGCTAAGGAGGGATGCTGGGTATATTGGGAAAAGGATGCTAAGGATGGAACTGCCAGGTAAGAGGAAAAGAGGAAGGCCTAAGATAAGGTTTATAGATATGGTGAGAGAGGACATGCAGGTGGTTGGTGTGACAAGCAAGATGCACAGGACAGGGAGAAATGGAAACAGATGATCCGCTGTGGTGACCTCTAATGGGAACAGCCGAAAGAGAAGAAGACGATTTTTCCCCTAACAAGATTTGTTTGTTTTTCAATTGAATTTTACAGGTTATAGGTCACGTTAAGGGTGGGAAATTATTTGAAATAATTTATTGTCTCATTTTTTTATATCACAAAAAGCAGGTGCAGAATGTTTTCATTTAAATGGATTTTTGGATAAATGGCTTTTCAGTTATTTGTGGCTGGATGCCCTCAAGAGCTGTCCTTTTAATGTATTATGATAGATATGGGTTAGGTGCGTACTTGTCCAATGGAGCTTATTATTCCTCCAACAGGATTTCCTACAGATCTTGGTTTCTAATTTCCCATGGTCATTCTTAAAAAGCTGAACATCAAAAAATACCATAGTCTGATAAGTGAAACTGACTGTAAATCTTAAAAGAAAATCAGTACTCATATTCAAATTATCAACAAACATATTCATCTGCAATTCATTCCTCCTCCATAGTAAAAATAAATCATCAACAAAACGTCTGCAGTACACCAGATTATCCTTAATGTTTAAATTATTCAAAAGATATTTCTGTTCCCAGAAAGCCATAACAATATTGGCATAGCTATTGGTATTCTGTGCCGATAGCTATGCCAAGTTTCTGTAAAAAACATTCGTCATTAAAAACAAAAACATAGTTCTCAAGAATCACATTCAAAATGCACAAATCAGAGAAATTTCATTACTAGTGTACTCACTGTTATCAGCTAAAAATTGTTTGACTGCCTCTAAACCATACTCATTCAGTATCACAGTGAATAAAATACATACATCTAGAGTCACCAAAATTAGGTCTGTACAGTCAATAGCACTAACACATTCATTAAGTCCTCGTAGAATTTATGGTTACCCATCCAATAGTCCAGATTGCATTTGAAGAAGGCCAATGAGGTGCTCTAATTGATGCGAAGTAGGAGTCTATTTCAAAGGTGTGGTAACCTCTGGGAGACAACTCTGTCCCTCCAGCAGGTTCTATTGATGTCACACACTAGGTTTAGGTCCTTAAAGCGAGTAACCCGTGTTGTCATTTGACTTGCGGATAGGCATCATTTCCAATAAAGCAAGGTCAGAGACTGCCTTATATGCAAGGCAGACATCGCCTCCGAGTAGTCTGCATGAAACAGAATAAAGTGACAGTGATTTCAGCTGATCCACATAGGATAGCTGCTGAATACCTTGAATTTTCCTTGTGAGGAACTTTTGTGAGCTCTCCAGTTGCTGCAGTTGCTTTGGAAGGTACATACCAAAAAGGGGCTGTACTCAATTATTGGCCTAATGAGTGAAGAGTACACGGAGCTGATAATGTTTCCTTTTCTCAAGGCACAGTATGTTTTTACAATAACCTAACAAAACTCACATTGTTGTGAAGATATTATATGAATTATATGAAATAAATATCTGTTTTATATCGTGGTGGTCCTAACCTGTTTGTTCTACATTGTTGTGAAGAAGAAAATATACTGTGAAAGTGAGTAACAACCTACTAAATCAAATAAAGCAGTTTTGTAAGGGAAATTAGCATGTGTATAGTTTTATATATAGAAACAATATAAAAATAAGTTTGAAACATACTGAGAACAGTGAAAGCTCAGAATTAAATTGTTACGCATTACTTCATACCCACATTCCACCACCTTAAGACGGCTGGGTATGTTCTTGTACATGTATAACACATTTCAGCTTTTCTACACATCCCATGCATTCCTTGACACACTATAGTCTGCTGTGGAATTGATTATGTGAAATCCCTTCAAATCAGCCATGATACTTAACTGGCAGTGGGTAGATTGTCACATTTTACCATCAGGTTTTGCAACCTCAGAAACAATTATTTAAGCAAGGTGCAACCTTTTCAGGGGCTGCAGGGTTGTGTATCGTTTAGTGTCGTCACCTCACAAGAGGTTCTCTGGTTCAGTTCTCAGTTTGGTGCCTTCTGTGCAACGTCTGCATGCCCTCCCTGTATTGGTGTGGGATTTCTCCAGGTTGCGTTTTTCTTCTACATTCCAAATGTATGCAGTAGGTGGATTGGACACTCTAAAATTGGTCCTTGGTGTGAGTGTATATGTGCATGAATGTGTGGTGCACCCTCTGAGGATGACTGGCCCTTGGGCTAGCAAAATGAGCCCATAAAACCCATAACTGCTATAGAAACAACAAGTGCTGAAGGGTGCTCATTGATCAATATGCCATATGGCATAGAAATGGGAAAGAGAGACAGCTGTCTAACTTGGATGTGGGGAAGTCTTTATCACATGAATAAAAATTTTGTCTGTTAATCCTACAAACTATATCCTCTAACTTTTTTTACCACAGCCTTCTTTTACCTATTATAGCCTATTAAAAAGAGTAAACTAAGACAATATATCATGCATTTCTAGTTCTGGATAATCAAGTTAGATAAAAAGTTTTATAGAGCACCATAAACCAAAAAGAAAGGTTAAAATCCACATTAAACCACTGGTAAAATTCCATGGTGTGGTGGTTTCCCTGTACAGTTTTGGAAAAGACATAAAAGAAAATGTGATATCAAAATGGAACTAGATGTTTAATAATATTTTAGAACAGAAGACAATACTGAAATGTTGAAAGGGGTTGTAATTACAGTAATTCCAAAGGAAGGTAACAATCTGAGTAGCCTTGGTTTTTATCATCCCATTTCAATTTTGACTCATGATTATAAGGTGTTCACAGCAGTGTTAGCAAAAAGGCATACAGATATACTTCCAAACCTGATAGGGGCTGCTCAATGAAGATGTGTCAAGGGAAGGCAGACATATGACAATATTCTAAAACATATTTAATACACGGAAGCAGAAAAAGAAAACAAAAGTTTGGTGATGATAGGACTTAATGCTGAAAAACTGTTTAACATTGTGCATTGCAAATACTTGTAGACAATAATGTGTAGGAAGGGGTTTCCAGAGGGAGTTTATAAAAGTACTACAGACCACACATGAATGGGGTCTATAGTGAGAATAAAAGTAAATGCCTGGGTAACTGAAGAATTGAGACTAAATGTCTGGTTGCAGGCAGTGAAAAAACAAAGAGATATCCCAGTTAAGTGAGGTCTATGAGTGCCTGCTGAGGGTGTTCAAAGAAAAGGGGTATCAGAAGTGGAAATCTGAGGTGTGACCCATAGAATCAGTTAAACCACTACATAATATCAATGTAAGAGTAGTAAAGAAATGGTAGGAAAGAAGGCTGACAGTATACGTTTGGGATAAACCACAGGGAGGAAGGGAAAGGAAGAAATGGGAAACATATATGAATGGCTGAATATACAGGGGGAAGAAATACTAAAATATAGAGGGATCTATAATACCATGGAAAAATATGATAAAGAAGAGAGGAAAATAAACTAGACCAGAACTGATATACCTATTATTTAAGGCTAGAGGAAGGGAAGGGACAAACAGAAGAACAGTGAGCAGATGGTGTAGGGCCTTATTAAAGAATGTGCGGGATATTAAATTTGGAACAGTACTGGTAGGGAAAAATGGGAAGCAGATTTCAAAGCAAACATTGGAATAAGTCTGTAGGACCTCAAGAAGAGCGACTAGGTCTAGGAAACTCAGGCTATTTGGATGGCAATATCTTCATAAAAAGAAGTTATGTACTCACCATAACGTTCCATCTAAGTAGGTAAACTTAATTTGTCAGCAACCTGTGAGTATCGGATCCATATCGGATCCAAGCCGGCAGCTTCAAACAGCTAAGATCCGAGCTCCAAGCCCCTCCCCCTTACCCATAACCCCTTGCTAACCCTTCCTGACCTCAGATCGAGTTTGCTTAGTAACATAGAGTATTACAACACAAAGGATCACCTGCAAATCCTAACCTAGAGTTATCTGAAAACAAAGGGCAAGGAATCCTTCCAGTACGCACTATAGGTTAGGGGGATGGAGGGAGGGTTGGTTGCTGACAAATGAAATTTACTTACTCAGATGGAACAGTATGGTGAGTACATAACTTCTTTATCTGAAGTAGTTAACTTCATTTGTCCATCAACCTGTGGGACAGAGTCCCCAGCTACCCAACCCTTGGGAGGTCCTCATGGAAGGATACTCCGGAGCACTGCAGAGCTGAAGGATGCTCTCCCTCTGGAAATTATGTCCAACTTGTAATGGTTAATGAACGTATGAGATGAAGCCCAAGTGGCTGCTGAACAAATGTCATCCAAGTATACTCTGGACCAAAAAGCAGCAGAGGTAGAAATTGATCGAGTAGCATGGGCGTGGACTCCTTCAGGTTCAGGTCGACCAGAACTTTTATATGCAAGAAGTATACATTGAGAAATCCATCTGGACAATGTAACTTTTGATAATGGTTTTCCCAAAGAAGGTTTTGCAAAGGATACAAAGAGTTGGTCAGATTTCCTGTGATCAGCGGTCCTGTGCAGGTAAAACCTCAATTGCCTGTGTATGTCCAGAGAATGTAACTTGTATTCACCCTTGTTCTGATAATTTGGGAAGAATACCGGTAAATTAATAGATTGATTGATATTGGGCTCCGATGCAACCTTGGGCAAAAAGGAGGGATTGGTCCTGAGGGAAACTCTATCTTTATGGAAAACCAAGTATGGTGGTTTGGCGCAAAGGGCTTGAAGCTCTGAAACCCTTCTGGCTGAAGTGATGGCAATAAGAAAAGCCATCTTCCAAGATAAGTATTTTAGATCCACCGAGGCTGCAGGCTCAAATGGGGGAGCTGTCAGAGACTGGAGAACAAGAGTTAAATCCCATGGAGGAACTGGATCTTTCACAGGTCTCAAGAGGAAAGTGCCTTTTAAGAAAGTCTTATATAGCTTGGAAGAGGCCAAGGGGCTGAGATCACTGCCCACATGATAGTGGGAAATTGCAGCTAACTGGACTTTGACCGTAGAGGAGCTAGCACCCTGGTCGAATAAGATTGATAAGAATTCTAGCACTGCTGGTAACGGGGCTGTAATGGGATCTAAGTTTCTGTGCTCCACCCAAATTGAAAAATGTTGCCATTTGCTATTATAAACCTTTCTCGTGGAAGGCTTGTGAGCGGCTACTAGAATAGCCTTAACAGAGGAAAAGATACCGGGAGTCCTAGCAATCAGTGGAACTGTATCAACCAAGCTGTGAGCTTGAGGTTGTCCAGGTTCGGGGTTGTTAATCCTAGTGGGTGAGAGATCAGATCCGGAGTGGGATCTAGAACCTGTGAGACCATAGACAAGGGAACCACGCTTGACAAGGCCTGAATAGGGCTATGAGGATCACTCTGCTCCCCAACCGACGGGCTTTCTGCAAGAATTTTAACATTAGGGGAAGAGGTGGATAAGCATAAAGTAGACCAGATGGCCAAACATGCACCAGAGTGTCTCTGGGGGATTCCCCTGGTGGGGGAATTACAGCGAAGTAGTCGCTGCACTTTGCGTTCGAAGGAGACGCGAAGAGATCGCAGCAAGGTTGACCCCATCTCAGGAAAATTTGCTTCGCCACTCTCGGGTTCAGGGACCACTCGTATGGTGAAAGGATGGTTCGACTCAACCTGTCTGCCAAGATGTTCCACCGGCCCGGAAGGTGTGTCGCTATGAGAAAGCAGTTGGTGGAGATCGCCCATTCCCAAACTCTCATGGCCTCTCGACAAAGTGGGTAGGATCTGGTTCCTCCTTGCTTGTTGATATACCAGACTACTGATATGTTGTCTGTCTGATTTGCAATTGTCCCCAAGGGAAGAAGGGCTTGGAGTGCTTGCAATGCCAAAAGCACCGCTCTCATCTCTAGGACACTGATGTGCAACAAGGTCTCTGAATGGGTCCACGTGCCTTGGACGGTTCTGCCCATACAGTACCCCTCCCCATCCAAGGTGAGAAGTGTCCTTGGTCACCATGGTTAGGGGAGGGGACATAGAGAAGGGGCGCCCTTTTTGGAGGTCCGGGGACTGGAGCCACCATAATAGTGCTTTCTTGCAAACCCTGTTGAGGGGGATGGGTGAGCTCAGTGGGTGTTTCAGGATGGACCACTCAACCTGCAAGGTCCATTGTAGTACCCTCATGTTCAAGCGCGCTAAGGGTATCAGGTTGATTGTTGCCGCCATGTAGCCCAGAGCCCTCAGGACCAATTCTGCTGGAGGAGCCGGGGAGTGTAGAAGGGCTAGCATGTGGAGCTTTAGTGTTCGAAGCCGGTCTGGGGTTAAGAAGACTTGCAAAAGGTTTGTGTTTAATCTGGCTCCAATGAAGTCCAAGACCTGGGTAGGTTGAAGAGAAGATTTTTGATATTGATTGTAATTCCCAGTCGGGAGGCCAAGTGGAGGAAATGATCTCTGGCTGAACACAGTAGATGCCTATTGGGGGGTTGTCCAGGTACGGAAAGACCTGTATTCCCTGGAGCCTCAGGTGGGCCGCTAACACTGCCAATACTTTGGTGAACACCCTGGGGGCTGTGGTGAGACCAAAGGGAAGGACTCTGAACTGGTAGTGGCTGGCTCCTAGCCGGAAGTGGAGAAACCTTCTGGATCGCCTGTCCATCAGAATGTGGTGGTACGCATCCTTGAGGTCTATTGAGCACATCCAGTCATTCTCCTTCAGGAGTGGGAGAATGGATTGAATGGTGACCATCTGGAACTTCTCTTTGGCCACTGACAGGTTTAGAAAGGATAGGTCGAGGATTGGTCTTTAGTCCCCCGTCTTTTTTAGCACCAAGAAGAACCTGTAGTAGAAGCCTGATCGGGACTGGTCTGGGGGGAAGTGCTGGATTGCACTTTTTTCTAGCAGCTGTAGTATTTCTGAGGCTGCTGCCTCCCTTTGATTGGGTGGAACATCGGGGAGGCTCCAGGGTTTGGGAGGAAGACTGACAAAGGGAATCTTGTAACCTCTGGATATGATCCGAAGCACCCAGCGATCTGTTGTAATGGACTCCCAAACTGCTAGGTGCCTCGAGAAACACCCCCCGACTGCCTCCAGAGTGGAGCAGTCAGGTAACCCCTCAGGGTTGCTGCGCGGGCCAATCAGAAAAGGGTTCTCTCGACCCGAAATTCTTCGGTCCCCCTCTGCCTCTGGGCCAGCGTCCACCCTGTCCTCCTCTGCCTCTGAAGAACGAGGGGTCCGGAGCGAAATGGGGCTGTTGAGACTTCCGGAACCACATCTTCTTCTGTCCCTTTTGGTTCCTAGAGAAGGACCTCTGGGGAGCAGAGAAGCAGACTCCGACGGCAGACAACGTCTTCCCGTCTTTCTCGCTCTGGACCAGTGTGTCACATACGGTCTCGCCAAATAGCAAAGAATTGTCAAACGGGGCATTAGCGAAGGACACCTTGAAGTGTTCCGCAAAATCGTCGTAAGACAAGGCCCGCTCCGCTAGTTCTAGCGGCCCCTTCCATGGCAAGGGAAAGGAGCCATATAGAGGTGTTGGAAATGGATTTGAGAGTGGCCATTCGGGCTGAGAATACTTTCTTACCCTCGGCCGACATGGACTCTGGGGGCGACCCGGCGTATTCTTTGATGAGATCCCACTTGAGTCGTATCACATGTGCCATATAATTCAGTGACCTTACAGAGAAGGTGGCTGAAGCAAACATCTGCTTCCCCAAGCGGTCCATCATCCGAGACTCCTTGTCTGGAGGATGGATCGAGGAACTCTCCTGGGCCAGTTCCTTTCTTGTGGTGGCCGCCACCAACATGGCATCTACAGGAGCACCCTTGCTCCAACACATCCTATCAGAAGGGGGGCTGAGAATTTTATCAGGTCTCTTCGGAATGGGCTCCACAGTGTCCGGCTCCTTCCATGCCCTGGTAGTAATCAGGTCTACTAGGGGATCGGCGGGAGGGGACATCCTAGAGGTAGATGGGCCTGCGTCAAATGCCTCCAGAAACACAGACTCATCAGAGGAAGGTTTTTGGGCAGACCACCCCCCTCTAATTCGAAGCATTTCCATGAGGTCTCCGAAGGAGACGTCTTCGGGAGGTGACCTTGGGGAACCTTCCCCTTCCTCCAAGTCTGTGTCTGTTGTCAAGGACTCAGGTGAGTCCAAGTGCCTCCTCTTGCACTTACGTTTGTGAGGCATCTCCTCGGGGGGGGGGGCTGTCTGAAGAAGCCTCACCAACCACATCCTGTTCCTCCACAGGAACTATCTGGGAAGTAGGTGCAGGCTATCCCTGGGGCCGGGTGATGGAAGGTAGGCCCGTCTGAGAGAGAGTGCAGGGTGGAACCGTAGCAGGAGCCTGGGGCCTCAAATCCCTCGATAGTACCCTCCCCACAACATCGAACGCGGAAGGAGAACTGCTCTCTCTGGGATCCAAGAGCAGTCCCCACCAATCCGATGTGTGGATCGGAGCCGGCACCGAAGCAATCGGATCCAAAGGGCCAGTATGCTCCGACCGAGACAGAGCCGAAGACACACTGACACCTCCGGATCTGAAGCTCAGCTCTCGGCTCCGAGAGCTCGGATCCGAAAAAGGACCTGACAAACTCGAGGGTGCCATCGGCGCTGAAGTACGAGGTACTATCGTCGCCGACACTCCCCCGGCTCCAATGCTACCCGGCTCCGAAGGCTCCGAACACCGGAAAATTAACACTAGGCCCAACACAAACACACCTTCACACACACGGGGGAGGTAAACTAACTAAATTAACTAACTTCAACTACAAAAAACGTTAACAACAGAGACTGACTAAGGAGCAACACACACACCAAAATTTACTGCTAATAATAAAATTAAAATGATTTTTCTCACAAAACATGATCTACTCTCACGCCTGGAACTCGTTCAGAACTGCTGACTGAACCACGGCAAACGAGATCTGAGGTCAGGAAGGGTTAGCAAGGGATTATGGGTAAGGGGGAGGAGCTTGGAGCTCGGATCTTAGCTGTTTGAAGCTCCCGGCTCGGATCCGATATGGATCCGATACCCACAGGTTGATAGACACATGAAGTTAACTACTTCAGATCTAAATTTGCTCTCCGAAAAGTACACATAAGATGTACCCAAGGGTAGACAAAACATGGTGGAGGTGTGAATGACACCAGCAGGGGGATTGGAACCACATTTTCTGCACTTTTATAAAATAAATAAAAAAGGGGGTATAGGAAATTAATACAGATAATAACAGGAGCAGACAGGCAAATAAGAGAGACAATGTTTTGTCTAGGATGGTTAAAGAAGTTTAATTTAACAACAAGTAATAACTATTTTATTTATTCTATTTTTATTTGACATTTGTTAACCGTGGTAGTCTGACTGGGCTGCAGAGCCCTTTTACAGAGGAGGCCCGAGGAGAAAGCTCCACAGATAAACAAATACAAAAACTAGGATTTTCCGGGAGCTGCAGTTTCCTTCCACATTCCAAAGCCATGCAGTAAGTGGATTGGACACAATGAACATGTTAGATTACAAGAGTTATATTGTGGGTTTAAACAGCCATATTTATATATTAATTTAAAAGTCCTTAAACTGTTTTTATGCGCAATTGTAGTGCAATTATGTAATTCTGTTTTCTTTCTTCTTCCTAAATGTATCCATATGCCAATGTATCTGTAAAAAAAAATATGTATATATATATATATATATATATATATATATATATATACATATATATATATATATATATATATATATATATGGGTCTATTTTACATGGTCAACATTTCAGAAAGTCGACTTTCATATGACTGAGACCATATGATCGACTTTCAGAATGCCGACCATGTAAAATAAACATAAAAACACAACAAACACTTACCTTAAACTGTTAGTGGGGGGCTCCACCCCTTGCACCCCCCCCATGGGGGGCTCCACCCCCCATAACTTTAATATACCAACTTCGAGATTGCACTACAGTGCGGAAGTGGGAAATTTTCCCATTCTGCATTGTGCGGAGATAGCAGTTCCCCATGGTCGGCTTTTCAAAAGTCGATCATATGATCTCGTCCATATGAAAGTCGACTTTATGAAAAGTCAACCATGTGAAGGGAACCCATATATATATATATATATATATATATATATATATGTTTTTTCTTCTCAAAAATCAATAAAATTTATTGAAAAAAACAGACATGGTACTTATTAAGTATGATATAAAAGTTAAATTCTTTCGAACAATTACCATCAAAGAGAAATTTAAGGTTGGTAGAATATCATAAAGACCTTAAATGATTCGCTGTGGTAAAGTGTGAGAGCTGAGAAGGAAAGGGGAAGAGGACAGGGAGTAGTTTAGGTGAGAGTGGGACAAGAACAGGATCAGGAGTAAGCAAATAAGTCCTTTATTAGTTTTTTTGAAGTTAAGAAAGTTGCCGTTTGTTCTTAGAGAAAGAGGAAGTTTGTTACAGGCATTGGCGACAGAGTGGCTGTATAAAAATTTGCCAATATTTTTATTGGGTTTGTATATGTCTAAGAGGTGTAAGTCTAGGAAATGTAAAATGAATCAAATGCCAACAACAGAATATGTTAAGCAACTAACAGAGGCGATTAAAGAAAGAGAGGGCACCATTGAAGTATGTCCCATGTACTTTACATAAAAAGAACTGGGGAAATGGGATACAAAAGTACTTGGGATAATAGTATGGGGTGAATAGCAGGGAGCAGTAAGGAAGAGAGCAGTAAAGAAAGACGAGTGGGATAGTAAGGAAAGGGGGGCACACCAAGGAGAGATGGGAATTGCCTAGACATAAATGGATAATGCATAGAGAAAAAAGAAGACTACATTGTGATGTATACTTTTAGATTATGCCAGATGTTAATAACTACAGCGGCAGGACAATATGTGCAAATTTAAAAGAATATGGTAATTTGCTAAGATCTGATTGGACCAAAAGCAACACTTCTTTATTGCACTTTTTATTGTTCACTTTATAATGCAGATATTCTCAAATGAATTGACTAATGAGTAAAAAAGATATAGAGCCGCATAAAATCAGAATAAATGTTCATGTTAATTGCTACACAGTAACAAGTAATGCTACGTTATGAGTACTTGCTACTTTTGTAACTTTTGAGGTGCACAGCTATATATATGAGGGAATATTTCTGGTAGTAAATATACTTCTGCTGGCTAAGCATGTTTGGGACCAAGACTGTCAAAGTTTGTGTACGTCAACCTAAAATGAACAATGTGTGAGTTCTGACAACTAGGATTTTTATAAGAGTTTCTGTTAAGGCAGAAGTGATGTGGGCATTAAAGATACCAAGGCAAGAGGCCAAACAGTGAGTTTCTTTAAACACATCGGTAAACTACTGAATAAATAAGCTTGTAATAGAGCAATGAGATTCACTTGGGAAATAGTCTGTAAAAGCATCACACAAAATCAAAATAAAATATCCATTACATCCTGGATACCTGTGTAGCTTCTTCTTTCGTTTCAGGATTAGTAGCATTTCGTAACGAAGTTTTCTTCTAAAAAAGAAGAAACGTATAAGACATTTATTAAAGCTGAGCAAATCAACATACCGCAGTTTATAATACATTTTTGCTCTATTAAACACACCAAAAGGACGATAACCAATTCCTAGCAGCAGACATTGTTCAATTTAAGAAAAATATATTGTGGCATCTTTTATATATGAATATATGTGTGTGAATGAGACGGAAGACGGAGGATGCAGGGAGTGGAGGTGGCAAACATGGATGAGTTTAAATACTTGGGATCAACAGTTCAGAGCAATGGTCAGTGTGGAAGAGAGGCAAAGAAGAGAGTGCAGGCAGGGTGGAGTGAGTGGAAAAGAGTGTCAGGAGTAATTTCTGACAAACAAGAATCAGGAAGCGTGAAAGGGAATGTCTACAAGATGGTACTGAGACCAGCTATGTTATATAGGTTGGAGATGGTGGCACTGACGAAAAGATAGGAGTCAGAGCTGGAGGTGGCAGAGTTGAAGTAGTTAAGATTTGCAATGGGTGTGACAAGGATGGATAGGATTATGAATCAGTATATTAGAGGGTCAGCTGAGGTCAGGTTGGACAGTTTGGAGACAAAGCCACAGAGGTAAGATCGCATCGCTTTGGACATGTGCTGAGGAGTGATGCTGGGTATACTGGGAGAAGGATGTTAAGGATGGAGCTGCCAGGTAAGAGGAAAAGAGGAAGGCCTAAGATAAGGTTTATGGATATGGTGAGAGAGGACATGCAGTAGTTGGTGTGACAGAGCAAGATGCAGAGGACAGGAAGAAATGGAAACAGATGAATCGCTATGTTGACCACTAATGGGTGCAGCTGAAAGAAGTAGAAAGATATTGTGTTATCTTCTATTAGAAGTGATGGCTCACACAACATGTTCTGAAGTATGTAGATACTGAGTGTTACAAGATAATGGGCTGGATTTAGAAAATTCACAGAGCAGCTCAAAGATATCTTGCATCAAACTGCTCAGGTTAAGCTTATTTATATATTTATTTGTTTGTTTGTTGTTTTTTGTTTATTACTGACTTACTTACTGGCACAGAACACTGATCCTTATCGATCATTGTTGGACTCACCACAGTAAAAAATGAAAATGCAATATCCAGCAAACTTAAACACATATTGGCTTTGTAACTAAATCAATAAAATGGTATAATATACAGCAGCATTACATCTGTAGAGACAGAGAGATCAAAATTCCCATAAAAGTCATAGATTACCAAAATGTGCTTGATGGTGTAATCAACCTACAAAATATATTTTTGAAGGAAGAACCTATCAGGAAGATATGGCCTTTTCCCCACTGTTGTGCAATACTGGAGTTAGTATATAAAGTAAGGGGTGTGTGGGGGGCACAGCCCCCCACAACATTGGGGGTGTTGGGGGCATAGCCCCCCCACATATTTTAATTTTTTTAAAGCATATAGATGGATACTTACAAGTGTAATGAACAAATTCTTCCAGAAGACAGCATATAGCCACTTATTGTAGGGGGCTTCACCCCCAACACCCCCCAATGTGGAAGGCTGTGCCCCCCCTTACTTTATATGCTAACTCCAGGATTGCACAACAGTGGGAAAAAGGCCATATATTCCTTTCAATGAAATGAGTTTCGGTGAAATGGGTTTTCAGTGACGGGAGCTTTCAGTGAATATGTATCAATGAATTAAGCTTCAACAAAATGAGTTTTCAATGAAATGATATAGACCCTACTTTATCGACTTATTTTATCTCTTTCAAAAAATCTTCTTTATATGGTTTTCCCCATAACTTTTTTTACTCTTTTACATTTTAAAAATACATGTTCCATAGTTTCTTTTTTTGGTAATGTAAACATATTCTATCACTTTTCCTTGTATACGGCATACTTCTTTTTACTGGTAATTTGTCTATTACCGGTCTCCACAAAAAATCTTGACATTCTATGTGCTGATTACACCACTTGCATCTTATTTTTATACTTTTCATTTTTTCACCTGTTAGATCTTCCAATGAACTTACATAATAATGTTTTACCATTACATTTTTATACCATACTTTTCTTTTTCTATATAATCAATTTTTATTTTACACAAAAATATTTTTTCTTGGTTACATTTTATTTCTTCATTTATACACTGTTTTTCTCTTTTTAACCAAACCCCCAAATGTATCACATTTCTCTTTATACATTTTTACTACTAATCTCTCATCTTTTTTATTTATCCACTTTAACACTTTGTACACATTTGAGCAGCATATACCACAGGGTTAATTAATCCTAAACCTCCTTCCTCTTTAGTTACATATAAAACTACTCTTTTTACTGGATTTAATCTAGAAGCCATTATAAATGAAAAAAATATCTGCAATAAATTATTTTTCAAATATGGTTGGCAACATAAATACAGTTGCTAAGTATGTTATTTTTCCCACCAATACTGAATTTATCAAATAACCCTTTTTTTCTGAATGAAAACTTATTTCTTCTATTGTTTTTTCCCATTGAATTCCACTTACATCTTTAACCCAAATTTTATATCTAACACAGAAATTTAATTCATTGTAAAGTATATGCTCCCATATTTACATCACCTAAACCTTTATTTTTCTTTTTATTTAAAGCCATCCCTATCACCTCTATACACTCATTTGTGCAATTATTTATTCAAATTTTGTTTTTTGCAGTTAATATAATATTACTTGTTTATGCTAAGAAAACTGAAATTCTTAACCCTAAAGGTGTTATAGACCCCATCTCCTTCATTTTTTATTTCACATACTATCACATTCATACCTAATGCAAAGAGTATACAAATCACTGGACATCCCTGTCTTATGCCACTTTTTTCATACACCTCAAACTCAACCGGAAACTGTTGCATCAACCAAGGAAGTGAGTCGAAATAGGGAAGTGAATGAAAACAATGGCATGCATAGTGCATTCGCTTCTGGACAAGGATATAATTTACAACATAGTTTGGACTGTTTGCCTACTTTGAATAATGCTTCGAATGATCCAGGGGCACATTTTAATAATTTATCTTCTATTGTTAGAACTGAAATGGATGGCCCGATTTTTAATGAGTGACTTTTTTCCAATGTGAGCTTCTCTACGGAAAAAAGAGCAAGGGAAGCCAATTATCATGACAATTTAGCAAAGTTTGACCATTTATTACTAAAAATTAAAAATTTACAACTTGATAATGTATATTTTAGAGACTGTCTAACGTTAAAAATTGTGCCAAAGGGTCTTCGCCTTTGGTGGTTTCCTACGGGTCTAATTGCTAACTCTTTGTTTCCATAAAGAACTTTTACTGATGTTCCATCAACATGGTTTTGAATACATGGAACTTGTCAGTAAGCATAATGACAAGTTAATAGACTATCTTAGTCAGGAGGCAACGGAGTTGGATTTGTTAATTACCAGTAACCCATTGCACGAAGTGAATAAGTTTGATTATGTCCATGTGTTTAAGAGTATTGAACAGCAAGTGTTGAATATTAAAAGCAGGAAATCAAAGAAAATTGAAAGAGACAAGACTGAGTATGGCCAGAATATTGCTTACCCTGAGCCCCCTAGGTCCCAAGGTTGGGGTGAGCAACAACTTCAAGGGGATGCGGCTAATGTATCAGAGGCTTTTTTTAGACATGGAGGAATATAACCCCTTAGATGATCCAAACATTTGAGAGAGTGCAACCACAGGGAGAACTATGCTCAAGGACCTCAGTATTCAAACAGGGTTCAAGGGAGCCATATGAACAATTCGAGAGGCAATGTGAGGGGGAAATTTCGGGGTTGAGATAATGGTCAGAAGTGAGGAGTCTTCATTTGACTTGGACAATAATCTACCATCTTTGTCTATCCTTTTAAACTCTGAAGGGGACTTTAAAGTGTTCAGTTAATCAGCCATAACCATTGGTGTTGTGGAATGTGACCTTTTTGCAAGAGGTCTAACTTTTGTTCTGGATAAATGTTTGAACATAGGGGACGTGTTGATTGATTTGAAACACTTCATTAGAAAGCTTAATTTTAATATCATGTATCAGGGCTTGGACCCTATGGCTGACCCCCTTAGGGTGTTGAGTACATATAACCCCCCAGTTCACCCATCTCTGCAATTATTTTACAGGATGTGTGAAATTGAGATTCGCAATGTGAAAAATTATAAGAATGTTAACAACCTTAAAGTTGAGGAAACTGAGGCTGTTAAGAAATAATAAAAAGATAAGAATTATGAAACCGGATGGGGGGTATTGTAATCATGAATATTTCTGATTACAACACCAAAATGAGAGAGTTACTAATGGGTAGGGCATATGTAAGATCTTCATTAAATGAACTGAATGGGGCATATACGAAAGTGAGGGAGTATTCACAAAATGTATTCATAGAAGAAAGTATTTCAGTCGATGTATATAACATTTTGAATATGGTTCATCCGAGAACCCTCATTATATTTGGATTTCCCAAGATCCATAAGGATCTTTTACAGTCACCTATGTACCCGATTGTGGATGCAAGGGGGTCAATTACATACCCCCTGGCTAAATTCCTTGATGTTAATTTGAAAATTCTTACTGGGAATGAACCTTAACTTTGTCATGATTAGTGGGATTTTCTCAAGAGGATTAATTCTATGGAATACTATGATCAAGGCATTTTCATCACAACTGATGTTAAAGATTTATATAAGGTCATACCTCATAGTTTGGGCATTGAATGGTTTTGTGAATATTTATTTGATAAAGGAATTCCACAGACCCTAAGTAATACCTATGAGAATTTAATCGCAATAGTTTTAACAAATAATTTTATTTTACCTGAGAAGGAACTATTTTTGCAGACTGAAGTGGTGGCTCTGGGGTCAGCAAGTGGAGGACTTTATGCAAATACAGTGATGCTAGATTGGGAGAAAAAATATTGTTCCCCATTTTTCAAATACTGCCAGATGTACATCCACTTTTTGGATGATATTTTTATCTTTTGGAATGGGCCTGAAGGGGAGATTAATACCTTTTTTGAATATATTAAACAAACTACTTCCTTTCTTAACTTCACACATAACTTTAATAATAAACAAATTGCATATTTGGATGTATGACTTACTAAAGACACTCACAATATTTTTTTTGTCTCTAATTTATAGAAAGGAGACTATTCTAATAGCTTCTTACACTATGAGAGTGTGCACCCTTATAAACCGAAGAGGATGGTAGTCAAGGGACAATTTGTTACAGCAGCCTGAATGGTGAGCATGTTTGAGGCATTTTTGGATGAATGTGAAGATTTGAGAGGGATGCTTATTAAAATAGGTTATCCTATTAGCCTAGTTAATGAAATTATGGTTGAAGTTGTTAACAAGCATGAAAGTGTTTTTTTTTCTCCCTTTGTTGAATAGATTGCAGTCTATCTGTGGTGCTGGTGCTAGTGCAGAAGATATTACAGTACAGAGTGAGGTGTTCTTAAATGATACAATGAGGGTAGATACTGGTCATTTTCAGTGTGCTATTATTGCCACTTTCAGTAGGGAGAGCTGGGTGATTGCTGCTATTCTATTTAAGAACTGGACTATTCTGTTAAGTGATAAGGACATTAGGAACTGGTAGGTGATAGTCCCAACATTGTATAGCAAAAGGGAAGTAATTTGAAAGTTATTTTAGAATCCAGTGAGGGTGGCCAACAACAAGGGGTGATGAAAAAATGTGGGGCCTGTGCCTATTGTCCCTACATTTTGGAAGGGAATTGTTTTAGGATAAATAGAATGGAGATTAAGTTAAATACTGCACACTTTGCTGAAATTGTCCTTGTTTCTACATAGGAAAAACTGAAATAAAATTTAAAAATAGAGTGTATGAACATCTTAGCGATATTAAAATAAATAAAGCTATGAATGCTCTAGCTAAACACTGTACAGAAAGACCTGGCCATTTATTTAAATTTACTATACTGGATGGTCTGGAGTTAGATGAAAGAGTTTGCCCATGGCCATTGCTATTGGAAAGAAAAGAAAATAAACTTTTATGAGCTTTTATCCATCTCGTTTTTTAAAACTAAATACATTAGGGAGATAATGATGTGTGTCCTTTGTCATTTGAATTTGTTTTTATGTAATTAGATGTATATATTAATATAATTGTAGTTGTTTATAAATTAGAGTTAGGGTAATTTTTATTGTATCTTTGGTATAGTAATAATTCATATTTTTAGGGTGTATGTTGTTAGTGAGAAGCTTTTTACTAGTATTTATGTATTTGGGGTGCTTAGGAAAAGGGATGATGTTTGTTTAAATAATTTACGTGATTAACTGGTTCTTCGAGTTTGGTATTATATGATTGGTTGAGCGGTTGATGTGTGTTGAGCTTTGAAATGTCTTAAACAACTGTGTTATGCACCTGCATTTGTCTGATGAAGTCTCTGAATGAACAGAGACGAAAGTGCTTATGTGATTGATTTTTCATTAAATGCTCATATTTTATTCTTGGTTTAAGTTGTCTTGCTCGGTTCACCTGCTATCTGCCGGAACCCTTGTGTGTTTTTCTTGGTTTGTGGATCTGTTTCTCCTATCCCTTTTCATATGTACCGCTTGCTTTAACCAGTCATTTACAAGTATGTTTAGTTTATTACTACTATATGCTGACATATATAATTTCCTAACTTTCTCACTTATATTATACTTGTTCCATTATTACACATATTATTTCATGTCCTGTTATATCAAATGCCTTATTAAGGTCTCCTATCATGATTTTTCATTTATTTTCTATTTATAATGTTATCCACAATTTCTCTATCATTAATAATTTTTGACAACCCTTTATATTATATATACTATTTTCCATAACATTTTTGATTTTAGTTTCACATCTCGTTTGTGTTATTTCATAACAATCTTATAATTATTATTCAACACAACCAGTCTCTATTTTTTAATTGTCTTCTGTCTTTCTTCTTCAATATAGATTTAAATATTCAACTACATAATTCTTTATACATAAAATCTTCATTTAAATATTCAAATTCTTATTTTGACAAACTTAATTTTTTATACCTTTCATACACTATTCCATCTGGTCCTGCAGCCAAATCTATATTTACTTGTCCTAAGACTTTATCTAACCCAATTAAAGAAATGTCCTTTTCCAACTCTTTGTTCTCTTTTTCTGTTAACCTTTTACTTCCCATGTTTTTTCACTGCCTTTTTTTTCTGTAAACATTTCTTGTACACACTGTACTACACTATTCAAAATATTTTCCTAAGTTCTTTCTATTTCTCCTTTCACATTTTTTATTTCTCTCATTAAACGACAATATTCCTTTACTAATCAGCTTAAGTAACTCAATACTTTTCTTTTCCTTGTAAAAATGTCTTTGCTTATATAACAATTCTTGATTTTTTCTTGATTTCTTTCATATAATTATTTTTTCTTTTGTCAGTGTACTTTTGCATTATGTTCTATATCTTCCAATGCATCATTACGCATTATTTTATAGTTTTCTTTCTCTACTTTTCCCCACAACATACTGCCACTGTAAAACAATTTTGTTATATTTTTCCTTAAATATTATTCACCATTCAGACCAATTTTTATAAAATGTTCTTATAGTAATATGATCTTTCCATAACAGTATTAATGTTCTCTTTCCTTCTTCAGTCCATGCTTTCTCATTTATCCTTTTTATTCCTTTGTCTATTTTTATGTATTTTTTGCTTTCCTTTATCTCTAGCCATATTGCAAGATGACCAGAAAATCCTGTTTTAATTACCTCCCCTTCACCTATAACTAAACCTTCTGATGCCATACAATAATCTGGTTCAGTTCTATACATAACCTTTTGTAAGTCAATGATTTTTTGTCCCAAAGTTTTAACTTACCACATCTTATAACTTCTAACATTTTTCTTATATCATTTCCCTTTTTTTACCCTTGCCTCTTAAATCACAATTAAAGTCTCCTGTTATTATAATATTCATATTTAACATTACTTAGTCTAAAATCTAATTTATAATTAGTATAAGCATATAATGTTATAATTGTCTATACTTGTTATTTTCATTTTACATCTACACTGTTAACCCTTCCATATTTGCTAAAGTTACAACTAATCCCTTTAATGTATTTTCATATAATATAGCTATTCCAGAACATCTCTCATTTCCAAATTCTAGATTATCTTTCTCTCCATAGTTTATCTGTTTGTAATCTTTCTTCACTTGCTAAAAATCTTGTGTCTTCTAATATAATTACATCCATGTCACATGTATTGCATGCACCACTCCAAAATACATATTATTCATACTATATTCTTAATACTATTCATATTTACAGAAAACACTCTATTTTTTATTCTCCCTTAGATTCAATGCTTCATAAGTTCATAGCTAATTACTAGGCTAGTATACTTCATAGGCAGTTTTAAGTCTAGCAAATTTCCTTCACAAAAGTATGAATCAAGCACTGTACTTTGTGTCTGTGAGTCAGATACCATAACCATTATACCAACACCCAATCATCAGCTGTATAGATTCTTTTTCATCCATTTCCTTTTTTCTCTTTAAAGTGCCCTTTTATCCCCTTTACATTTTCTTTTTCTGTCTTCTTTCCCTTTTACCAAGAGAATACTTTTTTTTCTTTTACTGCCTCCCAATTTATGTCCTCATTACTTATTTCAGAACCTTCTTCTGTGTTCTCTTTATTATTTTTTCTCAGTAATTTTTTCTTCTGCTTGTACTTCTTCTAAATTATCTTCTATTTGTTCACTTTCTTCTCTTTTTTTCTTTACTCTTATTTTTATTTTTACAATCCATCTATAAATGTCCATTTTTTGCATTTATAACATTTCAATTCACATTTTTGCATCATGTCCCATTTCCCCACAAATATAACATTTTCTTTAGTCACAGTTACTTACCAAATTTCCTTTTTTCCACAAAAAAATCTTGTTTTGAGTTGTCCCCAGTAATTTATGTAACCCCTATTCCCCTCCATATTTATCATGCTTGGTATATGAACATTTTTTTCTCTTTTTAACGCAATATTACAATCCCAGCCACCAATCATAAATGTTTGCAATGTCCAGTATTTCTTTACATAAAGTTTTCAAATGTCCTTTCAAAGTCTATCTTTCTACCACTATAAAAATTGTGCATGAATTTTCTTTTTGATTCCCTGTTAGATTTTTTTTATCACATAAAGATTCCATAGGTTACAATCTTACTTTTTTCATTGATAAAACAATCTTAAATATAATGTCACAAAATGTTGCTTTGTCAATAAAAATAAATGCTCTACCTCAAGTGCTTTTACACCCAAAAGGAGCTATTAATTTGTCCATGCTTCACAACTCTCCATTTCTTGTCTTCTTTAATTTGCATCCTTACCACATAATTCCATTTTTTTATTTTCTTCTGACTTCTTTTCTGCTACTTCCCTTCTGCCTTCTTTTACTTTCTCTGTATAGGTTTTCTTTTCCATGTCATCAATATTCTTCAGGATTGTTTCTGCATACCCAGGAAACATCTCCTTCATTTTGTGTCTCACTCTGCATCACCATTTCTTTTAAGTACAACATCCTGTATCCCTCCCAACTGGAGGGTTGTAATTATACAGCCACCATTTTCTGACCTATCTCCATCAAACAGATTTCTTTGAAATATCACCTCAGAATCCTGCACATATTCTCTGGTCTTGATATGTGCTTTCTCCTCAATTTCTCTCACCTCTCCTTCATCTCCTTCTATCTCTATTAGCCTCCTTGTTTCTCCAGGCCACCTCTGTACCTGGAACAGAAACAGAAAGTACTCCTGCAAAATGGGTCCCAATCACAACAATGATGAGCAAGGGAAATTTCCTGATGACCTGGCCAAATTTCCTCTAGTAGTATGAATACCACCTTGTATCTCCCATAAAAAGTGTCTACTGGCTGACTGGGACTAACCCAGTTAACAAAGGAGCATCATCTTTCGGCTGTTCCCATTAGGGGTCACAACAGCGGATCACCTGTTTCCATTTCTTCCTGTCCTCTGCATCATGCTCTTTCACACCAACTGCTTGCATGTCCTCTCTCACCACATCCATAAACCTTATCTTAGGCCTTCCTCTTTTCCTCTTACCTGGCAGCTCCATCCGTAGCATCCTTTTTCCAATATACCCAGCATCCCTCCTCAGCACATGTCCAAACCAACACAATCTCACCTCTCTTGCTTTGTCTCCAAACTGTCCAACCTGAGCTGACCCTCTAATATGCTGATTCCTAATCCTGTCCATCCTAGTCACACCCAGTGCAAATCTTAACATCTTTAACTCCACCACATCCAGCTCTGACTCATGCCTTTTTGTCAATGCTACCATCTCCAACCCATATAACATAGCTGATCTCACTACCCTCTTGTAGACCTTCCCTTTCACTCTTACTGGTACTCTTCTCTTCTCCACCCATTCTACCCTGCCTGTACTCTCTTCTTCACCTCTCTTCCATACTCACCATTACTCTGAACTGTTGATCCCAAGTACTTAAACACATCCACCTTTACCAACTCTACTCCCTGCATCCTCACCATTCCTCTACCCTCCCTCTCATTTACACACATATATTCTGTTTTAGCCCTGCTGACCTTCAATCCTCTCCTCTCTAAAGCGTATCTCCACCTCTCCAGGGTCTCCTCAACCTGGTCCCTACTCTCACTACATATCACAATGTCATCTGCAAACATCATAGTCCACAGGGCCTCCCATCTAATCTCATCTGTCAACCTGTCCATCACCACTGCAAATAAGAAAGGGCTCAGAGCTGATCCTTGATGTAATCCCACCTCCACCTTAAATGTATCTGTCACTCCCACTACAGTCCTCACCAATGTCACACTACCCTTGTACATATCCTGTACCACTCTTACATACTTCTCTGTCACTCCCGACTTCCTCACACAATACCACAACTCCTCTCTAGGCACCCTGTCATATGCTTTCTCTAAGTCCACAAAGACACAATGCTTCTCCTTCTGACCTTCTCTGTATTTCTCCAACAACACTCTCAGAGCAAATATTGCATCTGTAGTGCTCTTTCCTGGCATGAAACCATACTGCTGATCACTAATCATCACCTCCCTTCTTAACCTAGCTTCCACTACTCTTTCCCATAACTTCAAGCTGTGACTGATCAATTTTATCCCTCTGTAGTTACTGCAGCTCTGCACATCACCCTTATTCTTAAAGATAGGTACCAAAACACTTTTTCTCCACTCCTAGGGCATCCTCTGACTTTCCAAAATTTCATTAAACAATCTGGTTAAAAATTCCGCTGCCATTTATCCTAAGCACCTCCATGCTACCACTGGTATGTCTTCTGGGCCAACAGCCTTTCCATTCTTCATCCTCTTCATAGCTGTCCTTACTTCCTCCTTGCTAATCTGCTTCACTTCCTGATTCACTATCCCTACGTCATCCAACCTTCTCTCTCTCTCATTCGCTTCATTCAGCAGCCCTTCAAAGTATTCTTTCCATCTACTCAACACACTCTCCTCACTTGTGAGTATGTTTCCCTCATTGTCCTTTATCACCCCTACCTGCTGCACATCTTTCCCAGCTCTGTCCCTCTGTCTAGCCAATCGGTACAGGTCCTTTTCTCCCTCTTTATTGTCCAATTGATCATACAACTCTCTATATGCCTTATCCTTAGCCTTCGCCACCTCTCTCTGTGCCATGTGCCTCATCTCCTTATACTCATGTCTACTTTCTTCATCTCTTTGACAATCCCACTTTTTCTTCACCAGCCTCTTCCTCTATATACTCACCTGTACTTCCTCATTCCACCACCATGTCTCCTTGTCCTCCTTCCTATGTCCAGATGTCACACCAAGCACCTTCCTAGCAGTCTCCCTTACTAGCTCTGCTGTAGTTACCCAGCTATTCGGTAACTCTTCATTGCCTCCCAGTGCCTGTCTTAACTCTTCCCTGAACTCCACCTCACAATCACCCTTTTTAACTTCCACCATTTAATCCTTGACACTGCTTTCACATTCCTCCTCCGCTTCTTGATCACCAACATCATCCTACAGACCACCATTCTATGCTGCTTAACTACACTTTCCCCAGTCACCACTTTACAGTCTCCAATCTCCTTCAGACTGGCCCTCCTACATAGGATATAATCCACTTGTGTGCATCTTTCTCCACTCTTGTACGTCACCCTATGCTCCTCCCTCTTTTAAAATACGTTTTCACCACAGTCATGTCCATCTTTTTTGCAAAATCCACAATCATCTGACCTTCTGCATTCCGCTCCTAAACACCATACCTACCCATCACTTCCTCATCCCCTCAGTTCACTTCACCAACATGCCCATTGAAGTCCGCTCCAATCACTAGTCTCTCACCCTTGGGTACACTCACCACCACTTCATCCAACTCACTCCAAATTTTTTCTTTGTCATCCATCGCACACCCAACTTGTGGAGCATATGCACTAACAACATTCATCATTACACCATCAATTTCAAGCTTCATAAACATCACTCTATCAGACACTCTCTTCACCTCCAAAACACTCTTGGCATACTGTTCCGTTAGGATAACCCCTACCCCATTTCTTCTGCCATCCACACCATGACAGAACAATTTGAACCCACCTCCTATACAATTGTCCTTACTTCCCTTCCATCTGGTCTCTTGCATGCACAATATATCAACCTTCCTTCTCTCCATCATATCAGCTAGCTCTCTCCCTATACCAGTCATACTGCCAACATTCAAAGTTCCTACCCTCAGTACTACACTCCTAACCTTCCTCCTCTCTTCCTGCCTTTGGGCATGCCTTCCCCCTGCTCTTCTTCTTCGGCCAGCAGTAGCCCAGTTTCTGCTAGCACCCTGTTGGCTAACAGTACTGGTGGTGGTCGTTGTTAACCCGGGCCTCGACTGATCAAAGGATAAATAAAATAAATAATTATTCCAATTCAAATTCCAAAATTCCAAAGACATGCATCTGGAGCATTTCTCCCCGGGCCTCTGCTGAAAACAGGCTCTGTGGAATCTAGTCGGACATTCCCGGTCAACAAATGTTAAATAAAAAATAAATAAATAATTATCATCTTTTTCTGTAATTTTATTTTTTTGGTAATCAACACTAAAATAATTTTAATTTGCACACCTGGCACAATTCCTAATACCATTCTGCTTATTACCACCAGTCTGGCCAGAATCCTCATACATTAAGTCTGGGCAATTATGCATAAAACATCCCATTTTACCACATACAAAACCATATTTTGGCTGGCTGCAACATATTATGACCAATTATTTTATACAAAAATATGATTCTCATTATGCTTTAAATGACCTTCACTTGCATTTAAATCTACAAACCCCAACTATTCCCCAGTCCACAAACCTTCTTTTTATTAGATTTTATTCAACTGATGTCCTATATCACAATATTTTTATAACTCTGTTGTATCTTGTATCTTGCTCTAACAAAACGTATTTCTAAACCATATTTGATTGCCACATTTCCTACAGAGATGTAAGCCATAAAGTGAAAAAAAAATCTAACAATCAAGCAATCTGTTTTTGTTTTTTAATCCTATAAAATAAACTGCAAAGAAGATGCAGTTTCTAAACTAATATCATAGTTGGTCTTGGTCTTTGCACCAAAATGCACTAAATCTCTCATTTGGGGAATAGTCACTCCAAGCAGTGATATGACTTAATTACAAAATGAGTATCTTTCAATGGGTATCACCCTCACAAAGAAAATGAAAGCTTAACAAAAGACTCCTTTGTGGTAAGGTACTGGCATTATCAATTCTGCTTTGTTCTCTCCACCATGTTCAACTCATTACTACATCCACAAAAGTCCTAACTTGTAAATCTCAGACTTCTCCACTGCTTGCTGAACCATTTCTGACCAAATAATTATTCTCTTCTAGCAGCAAGTTGTAAAATTACATCTGTATGTGCTGTGGATTTGTTTACCTCCATCAAATTCACATCAGATTCAGAATTTTTTCAACTATTGTTCATTATAATATTTCACCCTCCTTGATGGTAGCAGTCAGGTTATCCCATAACAGCATTTGTTTTGTGCTTATTCTCCCAAGTTCTAGCATTGTTACAATTACGTCAACATTTTGCATGCCATTGCTACAGCTGCTCATCTCACTTGCCACTATATTACTCCACCATCACCATCTGCTGAAAAAGAGGGGGATTTTCTCCAACATCATAACCCAATTTCTCTTACTCAGTATGAATACCTCCTCACCTGAAAACAGGCCACTTGCCTAATGGGACTAACCTGGTCAAAAAGTATAAATAAATTATATTGTGTTGTAATGTACTATGCTTATATTATATTATATTATATTATATTATATTATATTATATTATATTATATTATATTATGTTATATATATGTTATATTATATTATATTATATGGAATACATTATAGAAGCTACTTAATAGTCAAAACATAAAAACTGATTCTTATAGCTATGATAAGGCCACAATATTCCAAGGGATGAAATGTTAATTATCCTAATGGAAGGGACTACTAACAGCAATTTGCATTGTTTGTCTTGTATAGTGCCACCAATGACACTAATTTCCCTGACACAACAGGGCAGTAATGGTAGGATGACTTTATCTATACAAAAGCAAAGAACAGACTGCATATGGTAGAAAATATTGACAAGGCAGGGTGATATTACTTTCTACAAAGAAGCTAAAAAGAAGAGGATTTGGAGTGAATATGCAACATCTGGGCAATACTACATGTGAAGATGCTGCTCCTTTGTCAACAGATAAGTATCAACAATGGAGATGGTATCTTATTTCTGAGTGACTCTATATTGAAATGGGTTATTAGAACTTTAGATCAGAGAAGGAAAAAGTAACAATTGCTTATATTGGCTAGGACTAAACATTACTGGAAAATCTTGTAGACAAAGAGCTGTTACTATACTAATACTATAGCTCACATTGATATAAAATATTTGAATATAGCACTATTATATCACATGATACAGCTTATTGAACACTCCCACTTCCTTAAAGGTATAAAATTTGAATTTAGTGAAATCATACCCTCACCCAAATTAACTGATTATGAGGATATCCAGGACAAATGCTTACATAACTGGCTAAGGCCATTCAGATACATAAAGGAATTGAGGTTATTATGCAATTTGAGAATGCAGATCACAGCCCTGCTCTATTCTCATCTGACAGAACTTACCTCAGTTATGGAGGAGGTCACTTTTTACTTATAAATTATTATCACTGATCAAGGATTTTTTTTTGCTTCAGAAACCACCAAGCATCTATGTATATCAGTAGATCTGGTGGGTCTGTAAATGTATTTTTCACAAAGGATTTAACTGGAATAAGAAAAAAGCTGAATTAAAAGTACTTAACATTCTTAAATGACTATGAAATGCTGGTTGTTACCAAAGCCTGGAATTCTTTGGATACATCTTTACCAGATATTTCAAAATCTAAATACCTTAACAATGAATGAGCATATTTATGCCAGTACACAAGTTAGTGCAGGGTACACTTATTCTTATGAACCCGGAACTGGAAATTTTGGTAGTAGATATCCTCAACTTCAAAACCTGCTTTTGAACAAAGGAAGCCTGAGTGAGCTGGATTTTTACCATGCTGCCATTATTAACAGTTTAATACCTCAACCCATTCATTATTAGACAGATAGGTGAGTGGCTGAAGAAAAAGCTCAAACCAATTCATACTTTTGGGCCCTATTTCTAAATGGACTAGGATAGACAGAGGAGCCCCTTCAGCCTCTGTCCTTGGTTCTACTTGATTTAATCTTATTTTCAATTCACTTCCTTTTATGTCTGACTGTTAGGTTTCTAAATATGCTGATGACATCAAAACTGAGACTGTCCTTTTATCTAAACATGATGCTGTCCAAGTTAATTTGTACTTACACAGTATCAATTCATGGATAAACAGCAATGGCTTTGTGTTACTATCTAGAAGAGTAAAGTCCTGTAAATGGGAAACTGTAATCTTCACTTGCAAATTAAACTTAATAACGTTGCTCTATACCAGGAAAAGGTAAAGACAGGTCTTAGTATTTTGATTTCAAGTACATTTAATTTCAGAGAAAATAATACCTTAGTAAATCCTAAGGCTCTCCAGTCGATGGCGGTTACTGTTTCAGATCGCCTGAACTTAACATCCTATTGCATTACCTGGACTTTAAAAGTCTCCTGTATAACTGCTTCCATACAATAGTGCAATACTTTGCAATTAGAAACAGTGGACTTACAAGTTCAAAGAAAATTTACAAAAAGGCTGACATTGACTAGAGGTACAAAGTACAGATTTAGACTTCAATGCCTTAAGTTTCCAGTCTAAGTTACTACTATACCCTGGGAACACTTTCTTGGGTCTATAAGGCTGTTAACAGTGAAGTCCTGAGAATGACACTATAGCTGGTAATGTATATAACATCTGAAAACACTTAAATACAATAATTCACAGTTTACCTCCGGTACCTAAGATTAAGCAGCTTAGTAAATACCTATCATAGTTAATCCTATTCCTCTGGAAAAAAAAAAACTCCCATCACATCTTAGGAAATCCTCTTTTCTAAGTTTAAAACTGAGCATGACTCATGGATTAGCATGGGAGCACATGAATACAGTGGTTTGGAGTTTGCTGTTGAGGGCCAGCTTAGCTAGTTATACAGCTCTGTAGCTGTTAACCTACGAACCTATGAATTTATGTTCCCATGGTGAACTGTAGAAGAGTGAGCCTACCAAAAACAAAATTAGTTCCACCATTTTCCTCTGCTAGTTGATTATGTATGCATAACGCAAATCCTATTTATAAAGTACAATTCACCTCCTTGAAAGCAAAACAACTATATTATAAAAATTACTTTTCAAATCCAGAAAAAAATCATATACTAGAAGTGCAGTACAATCTTAACTACATAAAGATACTCCCAAGAGAGTTAATGTGTCAGATACTGCAGTAAAGCAATGTACTGTGCAATTATAGCCCTTTATATGTGATTACAAGTGTGTGTTACATAAAACAGTCGCCGGTCATCCACATCATGGAAAGGCATTCTGCAAGACTGTACAATGACAAAATTAAACAAAAAGGTTGATATTTCCACTGTAAATAATGCCATACATGAATTTAGCAAACTTACAAATTGTAAGTTTTTGCAAAATAAGCAATTATGAAACACTGCCATCTATTATTAAAAAAATGGTAATAAAGGTTATAACTGTATGTAATCAATCAATGCATGTCACTGGTATAACAGCAAAACTTTTCAAAATTAAATAAAGGTCCACCATGTAAAATTATTGTTTCAGAAATGTAAGATATTTATTTTTTTAAATAATTCCATTCTATAACAGTAATGGGTAATGGTGGTTTACTACAACCACTCAGGCTTTTACCTCATGATCAGACCACACTAGTGATGGCTAAACCCTCATTATTCACATCCAGGTATGGTTTATTGTTATAATAAATTGTATTACATAACATGGGATTGTTTTCTTTTTAATTCTTTTATGATAGGTTTGTGGTATTAAACTTTCTTGTTAACAAGCCTGCTGTCTTCCCTTCAGCTTAGATATTTTGATCAAGGAGCTATATGGTGGCAGAGTTCTTTCTGCTAGACTGGAATTCATTGAGACAGAAATGCTGGTGTAGCATAAAATATGAACAAGTTTTAGTGTTATCCAGTAAATAAGAGCACCTTATATAAAATTATCTGCTTTTTTCACCTTCCGAAATGCTCGACTGAAATACAAAGTGATGTAAAAACAAAAACGTGGCCATAAACTTTTAAAGCATTCTTGCACTCAGAACTGTTGATTGCCATCAAAATGCATCAGGCTGTAATAACAATTAAATATCTGTAGACCTCTAGAGCATCTTAAAATCCAAGACAGTCATTGTTTAAGAAGACATATTTGAAGTTAGCAGTATGTGTGCTATGACTGAAGTGATATTCATTATAAGAGATATCAGTATTAGTTGCACCTAAATGCTTTTGGATAACTACAGGTACTGTAGAAATAGGTCTATATCATTTAGTGAAAGTATCATTAAATTGAATACCTTTTGGTCAAACCCTTTTCTTCAAATCTCCTATTCGTCAAAGTCATCAGTCGAAGTTTATTTTATCGAATTGTTTTTGTTGGCCAACAGCCAGAACGTTATATCCACAGTAGCAAGTCCTGCCTAAACCCCGCCCACCATTCAACAATCTCTGAAAGTTAATTAATATTCATACTGATGGTGGTATGAATATTCATAGCCTGATTCTAGTTTACTCTTTTCAATAACATAGTACAATCTCAGAGCTGGCATATTTAATTTGTGGGGGGTGTAGGGGCATAGCCCCCCCCCCTGCAAAAGCGAAGGATAAAAAGTGGTCGAAATTAACTTTTCATTTTCTGAAGTTACTCCCACTTCTGAGTAGATCTTTGTGCTAGGTTGTATAGTCATATGACCTGAGGAGCATTTTAAATTAAAAGTAATAATAGTGCGAGTTTCTTTTTATGTAAGTAATTGTTTTTTAATGTTAAATTTTAAATTTTAAAATAATATTTTTAGTTTTTAAGAGTTCCTGTTTAAGGAGTTATTCAGTGATAACAGATGTTTTGCGTGCTGGCCAAGTAAAGCAGTTCAATGTAATTTTTTCGACATTTAAAGACTTTGGTGAATAAGAGGTTCGATGAATAGGGTTCTGTCAAAATGATACTTCAATGAAATGATTCAGACCTGTAGAAACAGTACACTTGCAATACAAAAGTATAATCTGAGCAGTAATTATGATATATATATATATATATATATATATATATATATATATATATATATACATATGGATCTACTTCTCTCAATTGAAAGTATACTACTTTGAATGAGAGAAGTAGAGCCACACTTATGCAAAAGTGCACTTCACTTTTGCAAACATCGGTTCAACGAACCAATCAGGAATACTTAAACCTTGTTTTTGCAGGGGGACAAGCCCTCCTGCATCCCCCATGTGGGGGGCTGTACCCCCCACACACCCCTACTTAAATATACTAACTCCAAGATTGCACTACAGTGGGGAAATAGGCAAATCCCCTTTCTCCACTGTAGTGTGCTTCGGCGCCTAATTCCTTAATGGTTCGTTGAACCGTTCTTCGCAAAAGTGCACTTTCGGTGAAGTGCACTTTCGCAAAGAAAGTTCACTTTTGCGTAAGTGTGGGTCTATGGGTCTACTTCTGTTTTTCGAAGCAGTGTACTTTCGTTTTATATATATATATATATATATATATATATATATATATATATATATTTTTTTTTTTTTTTTCATATATGCTTACTTCTCAGAGTAGTGAATGCTCATGACAGTGCACATTCTACTCTGTGGATTATTTGTTGGCAACCTATTCTATGAGATCTTGTACAGCAGGGAAAGGGAATTTGTCCTTATATCACTGTAGTGTGATCTCAGAGTTGGTATATATAATTAGCAGTGGATGTGAGGGTGCAGGAATGCTTGCTCCCGTGCAAAAAAGTTCAATGGAAAATGCTCACTTTGTGTTCGCTCTTATGACTATTTCCATGTTTGCTGAGACACTATATATGTATATGGGTCTACTTCATTTGATCTAACTTTCAATTGCCTGAAATTAATTTGACTGAGACCAAATGACCTAAACTTCATTTGACCTAAATTTCACTTGACCTAAAACTCATTTCACTGACAATGAGCACTGGCAGTCTGTAGAGCACTGTAAGGCAAGTAAAAGGTATATGCCCTTTTCCCCATTGTAGTGCGACCCTGGAGGTACAATATATATAGTTGGTGGGGTGGGAGGGTGCAGCCCCCACACTGGGGGGTGTGGGGGGCATAGCCTCCCACAAAGTTTAGTTTTACTAAACAACATAAAATCAACCCAGAGAATATATAATCAAACTAGGTGGGGGGCTATGCCACCCACACTTCCCAATGTGGGGGGCTGCTCCCCCCAACTATATATTCTAACGCCAGCATCGCACTACAGTGGGGAAAAGGGCATATACCTTTTACTTGCGTTATAGTGCTCTACAGACTGCCAGTGCTTATTGTCATTGAAATGAGATTTAGGTCAAGTGAAATTTAGGTGAAATGAAGTTTAGGTCATCTGGCCTCAGTCAAATGGGTGTCAGTCAATCGGAAGTTAGGTCAAATGAAGTTGACCCATATATATATATATATATATATATATGGAGAGAGAGAGAGAGACACTGTAGATATATATATATATATATATATATATATATATATATATATATATATACACACACACACACACACACACACATATATATATATATATATATATATGGTTCTACCTGACTTCACAAACACCACAACACCGACAACGCAATCACAAACCACATAACCGACAGTACAAAACACGAAAATCCACATGCCCGACAACGAAATAACCGACGGTACACAAACACGAAACCTTATACACTTCACACACCACAATCAACAAACAAAACACATTCCCCATCCAAAACCACATACACAACACAAGCACACCAAAATCCCTGCAAACCCACACTAAACCTCACATACACAACTACCTACAACCCTGACCCAAACCCTAACCCTAAGGTCCGTCACTACCGACACTTACCTGACCCGCCTCCCTAACCCTAACTCACTTATCCGCTAACCCAAACACAATCACTACCGCACACTTACCTGACCCGCTCCTAACCCTAACTCACTTATCCCTTAACCAAACACAATCACTACAGACACTTACCTGACCGGCTCCTAACCCTAACTCACTTATCCGCCCCTAACCCAAACACATTCACTAGACACTTACCTGACCCGCTCCCTAACCCTAACTCACTTAACCCACCCCTATCCACACTTACCTTACTCGCACCCTAACGTCCGTCACTACCGCATACTTACACAGCCTTTTCCCATTTCGGCATCCTCAGCGCCGGTGCTTTCATCCGTCGGGTCGGTCTTCTGCACTGTCGATCTTCTGGGTCCCGTCGGTCTTCTGCACTTTCGCTCTTCTGCGGCTCCCGATTTCGCTGTCGATGTTCCGGCGTGTCGGTGAAGTCAGGTAGAACCATATATATATATATATATATAGATATAGATATAGATATAGATATATACATGCACACACATGTGGGACGTCACACACAGGGACCTTAAACCGTGGGCCATAAATGTGATGCCTGCATGCACAGACCTCAGAACTGAATGCCCCAGATGGATAATAGTCTAAGGTAAGCTGATAAGGATGCTATCCAAAAAGGAAAAGATCCTTGCGGGGGTAGCAGGGTGTGATAGCAATACTGGAACATGGAAGAGAAGGGCATCTATGGTGTTGGTAAGATTTTACACAACTATTCTATGTCCTTCTATTCTCATGTTGCAGTATTCTAACATGAGAGAGAATACCAAAGCTCAACATGTGTTATGGGAGGTAGAAGAGGATGCATTCTCTAAGAATCCATGGAGGATATATTTAGTAAATCCTCCCCTAGCCCTAGAGATGCAGTCCAGTTTATCATGTTTGGTGAAAGTGTGGACTGAAGACCATGTGGCTGCCTCTAAAATGGTGGCTGCATCTATCCCTTTGAAGAATGTCCCTGAGGAGGCCACAGTTCTGGTAGAGTGCACTCTCACAGTGTAGGATAACTGCTTTCCATGGAAGGAGTAGCAGAATGATATTGTGTTGGAAATCTATGAAGGGATAGTTTGCTTGGATACAGCTTTTACTACAGCCTTGGGGTGAAAGGATACAAACAACTGGTTGGACTTTCTGATGTCCTTAGTCTTATCCAGATAGAATCTAAGTTGTCTGTGCACATCAAGGGATTGGACTACTCTCTCACTGTCATTATGTGGGGAAGGAAAGAAAGTGGGTAAGTGAATAGATTGGTTAAGGGATAGTTCATTGACCACTTTAGGCATGAAGGATGGGTTTGTATGAAGACAAACCCTATCCTTATTAAAAATTAGGTAAGGTGGGTTAGCCATGAGTGCTTGTAACTCTGAGTCTCTTCTGCCCAAAGTTAAGGCTACAAGAAGCACTGTTTTCCAAGTGCACAGTTTTAAGGTGGCTAAAGCTGCTGGTTCAAATGGAGCAGTAGTGAGTTTTTTCCAGAATAAAATTCAAATACCAAGGAAGAGGAATGGGTTTCCACGGTGGCCTGATGTGAAGGACCCCTTTAAGAAAGAGCTTCACCTTCAATCTGGATAATAATGGTGGCTTGAGAGGTAAGCAAGCAGAGATAGCTGACAAATGGACTTTCACTGAGGAGTATGAAAGTTCAGATTTTAGCAGCTCACACAAATAAGACAAACCTAGAGGTATATCCACCTGAAAGGGATCTAGTTGTCTGTGAAGACACCAAGTGGAGAACATTTTCCATTTGGATTAATAGGATCGCCTGCTAGTGGGTTTCCTGGCCTCCTGCAGAACAGATAGCATATCCTCTGAGTAAAGGTGTCTAAATGGGATCAAAAGTTTATCACCCACAGGGTTAGTCTGTGAGTTTACAGGCGTGGATGGATGAGAGATCCCTTCTGTTGTGTGATGAGGTCCACCTTGTGAGGTAACTTGTGGTGATTTCACTTGACTAGAGCTAAAGGTAGGGAGAACCGGTGCTGCCTTGGCCAAATGGGGGTCAGCAGCAAGATTTTCAGTTTGTCCTGCTGAATCTATAGCAGGACTTTCTGTATAAGAGGGAAGGGAGGAATGCATACAGAAACATCCCCTTGCAGGAAATTGTGAAGGCGTCCACTCTCCAGTCTTGTGAAGAGGGGGATCTTGAGCAGAATAGCTGTAGCTGTCTGTTCTGAGGGGAGGCAAACAGATCTATCTGTGGTGTACTTGACAGGTGGGCGATGTCCAGCAAAACATCTCTGTGCAGCATCCATTCATGATTTTGTGACAATGATCTGCTGACAGCGTCCGCCTGAACGTTGTTTTGAGATGGGATGCAAACTGCTTGCAGTGTTACATTGGAGAGGGTAGCCAACTCCAGTGCTTGGATGGCCAGCCTGCAGAGTAAGTAGAATCTGGTCCCTCCTTGCTTGTTGAGGAACCTGTTGTCTGTAAAGATTTTGAGGGGACATGGCTGTATGAGGGAAAGGAATGTCTTCAGGGCTAGGAGAAGGTCAGTCATTTCCCTGATACTGATGTGTTTTTACAAAGGTAGGGGTCCCATTGGCCCTGCACCTTGTGTCCATTCATAGTGACCCCCATCACAGGTCTGATGCATCTGTGTACATCTGTTGAACTGCAGTGAGAGGCTGTAATGGAAGTCCTGGATTCTGATGAATTTTCTGAATCCACCACCTGATTTCTTTCTTTAGGCAGGTCTCTGATTACTTTTTCCATACTTAATAGATTACCACCTATGTGGTAATTTGTGGGTACTTTGTTTTTTCCAAAGGGGATGACTATACATTTTTTGGCATTTAGTTTAAGGCCATGACTCTGGCACCAGTCGTTTGTTTCTGTGAGGCCCTTCTGAAGGATGCATGTGTCAGCTGGTGTATTGACTATGGCGTCTAGTTTGCAGTCATCTGCGAACTTTGTCAGCCACAGCCCCCCTATGTTTGCCTGCACATCTGAGAAATAAATGCCGAACAAGAGGGGTCCCAAGACAGAGCCCTGTGGGACTCCACTTGTGACTGGCTTAGAGCCTGACATAGCTCCAGCTATCCTGACTTTGTGGGTTCTGTCCTTTAGCCAGTTTGCAACCCATCTTGTGACAAACGGGTTTACATTTAAGCTGTTGAGCTTGTCTATGATGCCTGAGTGGGGAATTGTGTCGAAGGCTTTTGCCAGATCCAGGTAAGCTGTATGAACTGCTTTGCCTTCGTTGATTGCTCTAGTGACTGTTTCAAAAAAGTCCACCAGGTTTAGAAGACAGGATCTGCCTTTTACAAAGCCGAACTGGGTAGGGTCAATTGTCTGTATGTCCCCGATGTCTTTGTTTATGAGTTCCATAATGATCCTTTCCATAGCTTTGCAGACCAGGCTGGTCAAGCTTATGGGGCGGTAGTTTCCAGGGTCCGTAGAGGTGCCACCTTTGTGGAGTGGGACCACTGTTGCTGTACGCCAGTGTTCAGGGACATATCCTGTAGCAAGGCTAAGATTAAACAGCATTCTTATGTGCAGGTTAAGCTCCTCTAGGAGTTCACGTAGCACGCAACCCGGGACACCGTCTGGTCCCATGGATGCTGTATTTTTAGCTTTGCTGAGAGCAGCTCTCACCTGGACATCTGAGATGTCAGGGAGGTTGCATTCAGGTGAGAAAATTATTTCATCTTTTGGGGGAGAGGGAGGGGAGAAATTTGCACTGAACCTGTCTGCCAGTATGTTGGTAATATCTGTGGGTTCAATGTATTTTTTTCCATTATGAACTAACTCTGAGCATATCTGAGGGTTTCTGCTCAGGTTTCTAACATAACTGAAGAAGGCCTTGTGGTTATCTTTAGTGTCCTTAGCGATTTTTCTCTCAAAGTTGGCCTTTGATGATTTTATGAGCGAACGTAGTTTTTTGCTAGTGCTGATCAGAGATGCCTTCCCTTTATGGGATTTTGCTCTATCTTGCAGTAGCTTCCTTCTCTTGTTATAAAGTTTGTTTATGGCTGGGGTCCACCAGATAGGATGCCTGCCTTTGGTGGAAAGCGTCTTGGTCTTATTTGGGATTGCATGATCCATGCATTCTTGGAGATGTCTGTAGAAAGCATTTGTGAAGGATTCAGCAGTGTGGGATGTGGTTTCCACTGGCCCAGGGGTCTTGAAGGATACCATTTCAGCCTTAAAGAGTGTAAAGTCGGCTTTTGAGAAGTTTCTCACTGTGGTCTTTTGTGCTGGGGGTGGAGGTGGGATATGAATATCTAGGGTTATTAGTTTGTGGTCTGATCTCACTAGTGAGGGGTATACTTCCAGTGTTGAACAATTTGTCCCCATGTTTGTGATGATCAGGTCAAGTATATTATTTCCCCTTGTGGGGGAGGTGACTAGTTGTTCCATCGCATTTGAGTTGATGAATTCCAGGAACCTTTGGGCTAGGGTGTTGGGGCTTGAATAATGCACCCAGTCTATGTTTGGGTAGTTGAAGTCTCCCAATATGATGGTATTTGGTGAGACATTCATATTCTCCAGTGTCTTCAGGAAGGCTGAATGGAGTTCCTGAGATTGAGAGGGTGGTCTGTAGCATGCTACAAGTTGTATAGCAGTTTTGCCTACGGTTAGTTGCACATGGATGGTCTCCGATGCTTCGTGCGTTACCACTAACCTGGAGGTGTGGGTGTCTTTAATGAATATGGACACTCCTTTTGTGGTTCAGCCCAGGTTTTGGGGCCGAAATGCATGATACGAGGTATAACCTGGTAGGGCTGGGGTGCTCTCAGGAGCCTTGAACCAGGTTTCAGTTACTGCACAGACATCGATGCTTTCCATACTGAGGAGTGCTTCAAGAGCCTGCATCTTGAGATTTGGACTTCTGGCATTGAGCAGCATTACCCTTAGTTTTTTTCCTTTTTTGTTTTCTAAGGTGGTGGGTTTGTCTTTTAAGCCTTGCCTAAAAAAGGCACTATGGGGTGGCAAGAGCCTTAGCCAATATCCGGAAGCCCAGTGGTGACAGGTGCAAGCCGTCCCTTGCGAAGCAGCGTGGCTTGTCCAGCATGTCATCCCAAGCAGACAGACATTGGATCCCCCTAGAATGACACCAGTAATTGAGCCAATTATTAAAGCTGATCATCTTGTCTTTGTATTGTGGCATCATTCTTGGTGAGGGCAAGATGCTGCTCAGGGTCAGGGTCATACCGGCCTGGGCTACATAATCAGAGAGCTCCTCTATGTCTCTTTTCATGTAGTCCAAGGAGGTACGTCTCTGGTCATTCATGCCGGCATGGACAATGACGGAGTCATATTTGTACTTGCTTTGGAGTGACCTGAGTGCTTGTGCTATGTGGCGGATCCTAGCACCCGACAGGCAGCTCACCGTTACCATCTCTTTGTTCAGCCTGGTAAGTGGGATGTCAGTGTGTCTGACTATAGAGTCACCTATTACTAGTGTATCAGGCATGGTGTTTCGCCTTAAGGGCTGTGATTTATTGGCACACTGACTTTGTGTACTATGTGTTGCATGTGCAGTGTTTTGAGGTGGTGTTTTCTTGGGTGTCTGCTTTGGGAGCCTCTGTTGTTTTGATAAGTTTTTTATTAGAGCCTCCGAGTATGTCTTTGTGGTTTTATGTGTTTGGTTTGCAGTTGTGGTTGGTTTATGTGAGACTGGGTTTGTTGTGTGTGTGGTTACCTTCTCCTCATGACTGGTCTTGCTAGTCCTGTGCTGAGAGAGTTCAGCCTCCAGTTTGGCTATATAGTTGCATCTCTCACATGTGTTTGTGTTTGTTGGGAGGAGGAGAGGGTTGTCAGTGTACATGAGACAACTGTAACACTGTCTCAGGATTCCCAGATTAACAAGCTGAACTGGAGAGGATGACAGTAATATACCACTCGACATGCCAGAATAGCATAAGGGAGTGATGTGAAACTGGGTCAGAGAGAGGACTTTGAAGGGAAGTGGGTATTAACACGGGTTGTAGGTGGATGTAGTGCTTACGTTAGTTTAAGGGTGCTTCACTTGAAAGAAAGGTTTTAGGAGCAAGTGCTAGGCTTATAATATAGCGAATAGACTGATTTTGTTGAAAGTAGAGCTTTCTTAAAGGAAAAACTGAAGTGCAGACTTGGCGGAGCCAGGAATAGTTTTAGCCTGTTTAACCGGTGCTGTGCTATGCGCACAATCGCGCAAAGCCGCACAAACGCAGATTTTAAACAGGGAACTTCAAAAGAGTTGGAAATGGTCCAAAACGACTAATTACTACAAGCTCTTGTGATGAGGTCACTACTTCAGGGACAGATAGGCTGCTCAAGGCTCCCCACTCCCACTGGTGAGCAAAGAAACTTCCTTCTATCCAAGTAAGGCAATGGACAACACAGGAACTACACCACAGTCCAGAATACAGCAAAGCATGTATACTGGTCTAAACTAGTTGAGAAAAGGCGGGAAAACAAGGATTTTTTTTGTTTTTTTTTTGTTTTTTGGGTTACAAAGCACACAGAAATGCAGGGAAAACAGTAATAAATCACTTAAACAGGCTAGCGCACTTTAGTGGGCAGCATCAACAGTTAAATTTAACAAACAAACTTTTGACCAACTGTAACTTAAGTGCAGATAATGTACAATGCAAAAAACAGGTAATAAAGCAGTTTAAACTTGTTCAATGTAAAATAAAGAAGGTCTCTCAGGTAAAACAGCAAAAAAAATACTTAGATCAGGAAAGTAGTCGCTTTTCTCAGTTCTCTGCTGCTAGCACCACTCAGCAGGACCACAAGGAGCTGTTTCCGAGTAGTATAGCCAGGAAAAACGCTCAGAGGCGGATTTTAAACAGGTAACTTTAAAAGAGCTGGAAATGGTCCAAAACGACCAATTACTAAAAGCTCTTGTGCTGAGGTCACTCCTTCAGGTACAGATAGGCTGCTCAAGGCTCCCCACTCCCACTGGTGAGCAAAGAAACTTCCTTCTATCCAAGTAAGGCAATGGACAACACAGGGACTACACCACAGTCCAGATTACAGCAAAGCCTGTATACTGGTCTAAACTAGTCAAGAAAAGGCGGGAAAACAAGGATATGTTTTGGGGGGGGTTTTTGTTTTTTGGGTTAAAAAGTACACAGAAATACATGAAAAACAGTAATAAATCACTTACACAGGCTAGTGCACTTTACTGGGCAGCCTCAACAGTTAAATTTAACAAACAAACTTTTGACCAACTGTAACTTAAGTGCAGATAATGTACAATGCAAAAAACAGGTAATAAAGCAGTTTAAACTTATTCAAAGTAAGAAAAAGAAGGTCTCTCGGGTAAAACTGCAAAAAAAAAAAAATACTTAGATCCGGAAAGTAGTCGCTTTTCTCAGTTCTCTGCTGCTAGCACCCCTCTGCAGGACCATGAGGAGCAGTTTCTGAGTAGTATAGCCAGAAAAAACGCTCAGAGGCAGATTTTTAAACAGGGAACTTCAAAAGAGCTGGAAATGGTCCAAAACGACAAATTACTACAAGCTCTTGTGCTGAGGTCACTCCTTCAGGGACAGATAGGCTGCTCAAGGCTCCCCACTCCCACTGGTGAGCAAAGAAATTTCCTTCTATACAAGTAAGGCAATGGACAACACATGAACTACACCACAGTCCAGAATACAGCAAAGCCTGTATAGTGGTCTAAACTAGTCGAGAAAAGGCGGGAAAACAAGGATTTTTTTTGTTTTTTGGGTTAAAGAGTACACAGAAATGCAGGAAAAACAGTAATAAATCACTTACACAGGCTAGTGCACTTTAGTGGGCAGCCTCAACAGTTAAATTTAACAAACAAACTTTCGACCAACTGTAACTTAAGTGCAGATAATGTACAATGCAAAAAAACAGGTAATAAAGCAGTTTTAAAACCAGCCAATCAAGAAAAAGTGTGGGTAAACTGCCCTATTTATACCGCACAGGTGGGAATGCAGCCATAAACATTTGGGATTGCTCACAGCAGGACCAAAATGTCAGGGGTTGGTGAAGGTGTTCGCTTCCGAGCACAACGTTGGGGCATCCAGGAGTCCAAGGTAATGGTTGGCCTCCTAGTAAAAAAACATGAAGCCAGGCTGCTGCAGGGCCAGTACCAGAGCTCCCAGTACAAAGCAAAGGCCTGGGACCAGCTTGCATGCAATCTCACCAGTGCCACTGGCATATACCAGACTGGTGAGCAGGTACATCATCACCACAATGACCTGAAGTGGAGGAGGGGTGCCCTCTGGGACCAGTGGATCCAAGAAGCCTGAGTGCAGGATGTCCCACATGACTGTAAGTATGCAGTCTTATGTATCTCTAACTAAGTATGGAAAAAGTTAAACTTGTGATTGTGCAGGTGTGACTAATGTGTCATCTCTCCCCATAGAGCTGCTGCAGAGAGGTTCCAGAATGTGGAGGCTCATGCTCAGTGACTGGCCTGGCTGCATCAGCATTATGGGGAGTACAGAATACCTCTTAATATTAGCAGTAATAAATAAAAAATATAGTAATGGTAGTACTGTCTGTATATATAATCATGCTGTAAAAGTCAGGAATAAATGCTTGTGTCAGGCTGCCATTGTTACAATGGAGTATTTCCAGCTGTTGTGTAATACAGATATCAGTAGCAAACAAGGTACGATATGCAGGAAAGGAATAGTAGAATATGTATGAGTGTGTCTGAGTGAACCTGCCAAGAAAGAGCCATGTCAGGGCTACCGTAACACGTAGAAATGAAAAGCATTCCCCTGTGCAGATCATGCAGGAATAGTAATTGTGGATTTCTGAGTTGTACACAGATATGCATGTCAAAACTAATAAAGGTGATCCCAAACACTGGTGTGTGTCATCTCACTTGTACCTGAAAATAGAAATGTGTATGTCCTGCAGAATGCATTAACTGAGGTGAACTGATTTAGCACTGCTTGTCTGCATACTTTAGAATGGGCATGTCAAATAACTTGAAATAAATAACACTACATATTTCCAGTAGAATGTATTTTACTTGTGTGTTTGCCAGCATTGTCCTATGTTAACCTTTCAATTTCAGCTGCATGTAGCTGTGAATGTACTGTAAAATGTATAAGGCCAACAGGTGCAGACTTAAATGTACTCGGGAATCTAAACTGCAGTATGTAGTAAAACATTCAAATGTGCAATCCAGCTAATGTGCACATCTTTCTCAAACAGTGACACCAATGTCTGTTGTGTAGGAAAATTTTCTACTGAAAATGGGAAACAAATAATGCAACATTTGATAAGAAAAGTACTGTGCACAGAAATATGTACTAGATAGAAATGTCACAAGCAACACACAACACCTCTCCAGTAGCTCAGTCTGATAAGGACTAGGCCTGTAGTTCAATTTTGCACACACACACACACACACACACCACGGTTCAAATCCAGGGACTGCCACTAACATGTCAGTCTAGTTCTACAGTTGTAAACTGCAACAGGAATAAAAAAAGTAATGTACTGCAACACATATATTTTTCACACAGGCAAAGAAATCTGAATAGAAATACTAGTATGATGTGTATAACCAGGAATGATGTATCAGCACCAGTCCTACAATAGATGCAAGCTAGCCATCCACACTCTGCTGTCTGGCCCAGACAAGCCCCTCAAGTGTTCATAGGTTTATAGGTTAGTACTAGGCTAACTGCCCTTGCGAGACATTTTAAGCCTAGCCAATTATCCCCAGTGAGATTCAAACCCTGCACCTTGTGTTTGTGAGGCAAACACCTTAACCATTAGGCCACCCTCCCACCCCAGTGTCATGCTGTCACAGATAGTTTCCCCAGTTGCCAAGAAACCCACACTCAGAGAATGTCACCGTAGCTGTATGTCAAAAGCACACACACACTCCAGGGCCTGCAACTAATATGTGAATCTGAAATCTGTGTAGAAACAGCAATGTAATGTGCACACAGTTCATCTGCACAGAGCCCACACGGTAAAGAAATCTGTATATAAACAGGTATAATGTGTATAAGTAAAATAAGGGTACAAGTGATCTGTTGATATGTACAGCTTTTGGTGTGCTGTAGCAGCCCCATGGCCAAGGCAGAGTGTAAGTGTGGTCAGAATGTTGAGTAGTGAATAGTAGTGTACTGACAAATATACTTGATAGCATTTGTCAATTGAATCTGTTCCCCTCCACCACCACTCAACTGATCCAATCATCACACTGAAACCAACATGAGTATGTTCCTAAACAAACCTTTACTATTGGGACCATTGTTCCATTTGGTTTATCATTGTTTAAACTGTGTGCATACTAATATTCCTGGTTGAATAATCATTGTTATTGCCTGCCTGTCATACCTCTAACTGGCATGCTGTTGCAACTCTGAATGCCATTCCATATATGCATGGGTTCTGTTTGCTATGGCACTGTTACAATTGCACTTTGTTGGGTAAATGGGAATATCCATGCATGCTGTTAGAAAAATATGTATTAATGCATATGTTTAGTGCTTATTAAGAAATAAGAAAGATATAATGCATTTTATTCTATTAATGTTATGACAAGAAAAATGAATTCATATGAAACTGCAAGAAGCTTTTGGAAACTGCAGTGTGCCTTTTGCAAGTTGGCCTCTGACTCCAGCAGCTGCTAGCTCAGCAAGAATTAATGTTTATGCTTCTCACAAGTGATTATCTGCTGGGTCAGGAAATTAAATGTGTGAAATAATGAGAATCTTCTGCTCTTTCCTGCTTGAGTAAACAACCTTGTATATGTTGCTAGATAACGCACCGGCTGCAAGGAAGAAGTGATAACATGTAACAAGAGAAATGTATTGAGAACTGTATCTACTATTATGTTCAAATTAATTTAGAACCTTGAGTGGAAACTTTTGTAAAAGGGTATTGTAACTAACCAGGTGGCTATCAAGGCCATGTTGTTTACCAGAAAAACTTTTTAAGCAAAATGTAGTATCAGCATTTTAGATGAATAGAATATTGTAAGTTAAAGTGATGTAAAACCCCTTGTGACTGACTACGTCAGCCTGGTGGGTTAATACTAGTAAGAAATACTATAAAAGTTGTGTTCTTCCTGTTTCATTCAGACAAAATTCTGTACTTGTACGTTTTTTGCCTCCTGGTGTACACTAGTAAAGAACCTGAACCTGAACCTCCTGTGTATTGATCTTTTTATTACAGTATTTTTCATTTAACAGATTGGTCCTTTGCGTACCGGAATCCCTCAGAAGCTGCAGATCAGAGCGTAGCGATGGTTGAAGTCTGCATGCAGGAGAAGATACCGGAATGGTTCTTCTTGAGTGAAAAGACCTCCGACTGAATTGTCATTTAAAGAGGCTGGCCACTTTCTGATCTGTGGCTGAAGAGCGGATTTCCACTTCGAACCGTGACTGCTCAATACCGGAGGCTCTGGTAGGGAGACTTTTTGCCTTTTTTCTGTTTTAGATCAGGGACTAGTTTACAGTAAATATTGTTTTTTTTTTTTTTTGTCAGATTTGTCATACAGATCAGGGACAAGAAAAATTACTGTTTATTTGGTCATAGATCAGGGTAACAGAATAAGGTAGGCAGTTATTCTAGATAAACTGTGAAAGGAACTGAAGTTGTGGTACCATGTGGTAAAAGGGTTACGTAACATTTATTAACATGGGAAATCAGTGCACTAAAACATCGCGAGACCCTCCCCTAACCGAAGACGCAAATTATATGCAACTACAACGTGCAGATAATGTTAGATATTACGCAAAATGGGTTAACAAATATGAATTTGATGGGAAATTAGACAAATCTTCGCTTGTTAAACTTCTTAAACAGCTTAAAAGTGATACAAAAGGTCAGGCAAGAAAACAACGACAATTAGGCATTCCTCAGGCACACAGGTGGATTGAGGAAGCAAACCGTAGGGAACAAAAGAGTAATAATTCAAAGGCATTGTTTTTAGACAAAGAAGATAATAATATAGTAGTAGCAATGGCTCCTCCCCCCCCACTCCCTTTTTCAGGATATGAAGCGGGTGGACAAGCTGGTCCACCTCCGCGGTATCCTGATGTCTCAGTGAAACCGAAATTGTTTGTTAGAGATCCCACTGAAACTAGGTCCCGAACACGTAAAACACAGGGGGACACAAAATCGTATCAAATGGAGAGAAATTTACAAGGTGAGAGTGAGGAAGAAATATGTCCACTTATAGAGGTACCAAATCCTCAGGCAGGACAGGTTGGACAGGACCTAACCCTCTTGGTATATAGGCCGTGGACACTGGAGGATATCCGGAAGGCTACTCAGGGAATTCCCCATCCAAAAGTTAATTTTACAAAATTCCTAGAAGATTTACAAGGCATGAGGTAAGTTACCACTTAAATGGGGAAGAAGTAGAAAAAGTAGTTAGACAAATTGTAGGTCCAGATTGGCACATGATTTGTGGCACCTGGAATCCTCGTAATGCAGAATTTAAGCCACTCCCACATGGTGACGTAGAACTTGACAATAGAGTGAAAGGCCTTACAGACCGAATCTCTGAGAAGTGGAAACCTAGAGCAGACTGGACTTGTATTAATCAATGCATACAGCAAGAAAATGAAACAGTAGATGGGTACTATGCCAGATTATTGGAATGTTCCAATAACCATAGCGGTATGACAGTTCCCGAAAATCAAACGAATGATTCCCCGTATGAACAACAATTGAAAAATGCATTTCTAAAAGGTTGCATTGCACCTATTAGTAGCTTCATTATGAAGCATATGATAGTTCATCAAACAAGTAGGTTACAAGCCTTACTTGAATATGCTAGACATGCTGAAAGACATTTTAATAGCAAAAAGAAAAAGAAAGCGCAAGTCTTCACTGCTGAAGAAAGAGCTGAAGTTTATGTATTACAGTCTGGTAAAAAGGGTAAGAAAAATGCACAGGGAAATAAACAGTCTGACAAATGGTCAGAGGACTTTGAAGAAAGGAAAAAGAGAGGTGAATGCTTTAAGTGCGGGAAGAAAGGACATCTAGCTAGGGATTGCAAACAAAATAAGAAGGTAACCACAGAGGATAAGGGAGATGAGGACTGACTATATGATGGTGAAGATAGACCATACGAGAGTCAGAAATCATCAGGAAAAGAAAATAAAGAAAGAACAAATGTAAATGTGATAGAAGGAGTAGAGGAAGTGCAAGTAGACATGGAGGATGAAGAAAATGAGATTTTAGATTTAGCATTATTGAGCCTAGAGCTCTACCTAGCAGACACAAAACCGGAAGTTACACTTCTGGTGGCGGGGAAGAAAGTTAAATTCCTGTGTGATTCAGGAGCATCACGGACTCTGATACACCCCTCCAAGTTACCGGAACATTCAGAATCACCTGATTATATATTAGTGAAAGCTGCAAATGGACAGCTATACCGGGAACCACTTTCCCATGATATAGCAATAACTGACCCTGTTTCAGGGATGACTCAAAGGAGTAAAATTGTTGTTTCTGCAAAATGTCCAGTGAACCTATTAGGTAGGGACCTTATGCAGATATTTGGCATAGCAGTAGTTCCGACTATGCAGGGTATTGAGGCACAGCGACAAATGGATACTTTTGTGGTGCGACCAGAGGGTGAAACTTTTTAATGGTACAGCCAGGACTTGGTTACGACTGGTCCAGGGGCAGTGACCAAGGAACTGATGAACATAGCCATCAGTAAATCCCCCTCCCTTGACACTGACAGACAGCATTTGTTGCATTGCACTCTGTATTACTGTAGCACACCAGGACCTGATAAGGAATATGAGCAAGAATTGTTCAGAAATCGTGCAAACAGATTAGTGTTACGTAATCTGTACTGGGATACTGAGGGAAACAGTGTTGTTAGCTGTTCATTACCTCAAGAATTCCTTGCACTATACAAATCTAATCGATTACCATGTCAGTTTAACTAAGAACAAAAATGTAAAATGGGCAGACCTAGGAGAAAACGTAATGAGATGGGAGAAACAAACTGATTTAGAATTATCAGAGCAGGGAGTACAGAAACAAAAACTGAATTGGTTAACACAGGCACACCCAGCTGTACACTTGCAGTCTAGCGAGGACAGCTGATTAGCATTCTTATTAGAAGAAGAGGAGAAAGCCTTATGTAACATACCAAAGATTCTTTGGTCAACAGGCAAGTCAGATGTAGGACTTATTCGAACAGCAGGACCAGTTACTATTACACCAAAGTCAGCATTCAGATCACAGAAGGGAGAAAGGATGCAGAGATAGGAATCAAACCTATAATAGCAGCTTTACTTAGAGAAGGAGTACTGGTAGAATCTCCAGATTCACCATGTAATACACCCCTATTTCCTGTTAAAAAGGCAAACGGGGAATGGCGTATGCTTCAGGACTTACAAGCTGTAAATGATGCAGTAATACCTAGAGCACCTACGGTGCTAGATCCATACACTTTGTTAAATGATTTGAAACCTCACCAGAAATATTTCTCTGTGGTAGATATCAGCAATGCTTTCTTTTCAATACCTATACATCCTGATAGCCAATATTGGTTTGCATTTACATTTCAGGGGAAAAGGTATACCTATACTCGACTACCACAGGGATATTGTGAGAGTCCAACAATATTTGCACAAGAAATGGCTAGTAGTTTGGTGGGATTCACCTCACCGGGGGGGGCAGTCAAATTCTACTTTATGTAGACGACATCTTGCTAGCAGCCCCCACCCAGCAGCAATGCAGGGAGGATACCATAGCACTGTTACAATTCTTAGCAACACAGGGACACAAAATAAACAAAAGCAAACTACAGCTTTGGAGAAAACAAGTTAGATACCTAGGATATGTAATATCCAAAGATGGTAGAATACTAGATGAGGATAGAAAAACAGCAATTTTACAAGCACCCAAACCAGCGACCAAGAAGGAAATGATGTCCTTCCTGGGAACAACTAACTTCTGCTGGAGCTGGATACCAAACTATGCTTTAGAATCTGCTCCACTGACCGACCTCATATACAAAAAGCCGATGGCAGCACAGGATTTATTACAATGGACAGCTGAAGCAGAAATAGCTTTCTGCAGGTTGAAGCAATTGATAGCTTCTTCATTAGTCTTAGGACTACCAAACTATCATAAACGTTTCTTTCAAACTGTAGACTGTAAGCAAGGATATATGACATCAGTGTTGACACAACAACATGGGGATAAGCAATGCCCCATAGCTTACTATTCATCACAGTTAGACCCAGTGGCGCGATCCTTGCCCCACTGTGTTCAAGCAGTGGTTGCAGCTGCAATGGCAGTACAGGCTTCAGCCTCAGTGATGTTATTCCACCCTCTCACATTGAGAGTGCCTCATGCAGTTGCGATAATTTTACTGCAAGAAAAGGTAGCTTATCTTTCTCCTGCTAGACACCTTTCCTGTATGACTATACTGTTGAGCCAACCTCATATGACAATTGAACGATGCACGACATTAAATCCATCAACTTTGCTCTCAACTCCTGGGGATGGCACACCACACAGTTGCCTGCAGGAAATTGAGCAGAAAACCTTACCCAGACAAGATCTCATGGATATTCCCTTGGATAGGGCCGAGGTGACATATTATGTGGACGGCTCATGCAGAAGGGGCCCTACAGGGAAAAATCTAGTGGGGTATGCAATAGTTACAGACACTGAAACCTTAGAAGCCCAATCCTTACCACATAACTTGTCTGCACAAGCAGCAGAATTGATTGTCTTAACACAAGCTTGTACCTTAGCAAAAGACAAATGTGTAAACATATATACTGACAGTCAGTATGCTTTTTCTACTGTACAAGTTTTTGCACAGCAGTGGAAAAATAGAGGGATGATAACATCTAGTGGTAAAACAATTAATCATGCACAATTTATTTTAGAATTGTTAGAATCTATTCAGTTACCTACTACAGTAGCTATTTGCAAATGCGTAGCTCATACGAAACAGCAGGACAGAATTTCAAAAGGTAATGCGAGAGCTGACACAGCTGCAAAGCAAGCAGCTTCAGACTCAGAAACTTTACTTTTAGATGAGGAATTGCAACCCTCTGAAATTTTAGACCTAGAAATGTTAAAAACAATGCAGACGCTTACTACAAAAGCAGAGAAACAAAAATGGGGAAAACGAGGAGCAATCCTTGAAAATGGGCTGTACATCTCCAAAGAGAAAAAAACAATTTTGCCGTCTAATTTGTTTAGATATGCAGCTTTGTTGAGCCATGGGCAGTGCCATGTCTCAACAGGGGGGATGGTACAGTTAGTAAACCGAATATTCCAAACATATGGATTCACAAATTACACAAAATAATTTTGTGCGGCATGTCATATTTGTAACAAACATCATGCACAAGGGGCATTTAAACCTAAACAAGGAAGTTTTCCTACACTGCCATATCTGTTCCATACTATTTGTATGGATTTTATAGAACTGAACAAATGCGATAACAAAAAGTACTGCCTTGTCATTGTAGATATGTTTTCTAGATGGGTGGAACCTTTTCTGACCAAGAATCCGGATGCAACAACAGTGGCAAAAGCCCTCATAAAGGAGATTATTCCTAGATTTGGCATACTGGAAAGAATTTATAGTGACAATGGTACACATTTTGTGAATCAAACCATACAACAGTTGGGACGCTTCTTTGGGATTTCCCTTAAGAACCATTGTGCTTATCACCCTCAGTCTGCAGGACTGGTGGAGAGGCACAATGGAGTCCTCAAGAACAAACTTAGAAAGTTAGTCAATGAAACCCAAAAGAACTGGGTGCACTGTCTGCCTCTGGCGCCGCTGAGTATGCGAACAGTTCCAAATGCAAAGGGTTTAACTCCTTTTGAAATGGTGTTTGGGAGGGCATATTATGTACCTCAGTGGAAAGCTCTCATGCCTGCAGACCAGGAGGCTGATAGTTCACTAGCTAGTTAAATGAGGAAACTGTTAACAAATAAATCTCTCTTGCAGTTTAACTCTTTTTTAGATAAAGAACAGACCAGACCATTGGAAGCGATTCTAGCCCCAGGGTCCTGGATCTGGGTGAAGGTAATAAAGAGGAAGAATTGGGCAAGCCCGAAGTGGGAAGGACCGTACCAGGTACTGCTGGCCACACCTACTGCAGTCAAAATCGCCGAAAAGTCATCTTGGATCCATTTGACGCACTGTAAACCGGTAAAGAACTTTCAACTTGATAAAAACATTGTAACCGTTACACAACAAGAACAAAATGGCCAAAGATAGAAATTCAGACCAACCTCAAAAATGTTGCATAATCATATTATTGAGCGTACACTTGTTGACTGTACTTTTGACAATTTTCTTTTTGTTGTGGTTTTTTCATTTCTCAACCACACAAGTAAAACTGGATAAACGTGATGAGACATCAATAGGCTGGCATCCAGACTTTAACACATACATAGCAATTAAACATGTATATGCTGTGACTATGAACATTTCAAACTGCTGGGTTTGTACAGCTATACCAACAGCATATGGAGGACTACTAATGTCCACTGTTCCTTTAGGGATCAATGAGACTTGGGAGAATTTGCTTTTTGACACAGGAACTGTGAGATCACAGGATAAAATAGCATTGTATTTACCTGTTACACAAAAAGGGATTGTGTGTTTTTTCAAGAAAGATACTCTCCAGGTGGGCTGGAGTAACTGTAGCATAACAATATCTTATAAATGTTATATTAAGACTAAAACTGGGGGTACCGTTTGCAATACTAACTATGATTCATACTTGAACTCAATGAAAACAACGTTGAATGAGATACAAAGAAATCCTGTTTTGATTACGCAATTGTCAATCATAGATAAGAAAATGTTTCATGCAGGGCTAGTGCGTATTAGCACTAAAGTTGAAAACTGTTATTTTGTGTGTGGGAAAAAGGCATACAAATGGCTACCTGAGAATTGGTCCGGCAGTTGTTTTTTGGGCTACCTGGTTCCGGCCATACGACACACTGCAGAATTACCTCTGGGTAAAATACGGAACGTGAGAGATGTTTCCAAGAAAACCAAAGAACCAATCGAGAAACCTGTGAATCCAGTAGGGCGAGTTGAAGCAGGTTGGAAAGACCATAATTCCGTGAAGGACAAAGACAAATTGACTCATATGGACTTGAATGACAGTGTTATATCTTGAGCAGGTATACTCCCAGCGTACGGTGCAGTCAAATCGATTTGGGAGCTGAGAAAACTGTCGAAACTTCTCGAAGTAATGAGTAATGCAACTTTTTCTGCTCTTGAATTAGTGACCGATGAACTGAATGCCATGACAACTGTTGTGTTGCAAAATCAGATGGCTCTTGACTTCACCCTAGCGGCGAGAGGTGGTACATGCACGCTTATCAAAGAAGAATCCTGTGCATATATTCCAGATAATAAGCATGAAATTAATAACCATCTGGAGGTGATTCAGCAGGTGTCGGCCATGACCAAACCAGGCCCAAACCCTCTGACGGATTTTTTCCAGAATCTGTTTGGGGGGTGGGGTTCCATCCTAATAAATATTCTAATTGCCATTTGTGTGGGTTTACTCCCATTAGGAGCATGTGTTTGTTGTGGAATCCCCTGCATGAAAAGATTAATTAAAGATTTTATAGATATGTCTGTCTCTGAAACCTTGTATCAAGATATTGAACTTGAGGAATTGGTTCCAAATTAAATTCTCCTTGAAGTCTAAACTGAATGACTCTCTTAACTGCAAATCCTAAGTGGAAGACGTTAGGAGAAGAAGTAAGACTGTTTTCACTTCTGAGAATAGAATAAAAAGTATTAACGGGGAAAATGTTAGATAAATATGTATTAATGTATATGTTTAGTGCTTATTAAGAAATAAGAAAGATATAATGCATTTTATTCTATTAATGTTATGACAAGAAAAATGAATTCATATGAAACTGCAAGAAGCTTTTGGAAACTGCAGTGTGCCTTTTGCAAGTTGGCCTCTGACCCCAGCAGCTGCTAGCTCAGCAAGAATTAATGTTTATGCTTCTCACAAGTGATTATCTGCTGGGTCAGGAAATTAAATGTGTGAAATAATGAGAATCTTCTGCTCTTTCCTGCTTGAGTAATCAACCTTGTATATGTTGCTAGATAACGTACTGGCTGCAAGGAAGAAGTGATAACATGTAACAAGAGAAATGTATTGAGAACTGTATTTACTATTATGTTCGAATTAATTTAGAACCTTGAGTGGAAACTTTTGTAAAAGGGTATTGTAACTAACCAGGTGGCTAGCAAGGCCACGTTGTTTACCAGAAAAACTTTTTAAGCAAAATGTACTATCAGCATTTTAGATGAATAGAATATTGTAAGCTAAAGTGATGTAAAACCCCTTGTAACTGACTACGTCAGCCTGGTGGGTTAATACTAGTAAGAAATACTATAAAAGTTGTGTTCTTCCTGTTTCATTCAGACAAAATTCTGTACTTGCACGTTTTTGCCTCCTGGTTTACACTAGTAAAGAACCTGAACCTGAACCTCCTGTGTATTGATCTTTTTATTACAGTATTTTTCATTTAACACATGCAATTTTGACTAATGTTGTAATGTATTGTGCATGTAAATCCAAAAACAGAGCGCAATGGGCTAATAGAGTGAACGAAAAGCTGTTTTTTAAAAACTCAGCTTTATTACGCACTACACAGAAAACTCATTAACGCTTTTATTAAACAACTCGCATTTTCGTCCACACATCTCTGACTTCATCAGATAATCAATTAGTTACTATAATTACGTCTAATATATAACAACTAAAATCAACAGACCAATAGGGTTCCATAATAACAATTTAAAATCCACTAATCAGCATTCTTATCGGGCTCATAAATATTAATCAACTATATATGTATTTAAATACAATTTTTTTTTCATAGATTATATATTTAAAATTTTAAAAGTTATAAAATGCTTTATAAAAACATTAAAACTTATGGTATTTGTAAATATTAAAAAGGAAGTCTTTTATAAAGAGATAAAAATGTTTATGCAGGTAATGCTTATGAACCATGTATAAAAAACTTATTCTAGAGGAACTAACGCCATCTACTGTCATAAGTAAGTATTACAACCATCACATCTTGGTAGCCCTTAGTTTTAATAATGGCAGTATACAAAAATAATCATTTAACCCTGGGAATTTACCTGCTTCCAGGGTTATTTGCCACCATAATTCTTTATATTCTATTTGTTCTTCCCAAGGGCCACCTCTAATAGCTCTTTTAATTTGTTCCAATACTAAGAAGAAGAACTTATAACCTTCACAAACTCTAGTGTGCTTATATAATGCATTTGTATTTTTTGCTTTGGATATCTGATTTATATGTTCATATATTCTTCTTCTTAACGTTCTCTCCGTTTTACCCACGTAAAACAAATTACATTTTTGACATATCGCGAGATATACCAACCCCTTTGTGTCGCAACAATAATGTCCTTTACTCCTTATCCACCTATTTCTACTTTCCAAGTAAATTTCACCTTCATTAATAATATATTCGCATTGATTACATCTCCCACATTTGAAGGTTCTTAATTTCCTTCATCCATCCAGCAAAAAATGTTTTTCATTGAGACTATTACAAACTCGATTGTTCTTATTTTCCAACATTTTTCTTATACTATAGTAGTTCTTATGACCACTTTTGGTACTAACTTAGATATTTCTTCCACATCTGTAAGGGAAATAAATCTTTCCCATTCCCTCTGGAAAATTTCTCTAGCATTATAATTAATTGCATTATATTCCAATGCAAGGGCTTGCTGGAATTCATTAGGATTGTTTACTTCCCTATTTCCACCTTCATTCCTTTCCTTCTGATTGTCATTTGTTACCCCCTTAATGGGTCTAAATTTACTTTCCCTACCTTTTTCCACCTCCATCCTAATATTTTTGACTAAATTGTTAGGGTATCCTCTATCCATAAACGTTTTCTCAAGTAAATTACATTCTTTAATAAAGTCTGCATCCAAGCTGGTCATACGACATCCTCTAACAAATTGTCCTTTTACTATATTCCTTTTACAATGTAAAGGATGTGCACTGTTATAATGAAGAAAAGAATTACAAAAGGTTGTTTTCCTATAAATTCTGGTTTCAAATTTCTTGTCTGACTTGTATATTTCCACATCCAAATATTGAAGGGTGTCATATGATGTCTTATAGGTAAATTTAAGAAAATTAGTTGTATTACCTATATAGTCAATAAATTCTATGAATTTATCATAACCTCCTGTCCAGAATATTACTATGGCATCCAAAAATCTATGATATAAGACCCAGCAGGTGTTAAACTTGGAATGTAGGACAAATTTCTCCTCCCACTTTGCCAAAACTAAATTTGCGAATGTAGGGGCACAAGCTGCACCCATAGACACCCCTTGGATTTGCTGAAAAAATTCTCCATTAAAAAACAAAAAATTATATTTAAGGACCATCTCCATAAGTCCTATACTTACTACCTTTTCATTATGGGCCAATTTCTTATCCTGAAACACAATATCTTCAAACATCTGGATACCTGTTTCATAAGGTATACATAAAAAAAGATCAACTATATCAATAGTAACAAATATTCATAGGTTCATACTAGGCTATCTGCCCTAGGGCATTTATAAGCCTAGCCAGAATGTGTTTGGCTTTCGCCACCCATTTTAAATTAATTTTGCTATGCCCTTTTTCGAGGTTAGTATACTGTGCCTCTGTCTAAGAGTGACATAGAAGTGATACCTGAGTTAAACCTACGATCTCCCATCCACTCATCAAGATTCCTCTTGAAGAGAGTCAATGAGGGACTCTGCCTAACCTGGACTGAGATTTTATTCCAGAGTGAAAGGAGCCTCTGGGTTATGAATCTGTCCCTCCAGCATGTCCTATTTATTTCAGTGCTGAGGTTCAGGTCTCTCGAGCACGTAGCTCGATGGGATTTGGATTTTCTGAGGTGCAGCATGTCCATTAATTCCGGGTTGGACATGGCTTTATACGTCACGCACAGATCGCCCCTGAACAGGTGGTATGCCACTGAGTAGAGCTGGAGGTTCTTTAACCGGGCAGCATATGGCATCTGTATGAGCCCTTTGATCCTCTTGGCGAGGTACTATTGGGGTCTTTCCAGTTGCTGGAGGTGTCTGGTAAGGTACATCCCAAAAGGGGCATTGTACTCAATTATGGGCCTAATGAGGGATAAGTAAAGAGGCACGATGACTTCCCTGATCTAGATGTGAATCCCTTCATGATTAGGTGGGCTATATAAAATGTTTTTTTAAGCACTTTGGCCACGTGGTTGTCAAATGAGAGACTGCTATCAACTTGGGTCCCCAGGTCCCTAATTACTTCTTCTGTACTTAATGGATTACCATCTATGTGGTAATTTGTGGGCACTTTGTTTTTGCCAAAGGGGATGACTATACACTTTTTGGCGTTTAGTTTGAGGCCATGGCTCTGGCACCAGTTGTCTGTTTCTATGAGGCCCTTTTGAAGGATGCTTGTGTCGGCTGGAGAGTCGATTATGGCGCCCAGTTTGCAGTCATCTGAGAACTTGGTCAGCCACAGTCCTTCCGTGTTGGCCTGTACCTCCGAGAAATATATACCGAACAAGAGAGGTCCCAGGACTGAGCCTTGTGGGACACCACTTGTAACTGGTTTGGAGTCTGATATGGCTCCAGCAATTCTAACCATGTGGGTTCTGTCCTTGAGCCAGTTTGCAACCCATCTAGTGACATAGGGGTTTATATTTAAGCTGGTGAGCTTATCTATAATGCCTGAGTGGGGTATTGTATCGAAGGCTTTTGCGAGGTCCAGGTAGGCTGTGTGGACCACCTTCCCCTCATCAATGGCCTTGGTGACTGTTTCAAAGAAATCAACCAGGTTTAAGAGGCAGGATCTGCCCTTAACAAAGCCGAACTGGGTAGGATCCAGTGTCTGTAGGGCCCCAATATCTTTATTTATGAGGTCCATGATGATCCTTTCCATAGCTTTGCAGACTAAGCTTGTCAGGCTTATGGGGTGATAGTTTCCAGGATCCGTTGAGGCACCACCTTTGTGGAGAGGGACCACTGTTGCTGTACGCCACTCTTTGGGTACATATCCTGTAGTAAGGCTGAGATTGAACAGTAGTTTTATGTTTGGGTTTAGCTCTTCTTGGAGTTCATGTAGGACGCAGCCCGGGACACCGTCTGGTCCCATTGATGCTGTGTTTTTTGCTTTGGAGAGGGTGGCTTTTACCTGAGCATCTGAGATGTCAGGGGGGCAGCAATCTGCTGGGATAGATATTTGCCCTTTTGGTGGGGGGAGAGAAGTTTGCGCTGAACCTGTCAGCTAGGATGTTGGCAATGTCTGTGGGTTCGTTGTATTTTTTATCATTTTGTACTAATTCTGAGCATATCTGGGAATTCCCACCCAGGTTCCTAACATAACTAAAGAAAGCCTTCTGATTATCCTTAGTGTCCTGTGTAATTTTTCTCTCGAAGCTGGCCTTAGATGATTTTATGAGTGCCCGTAGTTTTTTGCTAATACTGATCAGAGATGCCTTCCCTTTTTGGGATTTTGCTCTATCATTTAGTAGCTTACTCCTTCTATTGTATAGTTTGTTTAAGGCTGGGGTCCACCAGATAGGACGTCTGCCTTTGGAGGATTGGGTCTTGGTTTTATTTGGGATTGCATGATCCATGCATTCCTGAAGGTGTTCATAGAATGCATTTATAAAGGATTCTGTGATCTGGGCCATATTTTCCACAGGCCCGGGGGCTTTGAAGGATTCCACCTCGGTTTTGAGGAGTGTGAAATTTGCTTTAGAGAAGTTTTTCACTGTGGTTTTCTGGGCAGGAGGTGGGGTCGGGATGTGGCCTTAGATGATTTTATGAGTGCCCGTAGTTTTTTGCTAATACTGATCAGAGATGCCTTCCCTTTTTGGGATTTTGCTCTATCATTTAGTAGCGTCCTCCTTCTATTGTATAGTTTGTTTAAGGCTGGGGTCCACCAGACAGGACGTCTGCCTTTGGAGGATTGGGTCTTGGTTTTATTTGGGATTGCATGATCCATGCATTCCTGAAGGTGTTCATAGAATGCATTTATAAAGGATTCTGTGGTCTGGGCCATATTTTCCACAGGCCCGGGGGCTTTGAAGGATTCCACCTCGGTTTTGAGGAGTGTGAAATTTGCTTTAGAGAAGTTTTTCACTGTGGTTTTCTGGGCAGGGGGTGGGGTCGGGATGTGAATATCCAGTGAGATTAGTTTATGGTCTGATCTTACCAGTGAGGGATACACTTCTGGTCTGGAGCATAGAGTCCCCATGTTGGTGATGGTCAGGTCCAGTATGTTTCCCCTCTTGTGGGAGTGGTAACAAGTTGTTCCATAGCATTTGAGTTTATAAATTTTAGGAACCTTTGGGCTAGGGTGTTGGAGCTAGAGTAATGCTCCCAGTCTATGTTTGGGTAGTTGAAGTCGCTCAATATAATGGTGTTTGGAGAGACCTTCATATTTTCCAGTGTTCTCAGGAAGGCCGAGTGGGGTTCCTGGGTTTGGGAGGGTGGTCTGTAGCAGGCTATAAACTGGAAGGCAGTTTTACCCACCGTTAGTTGCACATGGATAGTCTCTGATGCTTCGTGCTGTGCCACCAACCTGGAGGTGTGGGTATCTTTGACGAATATTGATACTCCCCCTCCTTTTCTGGTTCGGTCCAAGTTTTGGGGCCGAAAAGCATGGTATGAGGTATAACCTGGTAGTCCTGAGGTGCTCTCGGGAGCCTTGAACCAGGTTTCTGTTACTGCACAGATATCGATGTTCTCCATGCTAAGGAGAGTTTCGAGTGCATGCATCTTGAGGTTTAGACTTCTGGCATTGAGTAGCATTACTCTTAGTTTCTTATCCCTTGTGATAACTATGGAGGTGGGTTTGTCTTTTGAGCCTTACCTAAAAAAGGCACTATGGGGGTAGCAATAGCCTTTGCCAATATCTGAAAGCCCAGGGGTGACAGGTGCAAGCCGTCCCTAGCGAAGCATTGTGGCTTGCTTGAGCATGTCATCCCAGGCTGACAGGCATTGGATCCCCTTTAAATGACACCAATACTTAAGCCAATTGTTGAAATTGATCATCTTGCCTTCATATTGTGGCATCATTCTTGGTGAGGGTAAGATGCTACTCAAGGTCAGGGTCATACCGGCCTGGGCCACATGCTCAGAGAGCTCCTCTATGTCTCTTTTCATGTAGTCCAGGGAGGTACATCTCAGGTCATTCACACCAGCATGGACAATGACTGAGTCATATTTGTACTTGCCTTGGAGTGACCTGAGTGCTTGTGTTATGTGGCGGATTCTAGCGCCCGACAGGCAGCTCACCGTGACCTTCTCCTTGTTCAGCCTGGTGAGTGGGACGTCAATGTGCCTGACGATAGAGTCACCTATTACAAGTGTATCAGGTGTGTTGTTTAGCCTTAAGGGCTGTGACTGTTCGGCACACTGGCTTTGTGAGCTATGTGTTGCACGTGTTTTGTTTTGGGATAGCGGTTGCTTGGGTGTCTGCTTTGGAGGTCTCTGCTGCTTAGGCAGATTTTTATTTAGAGCCTCCGAGTATGTTTTTGTGTGTTTATGCGTTTGGTTTGCTGTCGTGGTAGGTCTATGTGACACTGGAATTGTAGTGAGTGTGGTTTCCTTCTCCTGACTGGTTATGCCAGTACTGAGTTGAGAGAGCTTAGCCGCCAGTTTGGCTATATGGATGCATCTCTCACATGTGTTGGAATTTGTTGGGAGGAGGAGAGGGTTGTCTGTGTACATGAGGCAGTTGTAACATTGCCTCAAGATTCCCAGATTCACCAGCTGGACCGGAGAGGAGATTGACAACTGACCTTTGGACATGCTAGAATAGTATTGCGAATTCCTTTATAATTGAAAAAAATGGGCCAATGGGGAACAAGGTACTCAAGGGAAGTTTGTGAGGGTGTAGTGCTTTTAATTTTTTAGTGCTGACTTATATAATTGCTTTAGTGAGCAAGTGCCAGGTAACTTAAATGCAATGTGTTACAGGTAACTTAAATGCAAAAACGACAAACAGTAACTTTCTTTTAAGTGAAACAAGGAAATAAGTACAGTAAGCAATGCAGATATCACTAGGGATCCACAGAAGCGCTGAAAAGCCGCGTTTTAGGTGGTATTAGCATTTCAGGGAAATAACTAGCAAACAAACAACAAGCATACATACAAAGCTAGATTCAGCAGGCCTGGGTCTATTCTATGCTACAGCAAACAAGGTGTACCAATTTCAGTAAGAAACAGTTAAAATATGCAGGCGCTATAAGCCTTTAACCAGAAATTCCCAGCTCAGAAGGGCAGAGTGCAGCCTCTTCTCCCACAAGAATGCAGACCATGAACCTTCTTAATGTAAAATAACTGGCCTGAAGCCCAAGTGCTTAAACCAGAACTAATACACTTTTAGAATAACAGACACTGAGCCCTCAATCAGCAGTTCACAACTTAGAAGGCTGTAAGCTACCTGTCCTGCCACCACAGTGCAGGCCACAAACCTTCCTAATGTAAAACAACTGGTCTGAAGCCCAAGTGCTTAATCCAAAAGACTTAGAATGATAGCTACACTTTAATCAAGTTACTACCAAGCAGTAGTAAATACAATTGAATACTTTAAAGAATGCCTGGATTAGTGCTCAAGTTATACAAACAAGGCTAGATTCAGCAGGCCTGGATCTAGTCTACGCTACAGCAAACAAGGTGTACCAATTTCAGTAAGAAGCAGTACAAATATGCAGGCACTATAAGCCTTTAACCAGAAATTCCCAGCTCAGAAGGGCAGAGTCCAGCCTCTCCTCCCACAAGAGTGTAGACCACGAACCCTTTTAATGTAAAATAACTGGTCTGAAGCCCAAGTGCTTAAACTAAAAGGCTTAGAATGAGTTACACCAAGCAGTAATAAATACAACTGAGTACTTTTAAGATGACGCAAAAGCAAAATAAAGTAGGAAGAAACACAAATACAGTAAAAGCAGAATTTTTTTTTTCAGAAAAGTAGCAAAAACAGTAGTAAAAGCAATTCACATGCAGTGCAAGCTGGCACACTTGAGTATGTAACAATATTAGTCCACACACAGAAAAAATGTAATTAAATTAAAAAGGACTAAAAGCAAGTGCAGAAAGGGTTTATTAGGTAGAATGCTGTAAAGAGATGGGACTGGGGGAGTGTCCTAGATCAAATCTACAGTGGGGCAGGCACTGCAAAAGCCACCAAATTTAAACTACAACCAAGAACAGGGAGAGGGAGTGAGGAAGACAGTTTCAACAGAGATAGATATGAGGAATCACAGTGCAAATTATAACCAAAAATATATATACTGATATCTGTATATTTGCAGAACAGTAAGACAACAGATATCTAAGTAACAATTTAGCTCTATAATACAGAATAATACAAAAAAATATACTCAGCTCTATATATTTGCAGAGAGTCTTGTAAGGCTGTCTCTCAACAATCCACTTAAAATGCAGGCTGCTATTAACAGCAAATTAAGGGAACCTTGAGTTAACACACAAGCTATACAAACTAAAATGAGGGAGGGGGTGGGGAAGACAGTTTCAACAGAGATAGATATGAGGAATCACAGTGCAAACTATAACCAAAAATATATATACTGATATCTGTATATTTGCAGAACAGTAAGACAACAGATATCTAAGTAACAATTTAGCTCTATAATACAGAATAATACAAAAAAATATACTCATAAAATTAAATTATCAAAGTATAATTCAGGTGTAATTTCTCTTAATAGATCCCAAGAATCTTTGAGTATAACTTTATTATTCACCTAGATATGTTTAGTCTTAGAATCCACATATTTTGCCAATGGTAATTTTTTGGATCCATCTGCCGATACTATAGGTCTGAGTGGGGGGGGGGGGGGTCTTCATAATTTTTAAGAATTTTGGGGATACCAAAGATTATAGGGATCTTAGGTTTCACTACATTCAAAAAACTATATGTTTTGTCTATGACTTCTTCATATAACATATAATTTAATAACACGTCTATTTTAGGATACGCCAGATTAACTTCATTTTTTGAAACGCAGGCATATTTCGCTTCATCCCTAAGTATTTGGTTCATTTTCCCTTCATAATATATATTTTCCATAATGACAATCCCCCCACCCTTGTCTGGTTTCATAATTCTAATTTGAAAGTTATTTTTCAACTTGTCCAGGATCTCATTCTCCTCCCCTAAGGTTGGTTTTGTATTTAATTTTCCTTTGTGTATTTCTCACTTCTTTCTCCAAGATAGTTTCTAGGTTCCTTACTTGGGGATGCAGCGGGGGGTTAAAAGTAGTTTTACGTACCAAACCTTGATTATCATGAGTTATATTTTTTTATATTATTCTTTGAAAATAAAATTTCCAAGTTTACCTTCCTTAAAAACAACTTAACATCTAATAATGTTCTTGTTAGATCTCCCTTTATATACGGAACATATGTCAGCCCTTTACATAGAAGACTAAAATGCTCCTTAGTCAAAAATATGTTACTAAAGTTATATATAGAAAAATCGTTATAGGTACTTTTAAAACATTCAACTACTATTTCTTCATGTTTGGAATCTGTTACCTTAGGGAATGGGGTATAAATATCTAATATCCCCCCCCCATCTGAAAATTTCCATTCCTATGTCGCTGCTTGTTACTAAATCCTTCCTCTCTATTTAATGGTGGGAAATCAAAACCGTTCCATCCATTAAACTTCTCCTCATTAATATAACTATTGTCTTGCCTTTAATATTGGGTCCATAAGTATCCCACTTTATATATGGTGGTTTAGGGTAACTGACTTTATTCTCATATTCCTGCATATCTCTCTTTAATTTATTCATTTTCCTATTAATTAAATCATTACATTTGGCATCAATATCATTCCTTATTTTAAAATACTTATCCTTTTCTTCCTTTATCCCAAAAATGAGATCTTCTTTGATATATATATCCAACTCATCTATTTCTTTCTTTAATATATCCTGTTTTCTGACAGTCTCTTTTATAATTAATTTTAGAACATCAAGTCCACATTTATTAAAAATGTCTAGTAACTCATTATGAAAAACAGAGCCCATCTGTACATTGTTAGGGTATTTCCACACCCTTAGCCCTTTCGGGACTACATTCCTGTTTATACATTCCATAAGATATGCATTTTCAATACTAAGCGATCTATATTTAAATATTAATTTAGAAATTTTGTCCAGTTTAATAGAACAGGAATCCCCATTAGGTGGCCCATGAGGACCTCCATTGTCCATTTTAAAGCAATAATTTACTTTCAACCATTCAAACGTCTCTTTTTGTTTAATGTCATGAACAGTACCTGAAGATGCCTGGCTAAACATCGGCACTTTAGGTCTATTCACAATTACAGCCGTATTAGCGTTTCCTACTTCAATATTTTCCACTCCATTACAAAAAATCCTCGGTGTGGCCACTGGGTTAAAAGTAAGACCATTCGGTTCGTCTAGGTCACCGGCGTCAAGATTATCACCTATAAGCTCCCTTTTCCTTTTATGTTTATGACCAGAAAACCCTTCGGTTCCACTTCCTGAAGCATTTAAAGCATTTGTGCGACCTCTCACCAAGGAATGGCAAAGCAGTGTGAGTAAGTCAATCAATTTATTGTGCATGACTAACCAATATGCATTGTTAATTTCCACAAAATAGCACATACGGGAAGACAAATCCCAGCGGATCCGCCTCTCCCACCCTACCTGGCCAAGGCACCAGGTCCCAGCACATCTGGGACCCAATCCACACCTCCCTCATCAGCAGGTCCTGCACCACACTCAGGTGGAACCGCTGCAGGGGATGCCCCCCCCTTGCAAGTGGGTGCAGTGAGGATGTTGTCACCAGAGATGAGGTTTGTGGCATGGTACACAGTGTCCTCCAGACGGAGATGGATGACAGCCTGCACCAGGTGGAGGGCAGGCTTGTGCAGCTTGAAGGGCAGGCGGCCCCTCCAGCCCAGCCCCCAGCACAGCCACCTTCAGGGCTGTAAAGGAGTAGTGGTGACTACAATTAGGTGGGGACATCAGTGCCACTACTACCATCTGGGGAGCTCATCAGCCTCTGATTCCCCAACCATCCTCCCTGTCAAGGTGTTTACCCCCCCAAAAAAGGGCATCTGTCCCCAAAAAAAAGCACGTCCCATACATAGCTCTGCATTTCGCCCAGAGACATGTACCCATCACACAATCTAACCCTACCAATCATCCTTATTGTATGATGCCCACATTCCTCCCCGTAGGGTGTGAGGCTCCAAATTCTAAATTGCCGACATTGAAAGCAGCTGTTGCTGCCGAAGAAATGCAGAGCTATGGTCCTTTCCTACACCCGTCCTGCACATCCCTATCTGTTTCTCATCTTGTTTTTCCCCCTGCTTGCCCCAATTTCACCACTTTCCTATCTCCCTTTTTTCTTTTCTTTATTTGAAATTAGCGTGGGTTTAAGCGGCTGTAAGCGAAGCTTAGCTCATGTAAGCATCACTTAGCTCCGCGCAAACCCGCTTACAACTGCTTTAAAGTGCCTTAATCACTCTGTCTCCAACAGCCCCTGTTCTGCCCAGCAACAAAATAATCAGCCCCTGCAAGTCTCAAACTCAGGACTCTGCGCACTATAGCCAAAGTGACATACCACTAAGCCATTTGAGATGTACATAAATGTGATGTTTTCTCAAACATATCATGCAGCACAGTTATTCAACAGTAGGGAAAATGTATTTATGTATGTAGATGTATGTATGCATGTACATATATATATATATATATATATATATATATATATATAAAATATTATATATACATGTAGATAAATATATATGTCTATATATAAAAACAAAATATGTGTGTGTATATACATATATATATATATATATATATATATATATATATATATATATATATATATATATTTAGACATGTATGTCTACATATCTACAAACACACACTCACACACACACACACACACACACACACACACACACACACACACACACACACACACACACACACATATATAAAATATATATATATATATATATATATATATATATATATAAACATTTTCTCTACTGTTGAATGGCTATGCTGCACGATATGTTTGAGAAAACATCACACATATCTGCAGTTCAGATGTTTGACTGGTAAATTGATGTGGCTATGGTGTGCAGGGTCCTGGATTATACACTTGTAATGGACGATAATTTATCTGTTGGGCAGAACAAGAGTTGCTGGATACAGTGTGATTAAAGCAACTGTAAGCAGTTGTAAGCAGGTGCAAAATGGACAGTTATATCTGGTGTGAAATCTATGTTGGGAACACATTGCCCTTTGTGTGTTAAGGTGAGAGTGGGATGTTGGGGAAGGATAGTAGATATATTTTGGGAGGTAGGTTGGGTTGGAAGACAGACAAGGCAGACAATACAGCATACAGGGGCAGTATATGAGACATGTGGTGGGTAAACACCTTGCACGGGAGGGTTGTTTGGAAAATGGAAGCCCATGAGCTCACAAATGGAAACAATGGGACCAAGATCACCACCCATGGGCAGCCACCACTGCACCTTCATGGCCCTGAAAGTGGCTGTGCTGGGGGCTGAACAGGAGGAGCATGCTAACTCTCTAAGTGTATGAACAAGGGCTTGAAGGTGGTGTAGCAGATCCCCCAATTCTCTGTGAAGTTCCCTATGCATCAGACCCTGGACCTGATTTCAGGTGACAGGAGCCTGTCTGTGTGTGCTCCCAGGGGGATGACAAGCACCGTTCCCTGAGGTGGTTCCACCTGAAGGTAGTGCAGGACCAGCAGATGAAGAGGTCCCGGGTTGGGCCCCAGATGTGCTGTGGCCTGGTAACATGGCCAGATGAGGTGGGAGAGGTGATTCTGGTGGGAACAGCCTTCCCAAACATGCTATTGTGTCAAAGTATTAGAACATATGTGGCTAGTAATAGTCAACACAATCCAGGATTAGTTATAACAGCATGCATAGATATTCCCATTAACCCAAAACACAGATTTGGAGCATTTGCATAGCACACAGAACACATGCATATATGGAACCACAATGACCATTACAATGACATGCAGGCAACATTGTTAGCAAAAGGCCACCAATGATAGTGTGTCAACATGGAACATGAATAGAAACACATTGTAATATTTGTTACACAATAGGATACATGTCCCAGCAGTAGATTTGGTGTGCACATACCCATTGATTTGTGTGTTCAGATTATTGTTGCAGATATGGTGGGGGGGAGAAATGTCAATTAACAACTATCAGATCCTTGCAGTATGAGGTCCTCAGACCTTTTTTTCCTCTTTATGTCTTCCAGGTACCATGTCAAGAGAGCGCCTTCCAGCATATACACCCCAGGAAAATGACCTACTCATACACTACCTGGTGCAGCACCACCTGAGTTGGGAGGGTGGCCTAATGGTTAAGGTGTTTGCCTTACAAACACAAGGGGCAGGGTTTGAGTCTCACAAGGGATAATTGGCTAGGCTTACAATGGCTCACAAGGGCAGTTAGCTTAGTACTAACCTATGAACCTATGACCTATGAACCCTCTTTGGGCATACAGCCCATGATGTGCAGGAGAGGACTGCCCTGTGGCATGAGCTTGTCCACAGGGTAAACAATGTCAGCCTGCATAACCACAGTTATCAGCAGGTGCGACATCACTGCAGTGACCTCATCCGCCATGCCCATCAGCATGCTGCTGCAGTTAGGAGGGACCAGCTAGCTACAGGTGGGGTCATGCCATCCAGCCCCCACTGACACATGCTGAGCAGCTCCTCACCAGCCTTGGAGCACCCACCCACCAGCAAAGCCAATAACCTGCTGATAGCATTGTGGAGGTGGGTGCTACCCACACAATGGACGAGGAGGGTGCAGGTAAGGCCCCAGGGCACGTTAGTAGACCACTGTTGCTTATCCATCTGCATCTGTAAAGTTTCTTCATGCATATGTCAGATAACATATAGTTTGTTGCTGCAGTGTAGTAATGAACAAATGTGCATAATCTCTAGTATTGTGGGTTTGTACTGTTGATGTACTGAAATACTGCTCCCACCCTGTGCCAGTGCCACAGGTGTAGCTACTGACATCACATCTCTCACACAACTGTGTAGGTCCCTCTGATATACCACTGGGGCAGCAGCCTGTAGCTGGTGAGTATGGAGTTTTTTGTTCAGGTTTGCCAATACACCAGCCATGTTATGGCCATGGTATTTGCCATGTACACATTTAACACACCTACCCAGAATGCATGCTGTGCATGTTCACTTATTGTTGCTGTTAACTGCACTGCATCACAGTGGTCACCATGGTGACATATCTGAAGGGTGTGTAAGAGTCCTGCACTATAACTAACAACCTGTCAGTGCAAGATGTGTGCACAGAGATGAACATAATGGTGGGACTAATGGACTACAGTAGGAACATGTCTGAAACATTACCCTTATACAGTGGCTGCAACAGTGTATATACCATTATTACAATGGCAACTGTTACAGATCTACCCAACGGCATATCACAATATCACATTCCACAATTCTTACACCCTATAATGTGATCCTAACATGAGCAATGAATGTGTAATATGGAATCCTATGTTAGGACAACAAATATGGGGAATACAGACCTTAACAAACAGTGGAAGCATATGTGTGCACATACTCCAAATAAAATATTGTGGAAGCAGCTTTTGAGATAATGACAGCATTCACTCTTCATGAGTACACATCTTCCAAGTACAGGTCCTCATTGTCACACCAAGTAATGGTCTGCTGTCCAAGATGCATGTCCATGACATTTGCCCACTCACCTGCAACAGAGGCAGCCATGGCTTGCACACATCTTACTAACCATGGAATGGATCCCATATCCAACAGGTAGCACTCAGGAGTGGGAGAAGTAGCCTTACCTCACCATTGCATATACCATGGCAAACAGTGCTGACAGTCATGTATGTGATGATGAAGTATGGGACAACATTAATGTGGAAAATAAACAGATGGCCATCCAAGATAGATGACAACACATGTTGCAAACTGGTCATGGAGGCTACCTAGAAACATGCCATAACACTGAGGGGCTTGCAGGAATGTCTAGCAAATACAGCCTGTGCAGTACCTGTGTCAACAATCACCTGGACTCTGCATAAGTGTGGCCTATGGGTTAGGGTGATCAGATGGAGAAGTTGTTCCACAGGAAACATCATCCAGGGCTCTCTACAGGTAGCATATGCACAACTTCAAAACTCTCCTAAAAGCATGTGTTGCAATGTGTAATGGTGTACCGAGACCAAGGCTGAAACCTACGGACACTATTAATAAAAATACATGTGCTGCACAAGCAACACCTCACTCCACCTCAGGCCCACCAGCCACATCAGTACCTTGCTGGTGCCAGTGTACATCTTTACATTTGCCATTCATTAGCAGGAGCTAGGCCAGTAGACATGGTGTTCTGAATTTGGGACACTGCAAAATGACACTCATGTGTGGCCCATAGTTGTCAAGCATCTTCAAAAAGGTTGAGGATGGGGAAGGATGTCATCCTGAAACACAACGGTGAACTGAAGCATACATCCAAAGCTCGCTAAGAATGGCTGTATCTGAATACTGTCAAGGTCATGAATTGTGCCAGACATAACCCTGACTCCACAGCAATAATGTGTGACCTCCAAGGGCTGTGCACATGAGTTGACCTTGCAATCCGGCAGAGTTGGGGGACATTTGTAGGGCATAGTAACCAAATAATGGCAAGTGCAGATGGGCCATGCTAGTATACCCCTTCCAGGAATAGTGACTGCTGCAGTACACTTAACAGGTGCTGCAACAAACCATCGTGTTAAGGGTGTGCACACTTATGCAGCCACATACTGAATGCATCTCAGTCAGCATCTGCACAACTAACACATTTGTTTGATAGTGCATTTAACTGCACTGGTCATATGTCACATATCATGTGTGTGTGTGATGTTAACATATGCAGTATAGTGGCCCCATGGCATATCAGGGAAGAGGGTGGCATATCAATAAGGGTATGTACACTCCTCATAGCCACAGTAAGCTTTGAAGGTTGTCAGTGTAATTGTATTTTATTGCTCATACGTGCACTGCTGCTGATGATCTCTGCAAATCAGACATCAGGCATTCACTACTGACATCTGTCCTCATATCATCCCAGGTATGTGTCAGACAAACACATAGGGGCTGTGAGCAACAGAGCAAACATAACTGCCACACATCTACACATTCAGCAATGGTGTGTACACCCGTGATATATGGTGCACAGTACATGCCAGGGTGTTGAACAGGTGCACAGCTATACTGTGTACATGGGTGCAGTGTGACCCAAGGGAAGGGGCATCACCTACTAACACAACTCATGCATCACAGAAATGTATAATGTTGGTAACAGGGATTGAGTATAGCTGCGGTGCATGCTGTTGAGTGCCATACGTCATGCATGTTGATAGTTGGGTAATGAGAGGTCTATGTGTAATATCTTTGTGCTACCTCACCTGTAAGTGTGTGTGTGTGTGTGTGTGTGTGTGTGTGTCTGTGTGTGTGTGTGTGTGTGTGTGTGTGTGTGTGTGTGTGTGTGTGTGTGTGTGTGTGTGTGTGTGTGTGTGTGTGTGTGTGTGTGTGTGTGTGTGTGTGTGTGTAGAGGTAAGCAATGAAGTACAGGTCTTAAAGTACGTTTTTTGTTTTCCCCTCACAGGTGGCGAGGTGGTTCAGGGTCCCTTCTGCAGGCAAACTGATGTTAGTGTCCATATGGACTCTGGCAATGATAATAGGTATGGTGAGGCACAGGTAGTGTTGTCAGGGGCTGAAGCTGTGCCATCGGTTGACATCCCACTGTTATCCACCCCATCCCCGTACACAATCACAATGCCTATACATACCCATCACCAGTGGCCATAGATGAAGGACAGTTGGCAGGTGGTGGCATGGTACAGGACAGTGTGGTGAGCATGGCAAGTATGTGTGTATACAGCAGCCATAGCCAGATGACTGGTGAGGTACCACACAGGCAGATGTACAGGGGTGCCCATAGGAGGACTGCTGACCATCATGCCCCTGGCAGAAGTGCCACAGCAGTTGTCACCAGACGCATGTTTCAGGCCATCATGGAGGCACATATGGAATGTTATACCAAACAGGGTCTGAAGCTCCAGAAGGCTACTCATTCTGCTATTATTGACAACATCCGTGATCTTGCAGGTGCCCACCGTTATTTTGCAGAGGTTCTGGATATATATCTGGGTGAGATAGTGAGAATCCTAGACTGTGTATGGTGGGAGTAGGGTGACAGCCAGGTGGACGTAGGTCAGCAACACCAACAGGTGGAGGTCTACGTGGAAATGCAACAAGTAAGAGCTGCTACCGTAGTGGCAGTACCAGCACCAGCACTGTATGGGGGTGCTGACCACACAACACAGCAAGCCACGTGCACATGGCCCTGGCTGGTCCCAGGAGGGACCCAGATCCAGCAGACATTTTTCATCATCAGGGGAGAGTACCATATCTGGCCTTGTACCTTGTACTGCCGGTGGAACCCCTGGCAGGCACAGTTCTCATGTCCATGGCTGGAGACAGTGAACTACACACCCTGTCATGTGTGGTCTGCAGCTGTCCAACAAACCTCTGTATAGGGCAGCAACATAGCAGAACTGTGTGCATGCATACACACACACATCACCAACACAGCTAGGGCAACCCCATACCTAGATACACCATATCTGCACAGCCCATTTAATAATAAAACCCCATAACACACACACACACACACACACATGATGTCAACCAAATAGCTCACCCTAAGGTCTGCAGCAAACCCACAACACACCCTGTGCATATAATGATACCTGTGCCACATCCCTGTCATCCATAACATCGATGCAAGGACAGGCTAATATGGTTCTGATGCACAGGGTGAATGTACTAAGGTGTACCAATGTAATGCTGTGTAACATGTTTTCAGCAGGAAAGTATAATGCTTACATGCCAGGATGTGTAGCTGTCCAGCCATGATTTATTATAGTTGTTATTAACACTGACTGATTGTGGTCCCCATAATGTATTCAATTTGTGTTAGGTGTCTATGTGTCAGCAGGATGTTGGTCTGCTGTTGTTTCCTACAAGGGGTATGGCACTGTGGTGACACCTTGACTGTGCCATATCCTGGGTACGGTTGAACACAAGTAACAGGTCTGTATAACAGTTACTTCATGTGCCACATGGCTGATAGGTCTGAGGGGTGTATACAGGTGAGTGCATGGTGGCTGATGTCAATAGCCCTTCTACAGTGGACAATGGTAAGTGTACTGGGTGGCACACACCACATGCTTGTGTATAACACACACACAGAGGCTTTGGTGTTGATGCAATACACAGAGACTACTGTACACATGGATGTACGTACTTTTGCAGTGAACCCATTTTAGCCTATGTAATTCCACCAAGACAAAATAGGCAAAACATCACATCAATAAATAATCAGTCTGCTAGTTTAATGTCACTGACGATGGTACTGGCAGGGTACATGTCCCCTTACCCAATGTAGTGCAATCCTGGAGTTGGTAAACATAGGTGTGCTGGTGTGGGTGGCACAGCCCTACACTTTGGAAGGTGTGGGGTGGTGTAGAACCGCACATAGTGTGATTGACAACTACTTAATCTGTTAACACAAACTGTACAGTATTACAGCTGACTAAGCGGGGGGATACACACAACAATAACCCCAATGAGGGTGGCTGTGTCCACAACATACACACCCAGCTATATATACCAACCCCAGTATCGCTGTACAGCTATACAGTGGGGAAGAGGGCATTTACACATCTACTAATAGTTTTGATGGAAGGAATTTTCACAGGATGGTACCTTTGAAATGTTAGCATTTGCCAGTCAATTCTCGAACAGATTACCTCCTGGGACATGTATTTTCTGCAAACTGAAGTAGATCCATTCACATACACACACACTCTTACTTAGCAACACTGAAAGTAGAACCCCTACCTAGGTACTTATTGCTACTAATGTTTGTGGCCTTAATTGCACACAGCATACAGCTTTTAGGATAAGGTGTGTCCCGAGTTTCTTGTTCAGTGAAGAACATCACCAGGCCTTGTACAGTATAATAATGGGGCATGTACTGTTTGTTAATGAATAATACATAGTGTGACATACTGTCATAAACACACTGACAAACAGATAACAGTCATAGACACATCTGAGAGACCTGGGTTTATCAGTGCTAACTACCTTGTCAGTGAGTTCACTCTGTTACAAATAATTTGCACACACCACATGCATCATTGGGCTGGATAGTGTAATCAGTTACCTGTATGGTTGATGGTGTTAGTGGTCTTCACACAGTGGACCTTGGGACATGTACTGGGGGAACCATGGTGTAAAGACAGTATACCCAGCACCCGCATTGGACATTTTACTCACTGAAACCCATGATAATACTCTGACATACCCACAATCCCACATTGACCAGGACTGCAATACAACTCCTTGTCTATCTCATCAGTGCTACTACAGGGATATGCATCTATTGCACATGTCACAGGGATAGTAGGGTGATGGTTTGTCATGGCTCTCCTAATGTCAGCAACATCAGTATCCCTTATACTGTATGGCAAGGTGCATTGTATTTGGAGTATGTGGCCTCAGAATACTGTATCCTATGAATATACACACTTGTGCACATACACACACTTGCTAGGACTCAGAGGGTAAACCATGCCTATCTACACATTTGTACAACAATGTTGTGCTGGTAATGCAAGCTCCAGGCAGCCCATAGGGTGAAGAGTGTAACAAGGTAAATTTAATGTCCATTACAGCAGCAGCCATTTCTAACTATGGCAATGGGGGTGTAGTGGGTGAGAAAGCCCTCAGGGTACTATCAACTAAAAGTTTACAAACACACAGACACTGTTATTCTCAGTAATGCACAATGACACATTTGTCAGTACTGGGGTCCATAGGTGCAGGTGTTCTTAGGTATGCACCAGGATATTGTCCATGGAGAGATGAAACAAGTAGGGAATGTGGGTACAGTGGTATCATGCCATTTGACATTTGTTAGCAGACCATCTATCAACTGATGCCACATGAGTGATCCTCAGGGTGAGACTTAAATGCAACATACAATCATCTGGTTGCCTCTTGCAGAGGGCCAGTGAGGTGCTCCAATTGACATGTATGCAACATACATTACATAACATGGCCAGTGTCTGTCTTGGAGACCTGTACCCAAGCATGTTCTGTTGACTGTGGTAGTATACTTGAGGTATCCATGGCATGCGGTGCATACAGGGTGGGGTTTCCTAGCTTTGGCATTCATAACACAGCTGGGCAGACATGTCGGTGTCAGTCAAGCATAGACTGCCTGTAGGCAGGCAAGATGGATACCTGACATCTGCACATCTGCACAAAGGACAGACAGACATCAGCTAGGCAACAGGTTATGACACTGATAGGTATGCCATTACCACATGACAGCAACCCTCAATGACATGTCCTATACACACAGTAGTCTACAGTTAATATCCACATATCAGATCAATATCCAGTAGCAAATAGTTAATGACACACAGCTCACACACCAAGACCAGCGTTGCATGCATGGGTGTTTGGTTTCAGTACTACAATCTGCAATCTACTCTTACTTGGGTAAGCACTGTTAACAGTAGTAATATAATGATACACTACATGCAAGTGTGACTGCATATAACCTGGGATACTACCCATGTATGAAACAGAGACAAACAGAAAATATTGTTGTACTAGCCATATATACTCAGGTGTCCCAGACAGTATATTCACACCCCTTCCTACTGTAAGGACAGCGCATTTATAAGCAAGGAACAGGATCTTAGGATTCCAGGTATTAACCTAAATTTTAGAGCCACTTTCTATGCAACCTGTAATACCCAAAACGTTATTTACTTTGCAAAATGTGATCAATGTGATAGTTATTACGTAGGCATGACTTCCCGAAGACTTAGAGATCGGGTCTATAATCATGTCTACGATATTAGAAAGGGCAATTTAACTAGTGCACTAGCTACACATTGTAATGCAAGATCTGGGCATAGGTTTAGCTTTCAGGTGCTACAAGTGGTTAATCAGAACAGGAGAGAGGGGGACCTTTTTGGTACTATTGAAATGTTCGAGCTTAAATGGATTTTAAGGTTAAAGGCACACATACCACCAGGACTTAATACTGCTATTAACATACGTCCTGCCTTATTGGGTTCGATTTAGGACTTCTCAGCACTCCAGTGCCTTCATAATAGAATTTACATCATATCCATGTTATTATAGCACGTCTGGACTTATAGTTACGTTTTAATCATGTAAATACTACCATGAAGATTTTTTGTAAATGTATACTTATGCTTGATAGGATAATATTAGTTCTTTACTAATTCTATATAAGAGGTACTGGAGCTAAGATAGCACCATTGTCCCAGTACTAGTATAGGTTTCCTATCCACATATCCTTTTTGTATATACACAGCCTAGGGTCATCTTTTGGCTATTTAATGCCCAACTGTTGTTCAAATGCTAGTGCATTGATGCTGTGACTTGCTTATGGCGAGCGACAACATATGCTTTGACAAAGATTTGTTTGACTGCTATGTTGTTCGCTAGCTGTGATTAATAGGATAATATTAGTTCCTTATTAATTTTATATAAGAGGTACTAGAGCTAAGATAGCACTATTGTCCCAGCACTAGTATAGGCTTTCTATCTACATATCCTTTTTTATATATATACAGCCTAGGGTCATCTAATGGCTATTTAACGCCCAATTGTTGTTTAAATGCTAGTGCATTGATGCTATGATTTGTTTACCGCTAGCGACAACATATGCTTTGACAAAGTTTTGCTTGTCTGCTATGTTGTCCGCTAGCAGTGACTGAACATTGATGAAATACTTTTCTTTTGATGCTCACTTAGATTCGTTAGGGAATATCAATATTCAGTGATACTGTTAGTTATCATAATATCCAGTAAAACAAAAATTTGATTATGCCGAGAAACTGAGTTTTTAGCTCCCCTTTATGATGCTCGTTCTTGATGGAAAGCGAATATCTTTGCCATATTAAGTAGTGGCTGAATTATCATATTTGCTTGTTGTATGTTTTATATATGCATTTTGTTTTGATTATGAATGAGACTATCTATATGGTCAACGGAATGCTATTTGGTTACGTTAGTTGTTTAATTATGCTCAATATTGGTATTCTTTTACTAAGGCTATGTTTACAAATATAGCAAGCACGCATTTTGATTGTTTTTTATAGGCATGAGTTTTATTGAATGAGGCTGAAAACATGGAGGATTAACATATTCCGATATTTAAACAGAATTCTGGAGACTCGTTTGTGACCGTGTATTTTTGGTCATTATAATATATATTTGGATTATTAACACAGGGTCTTGAAAAAATTTTTGTTGACTCCGTGTCCTGTTTTGATATACAGCTTTTATATCATTACAAGAGTGGCCTTTTTTATTTGGATGTTCTACACTTAATCTTTATTTATCTGTATATTACTTAAGACTATGTAGGATAATATCTATGCTCTATTAGTTGGTGGAGCGTTTCTCTATCCACACATAGTGTAAGATATAGTATGGAATTTATGTTATATATACACTACGAATGACTTCTTATGGCTCAGATATATTATATTGCTGTTTTGGTATAGACACATAATATTTTCTATTTGTTTTTATATTTTTTGAATACATGAAATGTCCTTTTTTATTATTTCTGTTATTTTTACTAAGCAGAAACAATATTCATTGGTATGAATATTAGTTAGTGAACATATAGGATATTTTAATCATTATTTTGCAAATGTATTATGACTGCTGATGGTTTTTATAGCAAGCGCCACACCAAGAGGTGACTGAGGTATAAACAATGCCGTTTTTATATGTTACAGCCATACCGGCGTTTTTAAAGTTATTTGCTTTTTATGATCAAACTAATTATGCAATGTAAAAACTGGAATAACTATTAGCTGCCTTGGTCCATCCCTGATAATTAATCTAGGTTGCCCTATTTAAAACAGCATAATGTGTATCTTCTGATATATGCAGTTTTGTATAATTTAAATCTGATACGCCACATTAGATGGTTATGGATTGCTGTTGAGTTAAGTGCTACTGATTCTATGAGTCATGAAGTTTTGCTACTGTATATTTGGAACTGTTTTAAGTTATGTTAAGATGCTTTCAGTGCATTTGTAACTTGGCGCCCAACTTGCTGACTGAGGCAATGCAAAAATGGGTGTTCCCATCTTAGCAATCATGTTTTAATTAATTGAAAAATTGATAATTGTTTGTTTAATTGATGGTTGGTTTTACTATATAAAAGGGAGCTCATTTTGTATAAGTTATAACCTGATGAAGCGCATATTTATGCGTGAAAGCGCTTGTTTGTCTTAAAAATAAAACTTCATTTATTTATCGTGGTGGTTCCTGGCAGTATTTCTTCACTGTAAGGACAGCACATAGAAGCATGTTATGTACATGGAATTAAATACACTTATTAAAGATGCCCTTGTCCTGCTATTTCATCAGACTAGAATGTGATCACTGGTTACCAGGGCTGAGGTATGCATAGCAGGTGCAAGCATTGCTCAAATGTAAATGCTAAGCAGATTTACACACTGGTAAGCGAAGCCTACATGGTGTAAGTGCCGATTCATTTAACCATACGTTAGCACCGCTTACCATTGCGCAAACCCACTTAAAGCTGCTCAAAACTGCTTTAACCACTCTGTAGCCAACAGTCCTTGTTCTGCCTAGCAACAAAATAAAAAGCCCTTGAACCCAGGACCCTGTACACTGCAGACACAGCAGGTAACCACTAAGCCATCACAACTGTGAATATGCTTGTTGTTTTTTCCAATATATCTCTCAGTACACATACTAACTAGTAGAGAACAGCTGCTTTGACTTCTACAATTGTGTAGTACTTGTTAGTGAAAATAGTGTTGAATCGGTATGTCGTGATATCTATATATACACATATCAGATAAATATGGTGGGATACATCTGGGAAGGTATATACAACACTCATGTATACAAATAACAAGGATATGGATATATATATATATATATATATATATATATATATATATATATATATATATATATATATGCAGACATATGTATACATGTACATACACATACATATTTATATGTTTATATATATATATATATATATATATTGCTTTATATACATATATATTCATATATTCATATATATATATATATATTTCAATAAGAAATACAGTACCAGTGTATTTTATACATTGGCATTCATACTGATGTTCAAGAAATTGCCGCTCAAAATAGTGTCTTCAGATTCACATGGGTTTAACAGATTCATCCTGACAGCTGCTGCTAATACCTTTTGCATTGCCAGGGATTTCACCACATAACTGTGGATATACTTTTGCTGTATACAAACAGTTCTTCTCAGCCTTTTAACAGCAGTCAGTCATTTTCTGTTAATACTTTTCATACTGGCAGATTTTTATGCATATGTATGTATGTACAGACAGTTGTTTATTACTGGCTTGACTGTTTACTTCTTATTATTCATGAGTTTGTTATTGTTCTATATACTGTGTTCCCTTGACATGTGATCCATTCTGAGGAAGTTCCGATACTGATTAAAAGGAACGAAAGCTAAAGAAATCACTGTGGTCTGCATTTAGTTTAGTTCGTTATTTTTTATTTTTCTCACTAGAAGTTGTGTATGCATATACATATATATATATATATATATATATATACATATATATATATATGAATATATATGTATACAGATATATATATATATATATATATATATATATATATATATATATATATACAATATATGTGTGTGTGTGTGTAGATATATATATATATATATATATATATATATATATATATCTATATATATGTCATACCTCAGCACCAATAGTTACTACCTTTTACTTCAAGGGGATGTCATGTAAGTATTGCAGGTATAAATGTAGAATGTTGCTACAGTAACAGGGATTCTGTTATATACCTGTTGCTCAGGCTGCTGCAGAGAGATTGACCTACTGCCAGCTGTGATATTGACAAAAGATAAGTGTTTATTCTCATTTCTGTCTGCATTTTGATGTAATATATCTGTAATATGTGCAACTGTACTTATTCTTCTTGTGTGTTATAGCTGTATATCTCTTAGTGTTGACCTCAGTTGTAGTGAAATCCTTTGTCTGGAGGCCTTGTCTGTTTTCTTAGTGGTAGTAAGTTTTCAGAACTAGTTTCATCCGGCCAAAGTATTCCTGCATCTGTATTGTTTGGTTTCTGTCCTGTGTTTTGAATCAGATATACCTGTTGCAAAGGCTGCTGCAGAGAGATTGACCTACTGCCAGCTGTGATATTGAGAAAAGATAAATGTTTATTCTGATTTTTTTGTCTGCATTTTGATTTATTATCTCTATAAGCTGTACAACTGTACTTATTCTTCTTCTTGTTTGCCCCACCCACCCTCCTTGTTCTTGTTTTGGTGTTAGTGTTGGTGGCTCTGGAATTGCCCGCCCCTCCTGTAAGTCTGTATTTGAACACTCCTCCTAAGTCCATCTCATTTGCTCACTTAACCGAATACAGTGAGATCATATTCTGAGTCCAGTGCTCACTCTACATAATACAGAGAGAAGATTTGAGAAGGCCAAACCAATTAGGTTCTTCCTTCCTCTCTCCTTGCACTTTACTAACAAAACAAAACAAAACAAAAAATTCATCTGTTTTTACTGTATTTGTGTTTCCTCCTACTTTATTTTGCTTTTGCCTCTTCTTAAAAGTACTCAATTTTATTTATTTTGCTGTACTTATTGCTGCTTGGTAGTAGCCTGATTAAATTGCAACTATTATTCTAAGTCTTTTGGTTTAAGCACTTGGCCTTTATACTGGTGTTTTACATTAAGAAGGTTTGTGGTCTGCACTGTTGTGGCAGGACAGGTAGCTTACATCCTTCTAAGCTGGGAATTGCTGATAGAAAGCTCTGTCTCTGCTATTCCAAAGGTGTATTAGTTCTGGTTTAAGCACTTGGGCTTCAGGCCAGTTATTCTACATTAAGAAGGTTTGTGGTCTGCATTCTTGTGGGAGGAGAGGATGGATTCTGCCCTTCTGAGCTGGGAATTACTGGTTACAGGCTTATTGTGCCTGCTTATTTGAACTGTTTCTTTCTGAAATTGGTGCGCCTTGTTGCTGTAGCATAGGACCAGATTCAGGCCTGCTGAATCTCGCTTTGTTTGTATAACTTGAGCACTGATCCAGGCCATCTTTTTTGGAGAAGGTTCCCCTGCACCCTAGTAGCGAGAGTGTGCAGTTAGAACTTGTCTGATTGAAGACTGCTGGGACAGGGATCAGTTTTGAGTTTTTTTCTGGTTAATTGGGTAACTTGTTTAAATCAGACTGTTCATTTTCTATTGTTTTTATATATATATATATATATATATATATATATAAAATTGCACTTTATTCATCTGCTTTTACTGTATTTGTGTTTCTTCCTACCTTATTAGTAGGGGCATTGACTACAACTCTGAACTGAGATATATAACAATAAGCATCTTTTTATGCGCATTTAAAGTGTTTTTTTGATTGTATCTGCTTTATTTTCTGAAAAAATATATATACTTATTTCCTGCGTTTCTAAGCTAGTATAGTCCAGTTTTAGGTTAGTGCTGAATTCAGGGCTGTGTTATAAATCTCTGTGTTTGCCCATACCTAACTTGGATAGAAGGAACTTTCTCTGTTTACCTGAGAGAGAGAGGAGCTTTGAGCAGCCTATTTGTCCCTGGAGGAGTGGTTTCAGCAAAGGAAGTAGTAGTTTATTGGCTATTTTGGGCTAATTTCTCTCTTTAATTTCCCTGCAATAAAAAATGCATTTGCCCAGTTTTGCATGCCGGGCAGCGACGGTTAACTAGGATATAACTATTCCCGGCTCCACAAAGTCTCCTCTTCAATTTTTCCCTTGGAACTAGACAAACTTTCAACTTAAGCACTCAAGCCATTAATTTCTCAGCCTGGCACTTGCTCAAAACTCATAGCAAGCACTTATAAAACCTAGCCATTCAGTAAAACAGTTTACTGCACCTATCCACACATGTCCAAAGGGCAGTTTCAGGTGTACTCTCCAGTCCAACTTGTGAATCTGGGCATTTTGAGACAATGTTACAACTGCCTCATGTACACAGACAACCCTCTCCTCCTACCACCAGACACTAATACATGCAAGAGATGCAATTATACAGCCAAACTGGAGGCTCAACCCAAGACTGGGTCAGACAGTAAAGATGAGAAGGGAAATACTGGCATCACACCACCAGTCTCACATAGACCCATTAAACTAGCATCAGCTAAACACACACATAAATACACAAAAACATACCTGGAAGCTCTAAATACAAATCTGCAAAAGCAACAGAGCCCTCCAAAGCAGACATCCAAGCAACCTCCACCCCCCCAACACAAACCATGAAACACATATTTCACAAAACCAGTGTGCCACGCAATCACAGTCCTCAAGGCAAAATAACATACCCAACATACCAGTAATAGGTGACTCTATAGTCAGGTACACTGACGTCCCACTCACTACGCTGAATAAGGAAAAGGTTACTGTTATCTGCCTGTCAGATGCCAGGATCCGCCACATAACACAAGCACTCAGGTCACTCCAGAACAAGTACAAATATAACTCTGTCATTGTCCGTGTTGGTGTGAATGACCTGAGCCGTACCTCCCTGGACTACATGAAAAGAGACATGAAAGAGCTCTCTGATCACGTAGCCCAGGCCGGTATGACTCTGACCCTGACTAGCATCCTGCCCTCACCAAGAATGATACCATGGTATAAGAAAAAATGATCAATTTCAACAATTGGCTAATTTTCTGATGTCATTCAAAGGGGATCCAGTGTCTGTCCACCTGGGATGACATGCTCGACAAGCCACACTGCTTCACTAGAGACAGCTTGCACCTGTTACCCTTAGACCTTTGAATACTGACCAAGGCTCTTGCAACCCCCATAGTGCCTTTTTTTAGACAAGGCTCAAAAGACAAACCCACCACCGTAAATAGCACAAGTAACAAAAATCTGAGGGTAATACTACTCAATGCCGGAATTCTAAACCTCAAAATGCACGCACTCGAGGCACACCTCAGTATGGAGAAAATCGATATATGTGCTGTAAGGCTCCAGAGAGCACCCCAGCACTACCAGACTACAACTTACACCATACATTTCGGCCACAGAACCCGGACAAAAATACAAAAGGCGGGGGAGTATCCATATTCATCAAGGATACCCACACCTCCAGGCTAGTGGCACAGTAGGATGCTTCAGAGATCATCCACATGCAACTAACAATGGGCAAAACTGCAATTCAGATTGTAGCTTGCTACAGATCACCCACCGTGTCCCAGGACCCCCATTCCACATTTCTTGAAACACTGGGTAACATAAAGGTCCTACCATACACCCTAATATAGGGTGATTTCAACTACCCAAACATTAACTGGGAGAACTGCTCAAGTACCAACTCCCTTGCCCAACATTTCCTACAATTTATAAACTCAAACATCCTGGAACAACTGGTCAACACTCCCACCAGAGGTGACAACATATTGGACCTGGTCATCACCAACATGGGCGACCAGAGTTCCAATCGGAGGTCAACCCCTCACTGGTTAGATCTGACCATAAACAAATCAGTTTGGATATCCACATTCCACCCCCACCACCGGACAAGGAAATCACCATGAAAAACTTTTCAAAAGCAAACTTCACATTACTTAAGACGGAGGTGGAAAGTTTCAAAGCCCCCATGCTAAAGGATAATGCTGTCCAAGCTGCAAAATCCCTTACTGATGCATTCTACAGGCACCTACAAGAATGCATGGATCGTGCTATCCCAAGCAAAACCAAGACTCACTCCTCCAAGAAAAGGAAACCAGTCTGGTGGACCCTTGCCATAAACAAGCTATACAACAGAAGGAGGAACCTAGTACAGAAAAGAGTAAAACCCCAAGAAAGGAAGACATCCCTGATCAGTATCAGCAAGAAACTACGATCCCTCATAAAATCATCCAAGGCGAGCTTTGAAAGAAAACTTGCCAAGGACTCCAAGGATAACCACAAGGCATTTTTAGCTATGTCAAGAATCTAAGTGGCAATGCTCAGATCTGCTCGGAGTTAGTGCAGAATGGTACAAAGTACACTGAGCCAACCAATATTGCCAACATCCTGGAAGACAGGTTCAGTGCAAACTTTACCCCCCTTTCACCCCCAAAAGGGCACATAACCATGCCAGAAGAATGTAGAGCCCCTGAAATCACAGACACTCAGGTTAAAATAGCCCTCTCCAAAGCCAAAAACACAGCATCAATGGGACCGGACAGTGTCCCAGGCTGCGCCCTACATCCCTACATAAGCTCAAAGACAAACTAACCCCTCACCTAAACACGCTGTTCAAACTCACCCTCTCCACAGGCTACGTATCCCTAGAGCAGCGCACAGCAATGGTTATTCCACTCCACAAAGGTGGAGCCACAACAGACCTCGGGAACTATCACCCTATAAGACTGACTAGCTTGGTCTGCAAAGCTATGGAGTACATCATCATGGAACTCATTAACAGAGACATTGGGAACCTCCAAACACTGGACCCTACCCAGTTCGGCTTTGTTAAGGGCAGATCATGCCTCCTAAACCTGGTGAATTTCTCTGAGACAGTTACCAAGGCTATAGATGAGGGAAAGGTGGTACACACAGCCTACCTAGACCTCATAAAGGCCTTCAACACCATTCCCCATTCTGGTATTATAGACAAGCTCACCAGCCTGAACATAAACCCCCTATGTCACAAGATGGATTGCCAATTGGCTCATGGACAGAACCCACATGATGAGAGTTGCAGGAGCGAGGTCTGACTCTAAACTGGTTACAAATGGTGTTCCCCAGGACTTAGTCCTAGGACCCCTCCTATATGGCGTATACTACAAGAATGCATGGATCGTGCTATCCCAAGCAAAACCAAGACTCACTCCTCCAAGAAAAGGAAACCAGTCTGGTGGACCCTTGCCATAAACAAGCTATACAACAGAAGGAGGAACCTAGTACAGAAAAGAGTAAAACCCCAAGAAAGGAAGACATCCCTGATCAGTATCAGCAAGAAACTACGATCCGTCACAAAATCATCCAAGGCGAGCTTTGAAAGAAAACATGCCAAGGACTCCAAGGATAACCACAAGGCATTTTTAGCTATGTCAAGAATCTAAGTGGCAATGCTCAGATCTGCTCGGAGTTAGTGCAGAATGGTACAAAATACACTGAGCCAACCAATATTGCCAACATCCTGGAAGACAGGTTCAGTGCAAACTTCACCCTCCTTTCACCCCCAAAAGGGCACATAACCATGCCAGAAGAATGTAGAGCCCCTGAAATCACAGACACTCAGGTTAAAATAGCCCTCTCCAAAGCCAAAAACACAGCATCAATGGGACCGGACAGTGTCCCAGGCTGCGCCCTACATCCCTACATAAGCTCAAAGACAAACTAACCCCTCACCTAAACACACTGTTCAAACTCACCCTCTCCACAGGCTACGTATCCCTAGAGCAGCGCACATCAATGGTTATTCCACTCCACAAAGGTGGAGCCACAACAGACCTCGGGAACTATCGCCCTATAAGACTGACTAGCTTGGTCTGCAAAGCTATGGAGTACATCATCATGGAACTCATTAACAGAGACATTGGGAACCTCCAAACACTGGACCCTACCCAGTTCGGCTTTGTTAAGGGCAGATCATGCCTCCTAAACCTGGTGGATTTCTCTGAGACAGTTACCAAGGCTATAGATGAGGGAAAGGTGGTACACACAGCCTACCTAGACCTCATAAAGGCCTTCAACACCATTCCCCATTCTGGTATTATAGACAAGCTCACCAGCCTGAACATAAACCCCCTATGTCACAAGATGGATTGCCAATTGGCTCATGGACAGAACCCACATGATGAGAGTTGCAGGAGCGAGGTCTGACTCTAAACTGGTTACAAATGGTGTTCCCCAGGACTTAGTCCTAGGACCCCTCCTATACAGCGTATACTTCTCAGAGGTACAGACAAGCACATGAGGACTCTGGCTGACCAAGTTCACAGATGACTGCAAACTAGGGCTTATAATTGACTCACCGGCTGACACAGACATCCTACAAAAGGGTCTCACTGAGATGGATACCTGGTGTCAAAATCATAGCCTCAAGCTAAATGCCAAAAAGAGCATAGTTATTCCCTTTGGAAATAACAAAGTACCCACAAACTACCACATAGGTGGTAGTCCTCTAAATACGGAAAATGTAATAAGGGATCTGGGGACCCAAGTAGATAGTAATCTCTCCTTTTATAATCACATTGCCAAAGTGGTTAGAAAATCCTTCTATGTGGCCCACCTAATCACAAAAGGGTTTGTATCCAGATCAAAAGAGGTCATTGTGCCCCTCTACTTATCACTCATCAAACCCATCATAGAGTACAACACCCCATTTGGGATGTACCTTACAAGACACCTGCAATAGCTGGAAAGACCACAGAAGTACCTCACCAAGAGGATCACTGGCCTCAAACAGATGCCCTATGCAACTCGACTGAAGAAACTCCAGCTAACCTGGGTTGCATACTGCCTGCTCAGAGGTTATCTCTGCCTGACATACAAGGCCATGTCCAACCCAGAATTGATGGACATGCTCTACCTAAAGAAAACTTTATCCCCTCGAGCCACACGCTTTAGGGGTCTAAACCTCACCACAAAAATAATAGGACATGCTGGAGGGATAGATTCCTATCCCAGAGACTTCCCATGCTTTGGAACAAGATTCCAATCTACATTAGGCAGAGCGCCTTGCTAGCACTCTTCAAGAGAAACCTTGATGAGTGGATGGGAAACAGAAAGTTTACCCTGGGGATCACTTCAGTGGCTCTGCTGGAGAGAGGAACAGGGAACTAATCTAAGGGGATGGCGAAAGCCACCACAGTCTGTCTAGGCTTATAAATGCCTTCAAGGAGATAGCCTTGTACCTACCTATGAACCTATGTTGTGTAGGAAGTCACATCTGATACTGACATGTATGCCATCAAATACTGGCAGACATCATAAGATCATCATAGTGCAGTACCACACCAATCACAGTAATGCTCCTGTGGAATACAGCAGAGATAAAATCAATAACTTGTACAGTCTGACACTATCTGTGAGGCAATAGGCAGGGAACTACCAATATAGTGTTTGTTGCCTAGCCAAGTCCGTTTGTGTATGAGATGTGTGTGGAGAGTGTTCTCTGAGTAATACAAGGGATGCCTATATTGTTCATCAATCCATAATGTCACCTGTGGGGCTATGGATTGTGTACACCAGCCTCTCTGGTGTTTGACATGTGTTGTCCTTGTAAGGTGGACATTGTGACATATACTTTGTCCTCAACATAATAATTTACCAAACCCACCCCATAATGCATCCTCTTATTACACAGTCACAGCAACCTCTACACAGGATATTGATGACACACACACACACACACACACACACACACACACACACACACACACACACACAATTGCCAATACTGAGATTCAAACCCCTGCCTCGCTATGTGTTGTTACTACAGCATACCGCATTTAGTGCATGTGCCATGCAGCTTATAGGATGGATGTTGTTCCAAGGTACTTCTAATGTGAGGAACATCACCAGCCCTTGTAAATACTGGCATTGGGTGATGTACTGGTTGAGAGATCCAAAATTAATTTTACCCAAAATACACATCTACAGTTGCCAGGGCTGAGGTTCAAACCTCTGTCTGACAATCTTTACAGACCATTATGGTTATGTATTTACCAGATGCAGCATTCTACTGACATGGTTTATGGCTGGCAACAGGTATTTCTAAGGTGAATGATATCTGTAGGACTGCTAAAGTCAGGCTCTGAGATATGTAGTGGTTGTAAATGGGGACAAAATGTTTGAAGTACACACACAAACACTTGCCACAGATGAGATTCAAACCCACACCTGTGTAGTTACTGCTACAACATTGTTCCGCATTAATGGCACGTGCCATACAGCTTACATGTTGGACAGCTATCCATAGGTATCTTTGAAGGTGACTTACATCAGCAACAGTGCTAAAGGAGGGGTAAGGGGAGAGTAGTAAGTGTAAATGTCCATAATATCAGGTATTATCAATGACACAAACACACTCTCTCATACAGAGTTTCCCAGTTGCTACGTCTGAGATTAGAACTCTTATCTAACTAGTATGTTATATTACAGCATTACACAGTTATCACATAAGCCGCGGAGCTTATAGGTCTGAACATTCTCCAAAGAGGTATTTCAAAGTGTCTGACATCAGCAGGCCGGCTAAAGTACGGCAATGGGAGGCATAGTGGCTGTGAATGGCCTTAAAATCATTAATCCCTACACACACACACACGCACACACACACACACACACACACACACACACACACACACACACACACACACACACACACACACACAGTTTCCATGTCTGGGATTAGAACCCCTACCTAAATAATATGTTAGACTATTGCATTACACAGTTATCACACACACCATGGATCTTATAGGGCTGAACCTTTCTCCATAGAGGTATTTCAAAGTAACTTACATCAGCAGGCTTGCTAAAGCAGGGCAATGGGAAGTGCAATGTGTGTGAATGTGCCATAAACCATTCCTCTGGTCACACACACACAATTTAACATTTGATTGGGTATACAAATGCTAGATGAATACTGGTTTGTACTGTCATGTTACACAGTTACCACAAGCACCACAGAAACTGTAGTGCTGAGGGCTACCAGAAGCAAATGCCTACAGTGATTGACATTGGCACATCATGTGATGTTGGCCAATTGGATGTGTGGTGGATGGGACAGGCCTCATGATGGGAATCTCTTTGACACTGTCTGTCTTTCTCTTCCCCACATCTCTGTTTGTGTATGTCTGACCTATTGTAGTGTGTTAGCCTTGGATATGTGTGAGTATTCCTATCCAAAGTGTGTGCAAAGCATGAATGGTGTGCAATGTGGTGTGTGTGCACAGACATCTGCAACTGATAGATATGTATAGTCCACTGTTGTTGCCAGACATGGGCTTCATTTCTCTAAGTGTAGGAGCATGCCCAGTATGACCTTCTGTACTGAGTGTGTGAATCCATTCCAGGTAGGTTGTACTTCAGTTCAGGATTTTGTGTTCTACACCTACAGCTAGCAATCTGTTTCTGCAGGATATCTGTAGATAGGTTGACATTATGGAGTTACAATGGGCAAAGGATAGTGGGATACTGTAACTATTGTGTCTGTGCTGCTTGTGCTACATGGTTTTGGTGATAGCAGAGATATTCAGACATATGTACTGTTTTACATTACGATGTATTATGTCATCAACTACTGACAGATATACTTATTTGCGCACAATTATTTCCTGGGGAATACAAGACGAATGAAGTTGTGCCCAGTATTGTGGTCTGCAATCTGAGCAAAGGCTCATCCAGACTCTGGTACACTTTGCTGTGAAGGAAAGGTTAGCTTGCTTTTATTTGTTCTGTTTTGTATTACTTTATTGCCTTTTTATATTTTGAATACTGTGGTTTGTTTTCTTTACCTTGTGTTTTACTTGCACTCTGCTTTAACTGCATATTAAAACTTCAAAAGAGACCACAGCTCTGTCTCTTCTGAGTCAGTCAGAAATTAGAACTGATCAATTAAGGACTCATTCATAAGATAGAAGAAGTCACTTAAGATTAATCATTTGTGAACCGAGGGGGTAGAGCTAGGAAATAAACCTTCTATTTAAGGGGTAAAACACATTTCAGAGCTTTTCCAGAAAGGTTCATCCAGACTCTGCTACACTTTGCTGTGAAGGAAAGGTTAGTTTGCTTTTATTTTTTGTATTTTGTATTACTTTATTGCCTTTTTATATTTTGAATACTGTGGTTTGTTTTCTTTACCTTGTATTTTACTTGCATTCTGCTTTAACTGCATATTTAAACTTCAAAGATACCACAGCTCTGTCTCTTCTGAGTCAGGCAGAAATAAGAACTGATCAATTAAGGACTCATTCATAAGATAGAAGATGTCACTTAAAGTTAATCATTTGTGAACTGAGGGGGTGGAGCTAGGAACTAAACCTTCTATTTAAGGGGTAAAATAAAACATTTCAGAGCTTTACCAGAAAGGCTCATCTAGACTCTGCTACACTTTGCTGTGAGGGAAAGGTTAGTTTGCTTTTATTTGTTGTATTTTGTATTACGTTATTGCCTTTTTATAATTTGAACACTGTGGTTTGTTTTCTTTACCTTGTGTTTTGCTTGCATTCTGCTTTAACTGCATATTAAAACTTCAAAAGAGACACAGCTCTGTTTCTTCTGGGTCAGGCAGAAATTAGAACTGATCAAGTAAGGACTCATTCATAAGACAGAAGAGGTCACTTAAGGTTAATCATTTGTGAACTGAGGGGGTGGAACTAGGAACTAAACCTTCTATTTAAGGGGTAAAATAAAACATTTCAGAGCTTTACCAGAAAGGCTCATCCAGACTCTGCTACACTTTGCTGTGAAGGAAAAGTTAGTTTGCTTTTATTTGTTGTATTTTGTATTACTTTATTGCCTTTTTATATTTTGAATACTGTGGTTTGTTTTATTTATCTTGTGTTTTACTTGCATTTTGCTTTAACTGCATATTAAAACTTCAAAAGAGACCACAGCTCTATCTCTTCTGAGTCAGGCAGACATTTTCCCCACCCATCCACCCAGTTACAGTTGTCTTGTTAAATACCACTGTCTTTCTAGTTGCCTGCCTCTTTTGTTAATTCGACAATATATCTCATTTCCTCTCTGCTTTCACTGGCTTGTGTGAGTAATCACAAAATTATCATTTTTGAAATCACTTCCATTCAACTATTTAAATTTATTGGCCATCCTACTATATTCCATAGTACCAGAATAAAAAAGTGACCACCCCTTTCAATGCATCTTTTTTAAAAATAGTAAATCTCCACTAAACCTTAACTTTTAACACAGGTAAAACTTAAGTTATCTACTTTCACATCTAACTTCTCTAGTGCACACTGCAGTGTGCATTTTTTTCATCTTACCTTTAAGCATACTTGTGACTAGCACTTGCTCTAATACCTGATGGAAAGCACTAGGAAGCCTTAAACTGAAACAAGCACTCAACTCTCCTTGTTAATAAGGAGAAATTAACTGTAGGCACTAAACAGCCTATAACTGGAAAGTACCTTGCTAAGGTAAGGGAAAACAGCTCCTGTACTTTACAAAAAAAAAAAAAAAAAAAAGCACCGAACCAGGCATGTCCAAGGATCAGCTTCCGGTGATTTCTCCTGTCCACCTGGTGAATCTGGGCATACTGGGGCAATGCATCAATTGCCTCATGTACACAGACAACTCTCTCCTCCTACCACCCAACACTACAACCTGTGAGAGATGCACTTACATAGCCAAACTGCAAGCAAAGCTCTCTCCACCCAATGTTGTGCTAGACAGTCAAGAGGAGAAGGTTAACACCCACACTACACCTCAAGCAACACATAGCCCTTCTAAACCCACACCACCAACACCCACATATAGCAACACTACATCTACATATTCGGAGGCCCTTAACTGTAACCTGCCCAAGCAACAAGGACCTCTGAAGCTGAAATGCAAACAAACACCAATCACAACCAATGTGTCACATAGCTCACAACACCATTGTGCCACCCACTAAGGCAAGACAACATACCTAACACTTTAGTTATAGGTGACTCTATAGTCCGGTACACTGATGTCCCACTCACCAGGTTGAACAATGAGAAAATTACAGTCAGCTGCCTGTCGGGTGCCAGGATCCGCCACATAAAGCATGCACTCAAGTCACTCCACAACAAGTACAAATATGACTCTGTCATTCTCCATGTTGGAGTGAATGACTTGAGATGTACCTCCCTGGACTACATGAAAAGAGACACGGAAGAGCTATCGGGTCATGTGGACCAGGCAGGTATGACCCTAGCCCTAAGTAGCATCCTGCCTTCACCCAGAATGATACCACAATATAAGGACAAAATGATTGACTTCAACAATTGGCTAAGCTTCTTGTGTCATTCAAAGGGGATCCAGTATCTGTCTGCCTGGGATGACATGATTGACAGACCACAATGCTTTGCCACAGATGGTCTGCACCTGTCGCCCCTGGGATTCAGGTTACTGACTAAGGCACTTGCCACCCCTATATTGCCTTTTTTAGGCAAAGTTCAAAGGAGAAAACCACCACCGTAACAGGTACAAGCATGCAAAATCTGAAGGTAATGCTGCTCAATGCTAGAAGTCTAAACCTCAAAGTGCACACTCTCGAGGCACTCCTAAAAAAGGAGAACATCGACATCTGTGCAGTAACTGAGACCTGGTTCAAGGCTCCAGAGAGCACCCCTGCAATACCAGGCTACAACTCTTACCACACTTTTCAGCCACCAAACCAGGACCGAAATACTAAAGATGGAGGAGTGTCCATATTCACCAAGGATATTCACACCACCAGGCTAGTTGCCCAGCAGAATGCGTCTGTAATTCTCCAGGTGCAACTAACACTAGGTAAGACTGCAATCCAAATTGTAGCCTGATACAGATCCCACACCATGCCCCAAGATTCTCACCACACCTTTCTAAACATACTGGAAAATATTAAGATAGAACCAAACACCCTAATACTGGGTGATTTTAACTACCCTGCCACTAACTGGGAAAGCTACTCGTGTACCAACACCTTTGCCCAACGGTTCTTGGAATTCATAAATTCCAATGCCCTGGATCAACTAATCCATAGTCCCACCAGGGGCTCCAATATCCTAGGCCTGGTCATTACCAACATGGGAAATCGATGCTCCCCACCTATGGTCACCACCTCGTTAGTCAGGCCTGACCATAAGCTAATCACCCTTAACATCCACATCCCACCCCCACCCCCACAGTAAGGAAACCTCCATAAAAAACTTCTCCAAAGCCAACTTCATGCTACTCAAGTCAGAAGTGACAAACTTCATGACACCCATGCAGACGGGAACTTAAAGTTCAACTGCTGAATCCTACACTAAGGCACTGTACGAGCACATCCACTCATGCATGAATCCTGCCATCTCAAATAGAACCAAGATGCTCTCCTCCAAAAAAAGGAAGCCAATCTGGTGGCCCCCTGCCATAAACAAACTTTACAACAAAAGGAAGAAACTGTTGCAGAAAAGAGGAAAATCCCAACTCCCTTACCAGCCTCAGTAAGAAACTGAGATCCCTCATAAAATCCTCCAAAGCTAGTTACAAAAATAAAATTGCCAAAGATTCCAAAGACAACCACAAGGCATTCTATAACTATGTCAAGAATCTAAATGGCAATGCTCAGATCTGCTCTGAGCTAAAACAGAATGGCATTAAATATACTGATCCCAAAGATATTGCCAATATCCTGGCAGATCGATTCAGTGCCAACTTCACCCCCTCTCACCCCCTAAACAGCCCATCTCAATACCGGAAGATTGCCAAATTCTGGTAATAACAGCCACACAGGTAAAAAACGCACTCTCCAAAGCTAAGAATACAGCATCCATGGGACCAGATGACATCCCGGGCTGTGTAGTACATGAACTACAATATGAAGTGGCAACTCACCTAAATGTCACGTTTAATCATAGCCTCACCTCAGGTTTCCTGCCCACTGAGTGGTGCAGAGCTACAATTATCCCACTCCACAAGGGGAGATCCAACTTGGATCCCGGAAACTACCATCCCATCAGTCTGATGAGCCTTATCTGCAAGGCCATGAAGCATATTATAATGGAACTTATAAACAAAGGCATTGGCAACCTTCAAACACTGGACCCCACCCAGTTTGGGTTCGGGAAGGGCCGATCTTGTGTTCTGAACCCGAATGACTTCTTCGAATCAGACTCCAGAGTCATGGACAAGGGTAAGGTGGTCCACACAGCCTATCTAGACCTTGCCAAGGCCTTTGACACCATCCCCCACTCTGGAATTATAGATAAACTTACTAAGCTGGGTATTAATCCCTATGTCACCCACTGGGTTGCCAACTGGCTTACTGACAGAACCCACACTTGTAAAAGTAGCCGACTCCAAATCCACCTCCAGACAAGTGACAAGTGGAGTACCTCAGGGTTCAGTCCTGGGACCGCTCTTGTTTGGCATCTACTTCTCTGAAGTACAGGCCAACACTAAGGGACTCTGGCTAACAAAGTTCGCAGATGACTGCAAACTGGGAGCCATTATTGAATCCCCAAATGATGTGGATACTCTACAAAAGGGCCTTACAGAAACAGATGCTTGGTGCTAGAGCCATGGGCTCAAGCTCAATGCCATGAAATGTAGATTTATCTCCTTTGGGAAAAAACATGTACCCGTGAATTACCACATAGGTGGCAGAACACTAAACACCGAAGGTGTGATAAGAGACTTAGGGACACAGGTGGACAGTGGTCTCACCTTCGATAACCACATCGCCACAACAGTCAGGAAATCCTTCTATGTAGCACACCTCATCATTAAGGGCCTTTCATCCAGAAAAAAGGAGGTCATTGTCCCACTGTACTCATCCCTCATTAAACCCATTATAGAATACAATGCCCCATTTGGTATGTACCTCTCAAGACATCTGCAACAACTGGAAAGGCCGCAGAAATACCTCACTAAAAGGATCATAGGCCTAAAGCAGATGCCCTAAGCTGACCACCTTAAAAGCCTACAGCTATACTCTGTCGTATATCATCTACTCAGAGGCGATCTCTGCTTAACATACAAGGCCATGTCAAACCCAGAGCTGTTGGACATGCTACACTTAAAGAAATCCCAATGCCTCAGAGCCACACACTCCAGGGATCTAAACCTTGTCATCACAATAAACAAAACATGCTGGAGGGATAGGTTCCTGACCCAGAGACTCCCCAGACTCTGGAATAGACTGCCCATACATGTCAAGCAGAGTGCCTCTTTGGCCATCTTCAGAAGGAACACTGACGATTGGATGGGAGAAAGGAAATTCACCCCGGGGATCACTTCAGTCACCCTGCTAGACAGGGGTCCAGGGAAGTAAATAGTGTGGGAAGAAATAGCCAGGGAATTGTTATGGCTAGGCTTGTATAGGCCCTAGGGCTGATAGCCTAGTGCCAACCTATGAACCTATGCAGCCTATATATTCTTGCACACTGATGCCATTCTGGAGGGGTAGTGGCAGACACTTGCTCATGGATCTGTGTAAATGTTCCAGCACCTTGGTACTGTGGTGGCTGAGGATCCCCTGCTTGTACATCTATCGATGTAACAAAATGGCCATATCCTGCTGTAGCCATACCTCTCAGCTGTACAGATTCACCCAGGTTACCCAGAGGCAGGGCTCATGTATCTGGTCAGTTTCCCTTCACATTGTGGTTTACGACCAGGTTTGTAGCCACCCATTACTGGGTTTGAAGAAGGGGTAGTATGGACACACATCAGAGTTTCCGACTTCACACACTCCACGGCGTCCATGCTTCTGCACCCCCCACTGTGTTATTCTATCCTCTTCCTAACATTATGCGAGCAATATCTGAGAAATATCCCTATAGTTGCCCCTTCATCCCAGCAGTATTTAGGGGTTGGTCCATATTTCATGCAATAGGACATGGTGGGCATGTTACTGGGATTTGTTGATATGGCCTTGCATTTGTGTTCTGTGGACTGTGTTATGTTGTTAGTTGGGACTCCATGAGATAACATACACACTATGCGTGAGGCACAGGCCTTGGACAGAGGACTGTAGGGCATTTGGTAGTCATGCAGGCCATCTGTAGCAGGCTAGTGCATTCTGTCATTCCTACGGTCCCAGGCTACAAGTCATTGGATTCCCCTGGGGTGACAGGGTAGGTGTGCGAGGTGTTAATAGCAATAGTTCCTGTCCTTATTAATCCACTGGTGTGGGTGCTGGCAGGGTACTGCTAACATTTAGGGACACACCTGCATGGGACACCTCTTCAGCATGCTGCATTCTGTGGGTATTCCCATACAAAAGTGGGGGTCATACTGTACTCATTCCCAGCAGCAGGAATATGACCTGTGGTAAACCTGTGGCTGATGGTGGGGTGAGCTGAGTGCTTGTGTGATATGGAAGCTTCTTGCAGCTGACTCACAGATATACCCAAGATATTCCCCTTATGCTACCTCATGCAGGGACATTGGCAGTCTCTCATTACTTCATAACTGTGCCTTTTGTGGTCTACCAGTGATTGGCTGGACTACATCAATATTCCTTATTCATAGACAAATAATGTGTTGTTAACATGTATGTGCAATTCCAAAGGTCTGTGGAGTTGACAGTTAACATTTTATGTACACTGTCTAGGGTACTTCCACCTGTGTATTGTGTATATGTCTGGGCCCACATTCATGGCATGTCCATCTTTCAGATGGTGACAGATATTACATCTGAACAATGAGTATGGATGACTGCTGGATTGGGTGTTGCTGGAATGCATTGTGGTTGGCACTGCAGTTGTCAGAACATGGCCCTGTCATAAACAGTACTGGCCATAGGCCACTGGGACACAACCCTTCGTGCCTAAATGCTGACCATTTCCACACAATATACAACACACAGAGCCCTGCATATTGTACACATGCAACAATCTATCCTGCAAATTGGGACAGCTCAGGTAATCTGTGCTCCACTGTTATTAAACCCACATGTACGTGTTACTGCATTTCTACGTAGTATTGTGCAGGGGGGGGGGCACACCTGACAACTGCAAACATTTGCTATGACTGTACTGGTATTTCAGGTACTCTGTTGGCTTCCATTTCATTTTGTATTCTGACCTATCATGCAGACTAGAGGCATATCAATGGAGTACAAAAATTAGGTGTTATTGACCTACATTTCACTTTCAGACTTCTTACCCTTCAGAACTAATATCCACCTGCCTGACCTGTTGAAGTCTGTCTGTGTAGGTCTGGAAGGGGGCTGTTCTCCATTGCCATCAACTGGAGGCCTTAGCACAGCCTTTGTTTGTAGTCATCTACACCTGTCCTACTGGTTGAGACTGTTGTTGGGTATGTGAGCCTCACTGACATGCATGTGTGTGTCCTATGGACACACATTTGGGCCACCACATGTACTGCAGTGGGATATGTCACCTTGTCTAATACTGCCTACATTGTTGACAGCAGTATTTGTTATGGATTTCATGCTACCCATATAGGTGTCCACTATCTGCTGACATCCCTTTCAGCCACCTGATTCCCTTGCATGCTCACAGCCATACCATTGATACAACTAGCAGAACATACTACTCCATTCAACAATTGATAGGAAGAGTGATTTACCTTGTGCCAGTACTGAGGATGGTGCTGGAGGGCTGACTATGTCGGATGCACATAGTACACTCCCTATACATGATACAGCACAGGTAGTGTCATGTTTGGCATCCCTTTTACTTTATGTGCGAGTCAACGAGAGGTGTCATTCCCTCGGCTCCTACCATATCAGTGTATGTGCTATGCGTTGCCTCTTTGCCAAAGCCTGGGCATACTGGGCACATCTCCTTCTGCCTACAGGGGTAGGCTCAGGTTGTTCCTCCTCCAAGTCATGCTGCACTTGTGCTGGCCTTGGCAATGGTGGGGGGCTGTGTGGCCCTGCCCTGTGCTGTTCCTGCTGCAGCTGTTTCCACAGGATCATGTTGTGTAGCATGGCACAAACAATGAACATTTGCGTACATGTACCTGGAGAGTACTGCAAGGCTCCACCAGATATGTCCAGGCACCAGAACCGTGACTTGAGCATTCCAAACACGTGCTCTATTATGATTCTGGTTTATGCATGTGCCTCATTATGGAGTTCTTGTTCGGGTGTGTGTACATTTCTGATGGGTGTCATCAGCTACGGCTCCAGTGCGTAACCAGCATCCCCCACTAGGTGGCCATATGGGATGCCCCCACTAGCAAATGCCTGGTACAGCTATGTCATATGCCAGATGTGGGAGTCGTGACAGCTTCCAGGGCTGCCAGCACTCACATTCATTATAATGCCCTGGGCATCACACACAACCTGGCAGTTGATGGAGGGGAAGCCCTTGCAGTTTATGTAGACCCTGCCTCATTCACCAAGTGGTGCTTTGATGTGTATGAGTGTGCAGTCTATAGCACCCACTACCTCAGGGTACTCTGCTATTTGGTGGAAGAGAAGCATATTGCTGGTCAATGCCTCACGGGTGTTGAGGAAATATATGTGCTCACTGGCATGCGCTGACATGGCATCCAGGAACTGGTGGAGTACCCTGGATGCTGATGCCTGTGAGATCCCCATGATATCCCCAGTTGGCCTTTGGAAGGTACCTGTGGCTAGTATTCTTAAGCCTACACATACCTTGGTATCTACTGGGATGGGTTCCCCTCTGTTGGTTCTGTGTGTGAGGCATGGCCGGCACACCTCAACAATTTGCTGTAGGATGTCCCTGTCCACCCTATAGTGCTCCACTAGCTCCAGCTCATGTAGCCCCTGGTTGGTTACCCTGGGTCTGTACATTCTTCTTCTCCTAACTGTGGGTTGGTTGTCAGCATTCTCATCCTCACCACCCTCAGCCTCTTCCACATATTGATGTATGAATGCGACAGCAGCCTCTTATCAGTTTGTTAGTTTTGTCAGGTAAAATTTCCCCGTTTATGTACACCGGTAGTGAAGAGTTTGTGGGAGAAACCAGAGTGAAAGGTGTTTGCATAGTTTATAGTAGTTTGCTGGGCTGGGATGCTGCCTGTATAATTAGCTGATTGTGATACATTTCAAATGCCAGCTATGCTAGTTCTCCTTGATTGCCTTCCTACTGCTGTTTTCCCGTTCCATTGCCTTCCCATTTAAGCCCTGAGGTGTGCCATGCATACCCAGTGTTCAGATGTGAACAGAGCTGCTATTTCCTGGTGTGTTTTTATTTGTTTGTTTAAAACCCAGTGCATGGCGCGCAAACCCATTTAGGCAATGTAAACATTGCTAGGCAGTCTCAGACACACACCCCTTCCATAGCTGTGCTTAGCTAAGGGCAAACACAGGCCACTGTGTTCCAATAAGCTTACAGCATTCATGACACTTCCCCCTTATGAGGTCATCTAGCATGGTGTTGCTGCACCTACACGGTTGGGTGCAAGCTAGCATTGAGGGCGAAATCTGTGATTAAGTATCATTCCCCTCATTTGCATAGAACTGAATGCTAATGCATAGTTACAAAACTGACAGTCAGCCTTCCCCCTTAGCAACCACTATTCCATGGTCTTGTTGTCTTATGCATGCCATTGACTATTATGGCAAAATGCTGATTTGGGTTTAAAAGCTTATTTCCATTTTTTTATTATTTTAGGGCTGATCCCATTTGCGCACTGCTGCCCTATGCTTAAACAGCTGAAATCTGCCAAAAAAAAAGTTATTTTTACAATTTTGCATCTATTTAACATGCCAATGGCCATATATGTGGCCATTGGCATGCCTACTACATTGCATACATGCTGTCTTTGGAGCTGTCATGCCTCCGTTTTGTAATTTGCAGAAATGTATTTGGTTAGTAGCCGAATACATTTCTGCAAGTTACACTATTCCTGCATGGACGCCTGCCTGCCTCCTGGATCTCGAATTCACCTCATTTGGGGTAATTAGCATACAGGAGTTGTGTCCATGCAGGAATAGTGCAGGAACGCTCGTGCACATCCCGGGAGCTTGTTCCTGGATCGCACATCGGCCATATTGCCTGCAGCAGCTCTTGCACTATTCCTGCACGCCGTGTAGAGCTTGCTGAATCCTGGGGATAGTATTTAACAAAGGGCAAGGAAGTTAACTGGAAGGTAAAAGGCAAAGTATCAGGCAAGGATTTTACAGTTGTGTATTTCAGTTATTTTCTTTGAGAATGGAATGTACTAATAATTAATAATATAAAAATCCTTAATTTATTCATGAGGGTTGACCTACAAGGAAATCTGATCATTGTGTTATAGTATAGCTTGTAATTTGATTTTATAGTAAACACTCTAAGGAATAAGTTGACTGCACCTATTAATGGAAATACAAATAGACAAGTTTTTATACATTTATTTTGGTAATTCACAGATATGTTATGTGAAGTAGAAGTTCCTGGATTTCTGTAACTCTGCTCCCCAGTGTAGGCATTTGACTTGAAAATGCAAGTGAGCAGACTGAGTGATGTGCTTCTGCTTTATTTTACTTATACTTTAATTTGTTTTATCTTTCATCATTGGTGTTATTAGTACTGGGGACAAATTAGTACCTCATGGGTTCCCTGCTATTAAAACTGTTCATTTAGCAAGTGATTTTATTTATTTTGCATTTGTTTACTGTGAAAGTCCAACTTGGCAGAAACCATTTTCAGTGGAGGCCTGTGGAGAAAAGTTCCACATATTAACAATTACATAGATAATGTGTTAGATATGAATGAAACATAGGAGAAAGATTTCATAAAAAACAGACATACTAAACAACTTGATGAAATAGTAAGTTACATCACAGGGAATCTTACTTCAGCACTTATAATCAAAATGGCACAGGGTTCTTACTTGATGGAATTGTCACCAATCACAGTTGTAATAGGGGAGCATCTGTTCAGAGTTACCTTGAGTCCCCTGTTGCTGGCCTTATAATAGTAGGTGCTGCCAAAGTTGAAAAAGGGCAAAAAGAAGACAATACAGTAGATAAGTAGAAACTGTTAGTAGAGCTGGTAGTTGGTGTAAGGTATGATTGTAAGAAGTTAATTTGTTAATGAATATAAGGTAATATACTAGGGTAGGAAGCAGAAGATGGAGTGGATATATGGTGATGTAATAGGCTAGGATACAGAATCTGAGGTTGGCATATTAGCAACTAACTGGAAATGACTAAGTTAGGGGGAAGGTTTAGTTGTTTAGAATTAGCCTGGGCTGTTGCATGAGCACAGCCTCAAATCTAATAAATGGTTTTTAAGTAGTTTTTTGAATTTATTGAACTGGTAGTTGTTCTTATATGGTGAGGAAGTGTGTTCCTGTTTTTTTGAGGCATGGTATGAGTACAGTGAGCTCCCAACAGTGTTTGTAGTTTTCATAACTTGTAACAATGATTTATTTATAGATCGAAGCATACATCTGCTGGAGTAAGTTTAGGAGTGAGGGAGTTTTCTCAGGCTGGTAAAGAAGTTTGTGGGTCATAACTAGCTGGTTATATGTTAGAAGTTGTGGTAGTTCTAGCCAAGAGAGTTTTTTTAGTGCAAGGCAGTGGTGCATTCTGTGTGTAGAATCTGTGGTAAATCTTGTTATTTTATTATAGCACATTTCTAGTTTGTCAAGATCAGCCTTTTTAAGGTTGTTAAGTATGAGTGAGGCATAGAGGAGGGTTGAGAGGAGATGGGTTCTCACAATGGCAACCTGGGAACTGTCTGTTAGATATTTTTGGTTCTATAAAGGGTCCCCATTTTTTGTGCATTTTTTTTTTATTGTTTGAGATATGTGTATATCGAATATCAACTTACTATCAAGTGTAACTCCTAGCAATTTGTTTTGTGGTTTGGGAGTGATTATTGTGTTATCAATGGCTGTAATACGGGAGGTGTGAAGGTGAGATGTGGGCTTGCTTAGATGGAAGATCATCAGTTTACTTTTTTGGGGGTTAAGGATGAGTTGTGAGTCAGATAGCCATGATTCAATTTGAGTGAAGTACTTTTGTGTTTTATCATAGAGTTGTTGGATAGTTGGTGCTGCGCATTTAAGGGTGGACTCATCTGCGTATTGTATTATTGATGTTAGTTGGGTGGAAGTACTAAAGTCATTGGTAAATGTACTGAAGAGAAGTGGTCCAAGAATGGAATCTTGTGGGACACCTAGTGTAACTGGGAGTAGGGAAGAGAGGTCTTGCAGCCATTTCACTGCCTGCAGTTGGCCTGATAGATAACTTTGGAACCAAGAAAGGACAGAAGGACTAAGATTTAGGTTTTTGAGGAAAAGTCATAGCTTACAGCAGGAAACAGTGTCAAAGGCCTTGGACATATCTAGGAAAACTGCTGAGACTATATTTCTATCATTTCTGAACTGGTTAACTGTGTTGGTAGAGCTGAGATGTGCAGTAGTTGTGCTATGGTGGGATCTGAATCCGTGTTGGGAAGCTGATAGCAGGTTATTCACTGTGAAATAGTTCAGAAGTTGGAAGTGTATACACCACTCTAAGAGCTTAGATAGAGGGGACAGGATAGCAATGGGTCTATAGTTTGTGAGTTCAGTTGATTGTCCACCTTTGTGTAGGGGGATTATGTGAAAGATTTTCCATATAGGTGGGACATGTTCAGAGATAGAGCAATTGATCAAGACTGATACAGGGTAGGAAATAGCTTCTGCTGCTATTTTGAGAAATTTATCTGGTAGGTTGTCAGCTGCTAAAGTGGTAGGTTTTAGTTTTTAAGTTTTTCTATAGTTTTGGTAGAGATGGGTTGGAATGAAAAGGTTTTGTGGTTGTTATTGTATGTGGTAAGAGATGGTGCTTGAGAGCCACTAGTGTTGATTGCTTTGATTGTCTGTGATGTAGCTAACTGACCAGTAAACAATGGGTAAGTACACTGGGTGACGTAGTCTGGTTTTATTTTAATTAAGTTTTGTTTCTCTACTTTTGTTTTGGTAGTACTGGGTGTTGGTTAGCATCCTCTGGACTCCCTGCTATTAAAAATCTACCACTAGTGGGTGATCATGACAGATATGAAAATGCTAAGGTAAGGCACAGTTTAACAGTGATATTTGGTGAGCATGTCCAGCAAGACTGAGTTAGTAGTTTGATGGTGTATTATAGGTACATTTCTTATAATTGTTCCATTTATAAACCTTTTCTGGGAATTTTGGTTGGTTCATTGTTTTATTTAGTACACCCATGGCATCAACAACTTCGTGAGTTTTTGAAGTATTGTAAGAGTACTTCTGTTAAGTCATCAAAACATTGGTGTGTTGATTCTCAAACCATGGAGGATAGTGTAATATGCCATGCACAAGCAACTTGTAATCATGACCTATTTTTACTTACAACTTACAACTGCAAGGTATACTCTTCCTTTTCTTGGTGTTATAGGCTACTGAGGGGCAAGCTCCACCTTGCCTACAAAGCCTCAGCCATCTGAATCCATTCAGTCTTACTGAGGGTTGAGTTCTGTCTCACCTACACAACCTCAACCTACCCAGTCCCTTCAGTCCTAACTGAAGGAGGAGCTCTGCCTCACCTACACAGTTTCAGCCTACTCAATCCTTTCAGTCCTACTGAGGGACGTGCTCTGCCTTGCCTACACAGCCTCAGCCTACCCAATCCATTCAGTCCTACTGATGGACAAGCTCTGCCTCGCCTACACAGCCTCAGCCTACCCAACCTTTCCAATGTTACTTGTGGATGAGCTCTGCCTCACCTACACATTCTCAGCCTACCCAGTCCATTCAGTCCTACTGAGGGAGTTCTGCCTTGCCTACACAGCCTCAGCCTATCCAGTCACTTCAGTCCTACTGAGGGACAAGCTCTGCCTCACCAACACAGCCTCAGCCTACCAAATCCCTACAGTCCTACTGCATAACAGGAAGTACATTGATAGCACAATCACCCACTCAAAAGATCTTAATCTCTTCTGCCACATAAATAGAACATGTTGGAGGGGAGACTGATATATCAGAGAGTCCTACTACTCTGGATTGTCTTTCTCTCCACATAAAGTACATCTCTTACTTTATTCAAAAACAATCTGGATGAATGGATGGGAAACCACAAACTCATCCATAGTTTAACACCTTTGTCCTTATGGATAGGAGTAACATGTAAATTTGGGCTCCTTGTCCCTTATGGGTAGAGGTAACATGTAACTACCTGGTTTCTGGACTATTCTAGCTTAAAATACAAGAGCTCCGATTTACTCGTTCTTATAAATTATAAGGGCCATACAATTCTTAGAAATGCATGGCTTGGCTTCAAAAGATCCTCATGGATTAACAGCTTAGCAGGTACCTATAAACCTATGCTATACTATCACCTCTAAGACTATAACAGCCTGGAATGAAACATAGATCTGCACAGAAATGCTATCTAGCAAAAATCTGTACAACACTACAGGCCATTGTTGTATTTCACATAGCCCATATATCAGGAATGACTACAGCATGTAACTGCCTCATACATTTGATCTGCTCCTCATAAAATGTGTGGTTCTCTGTCAAATCACTGAGGACTGAAGTCACTAAGCTTTACACTTCATATCCTTCAGAAAATGCATGCTAACACAAATCCTGTTGTTCTAGCCACTTGCTAAGTTTATAAGAGCAATGTTTAAAATCTATCCCTATTTTTAAGACTTTGTCCCCCATTATTTTAGGCTTTGTCCAGATTTCTTGTGTTTGTGTGCGTGTGTGTGTGTGTGTGTGTGTGTGTGTGTGTGTGTGTGTGTGTGTGTGTGTGTGTATGTGTGTGTGTGTATAGTTTAACTCACACAATTTCCTCTTTGTCTTGTGTTTTCTCAGCTTGAGGAGTCCTTGGAAATCATATGAAAAAGTTATACAGCAGTTGTACAGAGAGAAATTCAATACAATGCATTGCAACTATCTAAATGTTTTTTCGGAAGGTGTTACAAATCTTACACGGTACAGCTGGTGAACTGAGTGTTCACAACATATGGATTTACAAACTACTCTAAAAAATTTTGTTTGATGTGCCAAATTTGTAACAAACATCATGCACAAGGGGCGTTAAAGCCCAAGCAAGGGAGTTTCCCTACACCACCATATCCGTTTCATACTATCTGTACGGATTTCATAGAATTGAACAAATGTGAAAACAAGAAGTATTGTCTTGTCATTGTAGATATGTTTTCCAGATGGGTGGAAGCCTTTCCAACCAAAAATCCAGACGCAGCCACAGTAGCGAAAGTCCTTGTGAAAGAAATCATCCCTAGATTCGGCATTCTGGAAAGGATCTACAGTGACAACGGTACACACTTTGTAAATCAAACCATACAACAGTTAAGTAAGCATTTTGGTATTTCTTTAAAAAGTCATTGTGCATACCGTCCGCAATCTGCAGGGCTAGTTGAGAGGCATAATGGAATATTAAAGAATAAATTAAGAAAATTAATAGCAGAAACAGAAAAGAATTGGATGTACTGTCTGCCCCTGGCACTGTTGAGTATGAGAACTGTTCCAACTGCAAAAGGACTGACTCCTTTTGAAAAACTATTTGGAAGGGCTTATTATATAACCCAGTGGAAACCTCTCATGCCCGCAGACCAGGAAGCTGACTATACACTAGCTGAATATATGAGAAATTTGTTGAATTCTAAACATCTGTTGCAGTCAAATTCTGTTTCAGATAAAGAACAAACAAAAACATCGGAAGTGATCCCTCGGGATTGGATCTGGGTGAAAACCATTAAAAAGAGAAATTGGATGTCACCAAGGTAGGAAGGTCCATACCAGCTGCTTCTTTCGACACCCACTGCAGTCAAAATTGCAGAGCAAACCTCGTGGATCCACCTGACGCACTGCAGACTAGTTAAGAACTTTGAACTAGACAAAAATCTTACCTCTCCATCTGGGCCCTCAGCACAAAGTCTGGCTACAAAGGGGGGTCAGATCAATAGGACTGATCCGTCTCAACCCCAGTGAAGAAACCATTGGTGCTGAAGGTCCTATTAGGGCAGAGAGTAAGATCACATGTCAAAAGCAAAAATGACAGAATCCAGAGAAATCCAAATAAAACTACTTGAAAGAGTAGGAGAAAATAGGAATGCAGAACAACCATTTCCTCAGAAGCATTGCATAATCATCCTGTTAACTGTATTAGTGACAATAATCTTTTTGTTGTGGCCATTCCTTTTCCCAGCCACACAAACTGAACTGAATAAACGTGAAGAGTTGCACGTAGAGTGGCACCCAAACTTCAATACTTACCAGGCAATTAAATGTGTATGCTGAGACATTCAATGTTTCGAATTGCTGGATTTGCACAGCTTTGCCAACAGCATACGGGGGGGTTATTGTTAACTTCAGTCCCCCTAGGAGTCAACGAGACCTGGGAAAACTTGATTCATGATACATCAACTATTACATCACAAGATAAAATAGCATTGCACTTGTCTGTTCAACAAAAGGGAATGGTGTGTTTTTACAAAAATGATACAGTTCAGGTGGGTTGAAGCAATTGCAATGTGACTGTTCCTTATAGATGCTACACTAAAGCTAATAACACAGGTTCTTATTGTAATACAAACTATGACTCATTTTTTGAATTGATGCACAAAACAATTGAGGAAGTAAAACATGATTCTGTTCTCTACAAACAACTGTCTATAATTGACAGAAAAATATTTCACACAGGACAAGTGTATATTCATAGTAAAGTTACTACTAAAGTAGAAGACTGTTATTTTGTATGTGGTAGAAAAGCATACAAGTGGTTACCTGAGAATTGGTCCGGCAGTTGTTTTTTGGGCTACCTGGTTCCGGCCATACGACACACAGCAGTTTTACCTCGAGGAAAAATTCAAAATGTTCGAGAAACCATCAAGAAGCCTGCCAATCCAGTGGGGCAAATCGATGCACGCTGGAAAAATCATCATGCTGTGGGCGATGGACTGACACACATGGACGAGTGATACTGTTATATCGTGGGCAGGCATACTGTCAGCATATGGAGCAATAAAATCAATCTGGGAGCTGAGAAAACTGTCTAAACTTCTCGAAGTAATGAGCAATGCAACCTTTTCTGCTCTAGAATTGGTGACTGATGAACTGAATGCCATGAGAACTGTAGTGCTTCAAAACCGCATGGCTGTCGATTTCACCCTAGTGGCGAGAGGAGGTACTTGCGCTTTAATCCAGGAGGAGTGCTGTTCGTATATTCCTGACCACAAACATGAGATAGACAATCACCTTGAGGTAATTCAACAAGTGTCGGCTATGACCAAACCAGGACCAAATCCATTGACGGACTTTTTCCAGAGAATGTTTGGGGGGTGGGGCAGTATCCTAATGAACATCCTGATTGCCATCTGTGTAGGAATGATCCTACTGGGGGTATGTGTTTGCTGCTGCATCCCCTGCATGAAAAGACTGATTGAAGACTTTTTAGACATGTCAGTTTCAGAAACCTTTTATCAAGGTGCTGAATTTGAAGAATTGTTGAAAAATTGAAAATGCTTTCATAAGTTTAAACTGAATGACTCTCTTAACTGCAAATCTTGAGTAGGAAGAGGTTAGGGGAAGAAAAACTGTTTATGCTTATTTTGAAAGTAGAATAAAGTATTAAAAGGGGGGAAATGTTAGAGAAACATGTATTAGTAATATGCTTAGTGCATTCGAGGTTTAAAAAGGGTTAACACATTTATTCTATTTCACACTGCATAAATCTGCACGAGCTGCAGAAGCATTCCATTCCTGTTATGTCATGAAATATGCGCAGTTATGATCAATGCTTATGCTTTGGAAATTTACAGGGAAGCATTCAATTTCTGCTAATGTCAGGGAAATAATAATAGATGTTTCACTTCTACTAATGTCATGAGATTTAAGAGTTATAGATTTTCTGCTTATGCTATGAGAAAATACACAGCTGCTGGAGCTACTGATAATGAAGACAAAGGCTGTTTGAAAATATGAACCGCAATCAGCATTTACTTGTACCTAAGCTAGAAAAGTACCTTGAAATGTAACATATGTATTAGAGCTGCACAATTGAAGAATAGAAAGCTTGTAGTGGGCTAAAAAAATACAGCCCCCAAGGTCAGGTTGTTTTTCTCAAATGTTTTTCATAAATTCAAGTAACATTTTCTATGTAACACATAGTGAGTTTTAAATCTGAACATGTCAGCAGGAAATCTGAGTAACATTTGCTGTAAAACAATACAGAAAGCTGTGTCTAACTACGTCAACCATAGAAAGTAACATTTTATAGAACAGTATAAGAGAAGCATACTGCCTGCTAGTAATTAGGCAAAATCCTGTATTTGCATATTTTTGTCTCCTTGCTGCAAGTAACAAAAGGTGCCATACCTGAACCTTACGTGAATTGGTCTTTGAAGTTTTTCCTTTGATACTATTCTTCACGTCATTAGCATCAAACTTCTCCAGTCATATTTACAAAATCTGTATCATATCACTATCCACAATGTTATTAGACTTACACATTGCTTGCAACACATGAAAGGACCCAACAGCTAAGTTCAAGTCAGTTGTACAAAAGTGAAAAAAGTAGTGTGATGAATTAGCATTAACATAACACATCATATTAGTAAATAAAGCAACTTGTCTTGGAAAAACACTCCTGTTCTGTGACACCATTACCACCAAGTTGCTTTACTTATAACATGTAATCAATGTCAAGAAACAGTTTTAACAGGATAGGTTGCATACATGCAAATTAATGTACATAAAGGCAAACCTTCACATTCTTGATCTGCATTTTATTGCAATTCTAGTTCTTATTACTGAATGCAATACACTGATGAAATGCACATTGCAGCTGTTCAGCAGAATAGATGAATTTGTGTTTATTCTGTTAATATACAATGCTACAGGATAGTACAAGTTGTGTTTTTGCAGTGATTGGGAAACAGACAGGTAAGGAAATTGTCTCTTTTCCTGACTACTGTATGATCTCATCCTTGGTGTATTTAAAGTAGCAGGAGTGTGTATCCATGGGATTAGAGAAGGACATCTGGATGGTTGCTGCAAAACAGAGTGGGCTACATTCAGCTAGGTTTATTGAAGATAGCTGGTAACTTCCATCCAAGTATGTTTATGTAGAGCAATGTAGTGGTGAGCACTGCTAGGAAGACTGAAAGCAAATCTTGCTATGTTGTTGTAGCCTTGCTCTAGTGTGCATTGTTGTGTAGTACGAAGGTTAATTGGGGCAGCATACAGTAGGCTGGATATGAGACAGGCATTGGCTGTATACTTCTAGGGTTGCTCTGACAGATACATTCTGATTCTGTATAAGGCAACTAGTCTGGCAATTCTTTTTATGGCATAGGATATATGGAGGTCAAATTTTAGTTTATTCCCAGGGAGTCTGGAATCTGGGACAGTACCCTGGATAATATTGTTGGAAGAGGTAATGGAAAAATTAGTGTGTGTGTGACATGGCTGGATCTATGTAGGGAGAGGATGATTTTTGTCTTTTTAGGACTGAGTATATGATCTTATTGTCATAACCTGAGATCAACTGATGAGTAAGATCCATGGGTTTTGGCTTGTAGCTCATTAATGGCTGGGGAATGTGAAACAAGGACGGAGTCATTTAAAGGCAGAATAAGTGAGGAGTGGTCTGTAGTGATATGTAGGTCACTAACAAATATATTAAAAAGCAATGGGCCCAGTATAGAGCCTTGACAGACATCTATGTTAACAAGGAGGAAGGAAGAACATGTTGTTTACCACTTAAACATTGTATTCTGTTAGGTAGCTAAGGAACTATTTGATAGTATTAAACAGAGGCTGAGATTGGTGAGCCTATGGAGTAGTTTAGAATGAGAGACTGTATTAAATACTTTGGAGAGATCAAGAAATGTGCAGAAACCAAAATACTGTTACTACAGTATAGGTTCATGGTATTTAGGAAAGATACTACTGCAGGTGTTGTGCTGTGGTTAGAGTGGAAACCATGCTGGGAGTTAGCGGCTATGTTTTGGTTTGAAAGGTACTGTAGTAATTGTGAGTGAACACATCTTTCCAATATCTCTGACAGTGGAGGTATACACCAATTGGCCTGAATATACTAAGATCATTAGATTTGAGCCCTTTATGAAAAGATAAACGTGGAACTTTGCTTCCAGATCTTGGAAACTTAGAATTCAGTTATTTACTTACTGACAAGTATGGAGACTGGGAAGGCTAGGAAATCTGCAGTTAGTTAAATGAATTCAGCTAAAAGATTGTCAGTTCCTAAAGTTGTTGGTTTAAACTTAAGGAGGATTTTTTTATGTTGTGGTTGAGAGAGGTTGTAGTAAGAAAGCAGAGGATTCAGTGAGATTGGAGTGAAATTCTGTATGGAGATTATTGGAGTTGTTTTGGAAAAGGAAAGCAGCTGTGTTAGTCATGTGCAAGTTAAAAAAATCAGACTATGTTGCAGACAGAAATAAAACACAAAACAGCTTCAAGGATGGGGCTGAGTGCAATAAGAAAAGAAAAACTGTGTATAAAAATGCACTCGACTTACATACACAACCAAAGGCTCTTTAATAAAACATAAAAATAAAATAAGGTAAGCGCATTCGCGACCACAAACTGTCACTTCATCAGACAAAGAACACTGAAAAGAGACCATGATATATACAGACTGTTGATTGAATAATTGTCTATTGTCATTAAATTAACATTAAGAAAATATATTTAAAAAGACAGAAAGGTAAAAACTGTTAAAAACCTATTATAGGTATGTATGGGTCTGTGTACTAGGTAATAAGCAGGCATATAAAAATACATGTGTAAAATACATATAAAAACATGTAAAAAAGTTATAAAATAAAAATAATGAAACTAATGTTTGAGACGTCTCATTTTTAAGAAAGGTTTAATGGAGAAGGTGCTCTTTAAACCTGGTGGTTTTTCGACATTTAATAAAAGGATCCATTTCTGTTCAGATGCCTCTGTAATATTGTCAATGTCTCCTCCTCGTAAATTAGCCTCTATAACTTGAATAACAAAGAACCTAAAAATATGTGAAGGATCTGTTGATATATCATGACTGGCTAGTGCATTGTTCTCTTTTTGATTCCTGATATCTCTAATGTGTTCCAGTATCCTGTCCTTTAATAGTCTGTTAGTTTTGCCTATGTAATATGCATGACATTGCTTACAAAATGCAAAATACACTAGGTTAGTTGTTCGACAGTCTGCATAGTAATTAATCCTGATAGTAAATTTTTTGGTAGGATGTGTATAAACTGTATTTGAATAAATATACTGGCAGGCAGAACAGTGTCTGCAGGCAAAAGTGCATGTTCTCATTGATTCACACTGTCTATTAATGGTGTTCTTGTTGCAAAGATGTTGCTTCAGAGACTTGTTGTTTCTAAAGGAGAAGGCAGTTGTATCATTAATAGTATTCTTCAGTTCTGGAATCTCTTGTAAAAAATTCCAGTTTTTTTTATGATCTCACAATAATTATTGATATCACTGGAGTACTGAAAAGCAATTCTAAACCTGTCTGTAGTAGTAGATGGTGTTCTAATCTCTAATTATTCATTAGTAACATTTCTAAAATAGGGTCTACATTTGTCTTTTCTATGTGTCCATGCTTGATCTATCACTTTGTTGATTTCTTGTTCAGAGTAACCTCTTTCTAAAAATTCTTGTTTACTTATCTGTAAGGCATTTTGTGCATCATTGTCATTATTGTGTAGTCTAAGCACCCTGTACACTTGTCCCTTCAACATGTTACGAGGAATGTGTCTGGGGTGCATGCTATTTTTGTGTAGCAATGCATTTTTCCTTGTTGGTTTCTTATATATGCTGCTGCATATTTGATCCAGTTCTAATTTCCTTGCTGTCACATCCAGAAACTCTATTTCATCATCAGAATATTTATAGCTAAACTTTAGGAACTCAGTAGTGATATGCATATACTCAACTAGTTGATGGAGTTCATTGGTGTTACCTCCCCATAACAAGAAAATATCGTCTACAAAACGGACATACCAAAGGACATCTCCACATAGGGCATTTGTGTCAGATAAAAAGGTAGATTGTTCCCAATGTGTTAGCATTAGATTGGCGTAGCTGTTGGCACAGGCAGTGCCCATTGCTATGCCAGTCTTCTGAAGATAAAAGTCATTTTCAAAAATAAAAACATTGTTTTCTAGTATTATCTCTAGTAAAGCACAGACAAGTGTGACTTGGTCATCTTCAAAACATCTGTTCATGGTAGGAAAAGATCTAATCATTTCAATGCCCCACTCATTAGGGATAGAAGTAAAAAGGGATTCTATATCTAATGTGACAAACATATAGTTACTGTCCAAAGTAGATAGTCTACTGTATAACATTTCTAAAAAAGTTTTGGTGTCTTTTAAGATGGTATGACAATTGTCTAGAAGTGTATGTAAGGTATTTTCTACATAGATTGATAATGATTCAGTGCACCATCCTCCACCTGATACAATAGGTCTCATAGGTGGAAGGGACTTATTTTTGTGTATCTTGGGTAGACCATAAACTTTGGGAACTATGGGGTTATTTGTATTAAAATATTTCAAAATATTTTCATTAATTAAACCTGTCATGAGTAAGCCAAAGATTAAAAAAAGATACTCTTTCTATTATGCCATTAACAGTTGGTTTAGAAATGCATTGATAAGTATTAACATCTTGCAACAATACTTTCATTTGTGATAAATATAAATCTTTATCAAGAATGACAATTCCACCACCCTTGTCTGCAGGTCTTATATCAATCAAATGCATATTTTTAAGTTCATCTAAAGCATCAAAGTCTTGTCTTGTCATATTGCAAAAGGTGACTTGAGTTCCCTCTTCAAACAATGTTCTAAATTCAGTTTCACAAACATTAATAAAAGTTTGTACAGTAGGGTGTATGATAGGACCAAAAGTACTAGGCCTCTTAAAATTAGAAACTTCATGAATGTTATTATCAAACATACATTTTAGTGTTAGGTTTCTGCCTAGTAACCTTAAGTCTTTGAGCATGTCAGCATGGTCTGCTTGTGTGGCTGGTATAAACGATAGACCTTTGTTGAGTAACTGGATATGTTCTTTAGTTTATTCAAAAGAGGAAATTTTAAAAACCAAACATGATATTAAAAACGGTGCCTTTTTACAGTCTGCGGATGTCGCTCGGTACTGTTGTTGCGTTGGAGCTTGCCTTTCCTTACTAGGCTCCGAGATCTGTTCCTTATGGGAAGAAGGTTCATTAGTGTAAAGCCTGTTTCTAAAAAAAACGCTGTTGCCTTCAGCGTTAGTGTTCACAAATGTTTTGCCAGAAGCTTGTATTATTTTAGGGCGAACAGACTTGTTCGTATTATCTACAGGGACAGCTGGAATATTGGAAGTAGATTCTGTTTCAACTTCATTATCTGCATTCATATTTAAATGTTGACTAGCAGCTGAACTCATGGCAGCTGCTTTTGCGTGCGTTGTGTCCATTGTGTTTCTGTTGCCAGCTGTGCTACTTCCTGGTTGGTTACGAGAATGATTGACGTTTTCATTATCCACTGTCTTAGTAGTCTCTCTGAGCCATGAGAAGATGTTCTGAGTTTGAAAATCTCTCAGATATCTCTGTAGTTTCTTAACTTTAGTTAATTGTAGTCTTTGGTCATAAGATGTGATACTGTCTTGTAAATGATCTAGTTTATCTTCTATTATATCAGCCGAAAAGCGGCTTGTAATGTCGTTTTCAATAGAGATAATATAATTTTTTAAATCTTGTTCCATGGGAGCAAAAAAAATCAACAATTAATTGCACATATTCAGCACTGAAACATAAATTCATCTGTTGCCATCTTCGAAGTAACTCAGGATATTGGTCTCCATAGCTGGGCATATTTAGAATTCTTAAGCCTCTGGGAATAACACTGTGTTGCAGGGAGGCTTGTAGGTGCAAGCGCTACCAATGCAGCCTCCTGTATTTGTAAAGTTTATTTTCAAGCTCCCTATAGCATTGCAGAAATTCAGGTTGAAGTGAGTTAGATTCACAGTTGGTAACTGTTGCAATAATACGATTTATATCCAAAAGAGGATTATCTCGTACACTCAGGATATGAAATAAACGTTCACTTCCAGTAGTCATAGATGGTGAAGTCAGAGTAGATTCCATCAAAAGGAGAGCTGTGTGCTCCTTGAGCTGAATAAAAGAAATACGAAATAAAACACAAAACAGCTTCAAGGATGGGGCTGTGTGCAATAAGACAAGAAAAACAGTGTATAAAAATGCACTCAACTTACACAACCAAACGCTCTTTAATCATCATTCTCTTTCGGCTTTTCCCGTTAGGGGTCACCACAGTGGATCATCTCTTTCCATTTCTTCCTATCCTCTGCATCTTGCTCTGTCACACCAACCGCCTGCATGTCCTCTCTCACCACGTCCATAAACCTTATCTTAGGCCTTCCTCTATTCCTCTTACCTGGCAGCTCCATCCTTAGCATCTTTTTCCCAATATACCCATCATCCCTCCTCAGCACATGTCCAAACCAACGCAATCTCGCTCTCTTGCTTTGTCTCTAAACTGTCCAACATGAGCTGACCCTCTAATATACTGATTCCTAATCCTATCCATCCTAGTCAAACCGATTGCAAATCTTAACATCTTTAACTCTGCCACATCCAGCTCTGACTCCTGCCTTTTTGTCAATGTCACTGTCTCCAACCCATATAACATAGCTGGTCTCACTACACTCTTGTAGACCTTCCCTTTCACTCTTACTGATACCCGCCTGTCACAAATCACTCCTGACACTCTTCTCCACCCATTCCACCCTGCCTGTACTCTCTTCTTCACCTCTCTTCCACATTCACCATTACTCTGAACTGTTGATCCCAAGTACTTAAACTCGCCCACCTTTACCAACTCTACTCCCTGCATCCTCACCATTCCTCTAGCCTCCCTCTCATTTACACACATATATTCTGTCTTAGCCCTGCTGACCCTCATTCCTCTGCTCTCTAGAGCATATCTCCACCTCTCCAGAGTCTCCTCAACCTGATTCCTACTCTCACTACAGATCACAATGTCATCTGCAAACATCATAGTCCACGGGGCCTCCTGTCTGATCTCATCTGTCAACCTGTCCATCACCACTGCAAATAAGAAAGGACTCAGAGCTGATCCTTGATGTAATCCCACCTCCACCTTAAACGGATCTGTCACTCCCACTGCAGTCCTCACCACTGTCACACTACCATCGTACATATCCTGTACCACTCTTACGTACTTCTCTGCCACTCCCGACTTCCTCATACAATACCACAACTCTTCTCTAGGCACCCTGTCATATGCTTTCTCCAAGTCTACAAAGACACAATGCAACTCCTTCTGACCTTCTCTGTATTTCTCCAACAACACTCTCAGAGCAAACATTGCATCTGTAGTGCTCTTTCCTGGCATGAAACCATACTGCTGATCACTAATCATCACCTCCCTTCTTAACCTTGCTTCCACTACTCTTTCCCATAACTTCAAGCTGTGACTAATTAGTTTTATCCCTCTGTAGTTACTGCAGCTCTGCACATCACCCTTATTCTTAAAGATAGGTACCAAAACACTTTTTCTCCACTCCTCAGGCATCCTCTGACTTTCCAAAATTTCATTGAACAATCTAGTTAGAAATTCCACTGCCATTTCTCCTAAGCACCTCCATGCTTCCATTGGTATGTCATCTGGGCCAACAGCCTTTCCATTCTTCATCCTCTTCATAGCTGCCCTTACTTCCTCCTTGCTAATCTGTTTCACTTCCTGATTCACTATCCCCACATCATCCAACCTTCTCTCTCTCATTCTCTTCATTCATCAGCCTCTCAAAATACTCTTTCCATCTACTCAACACACTCTCCTCTCTTGTGAGTACCTTTCCCCCACTATCCTTTATCACCCTTACATGCTGCACATCTTTCCCAGCTCTGTCCCTCTGTCTAGCTAATCGGTACAGGTCCTTTTCTCCCTCTTTAGTGTCCAATCTCTCATACAACTCTCCATATGCCCTATCCTTAGCTTTCGCCACCTCTCTCTTTGCCATGCGCCTCATCTCCTTATACTCATGTCTACTTTCTTCATCTCTTTGACAATCCCACTTCTTCTTCGCCAGCCTCTTCCTCTGTATACTCTCCTGTACTTCCTCATTCCACCACCAGGTCTCCTTGTCCTCCTTCCTCTGTCCAGATGTCACACCAAGCACCTTTCTAGCAGTCACCCTTACTAGTTCTGCTGTAGTTACCCAGCTATTCGGTAACTCTCCACTGCCTCCCAGTGCCTGTCTTAACTCTTCCCTAAACTCCACTTCACAATCACCGTTTTTTAACTTCCACCATTTAATCCTTGGCACAGCTTTCACACTCCTCCTCCTCTTCTTGATCACCAACGTAATTCTACATACCACCATTCTATGCTGCTTAACTACACTTTCCCCTGCCACCACTTTACAGTCTCCAATCTCCTTCAGACTGGCCCTCCTACATAGTATATAATCAACCTGTGAGCATCTTCCTCCACTTTTGTACGTCACCCTATGCTCCACCCTCTTCTTAAAATACGTATTCACCACAGCCGTGTCCATCCTTTTCGCAAAATCCACAATCATCTGACCTTCTGCATTCCTCTCCTTAACACCATACCTACCCATCACTTCCTCATCCCCTCTGTTCACTTCACCAACATGCCCATTCAAGTCCGCTCCAATCACTAGTCTCTCACACTTGGGTACACTCACCACAACTTCATCCAACTCACTCCAAAATTTCTCTTTCTCATCCATCGCACACCCAACTTGTGGAGCATATGCACTAACAACATTCATCATTACACCATCAATTTCAAGCTTCATAAACATCACTCGGTCAGACACTCTCTTCACATCTAAAACACTCTTGGCATATTGTTCCTTTAGTATAACCCCTACCCCATTTCTCCTGCCATCCACACCATGATAAAACAATTTGAACCCGTTTCCTAAACACCTGGCCTTACTTCCCTTCCATCTGGTCTCTTGCACACACAATATATCAACCTTCCTTCTCTCCATCATATCAGCTAGCTCTCTTCCTATACCAGTCATACTGCCAACATTCAAAGTTCCTACCCTCACTGCTACACTCCTAACCTTCCTCCTATCTTCCTGCCTTCGGGCATGCCTTCGCCCTCCTCTTCTCCTTCGGCCAACAGTAGCCCAATTTCCGCCAGCACCCTGTTGGCTAACAGTACTGGTGGCGGTCGTTGTTAACCCAGGCCTCGACTGATCCGGTATGCAATTATGAAAAGTTCTCCGCATCAATAATTTTTGGCAGAAGTTTTACGCCGGATGCCCTTCCTGACGCAACCCTCCCCATTTATCCAGGCTTGGGACCGGCACAAAGAAATGCACTGGCTTGTGCATCCCCAGTGGCTCTTTAATAAAAAATAAAAATAAAATAAGGTAAGCGCTTTCGCGACAACAAACTGTCGCTTCATCAAACAAAGAACACTGAAAAGAGGCCATGATATATACAGACTGTTAATTGAATAATTGACTATTGTCATCAAATTAACATTAAGAAAATATATTTAAAAAGACAGAAAGGTAAAAATGGTTAAAAGCCTATTATAGGTAAGTATGGGTCTGTGTACTAGGTAATAAGCAGGCATATAAAAATACATGTGTAAAATACATATAAAAACATGTAAAAAAAAGATATAAAATAAAAATAATGAAGTTAATGTTTGAGACGTCTCATTTTTAAGAAAGGTTTAACAGAGAAGGTGCCGTTTAAACCTGGTGGTTTTTCGGCATTAAAGAAAAGGATCCATTTCTGTCCAGATGCCTCTGTAATATTGTCAATATCTCCTCCTCGTAAATTAGCATCTATAACTTGAATAACAAAGAACCTAAAAATATGTGAAGGATCTGTTGATATAACATGACTGGCTAGTGCATTGTTTTCTTTCTGATTCCTGATATCTCTAATGTGTTCCAGTATCCTGTCCTTTAATAGTCTGTTAGTTTTGCCTATGTAATATGCATGACATTGCTTACAAAATGCAAAATACACTAGGTTAGTTGTTCGACAGTCTGCATAGTAATTAATCCTGATAGTAAATTTTTTGGTAGGATGTGTATAAACTGTATTTGAATAAATATACTGGCAGGCAGAACAGTGTCTGCAGGCAAAAGGGCCTGTTCTCATTGATTCACACTGTCTATTAATAGTGTTCTTGTTGCAAATATGTTGCTTCAGAGACTTGTTTCTAAAGGAGAAGGCAAGTGTATCATTAATAATATTCTTCAGTTCTGGAATCTCTTGTAAAATATTCTAGTTCTTTTTTTATGATCTCACAATAATTATTGATATCACTGGAGTACTGAAAAGCAATTCTAAACCTGTCTGTAGTAGTAGATGGTGTTCTAATCTCTAATTATTCATTAGTAACATTTCTAAAATAGGGTCTACATTTGTCCTTTCTATGTGTCCATGCTTGATCTATCACTTTGTTGATTTCTTGTTCAGAGTAACCTCTTTCTAAAAATTCTGGTTTGCTTATCTGTAAGGCATTTCGTGCATCAGTATTGTGTAGTCTAAGCACCCTGTATACTTGTCCCTTCAACATATTACGAGGAATGTGTCTGGGGTACATGCTATTTTTGTGTAGTAATGCATTTTTCCTTGTTGGTTTCTTATATATGCTGCTGCATATTTGATCCAGTTCTGATTTCCTTAGTGTCACATCCAGAAACTACAGGGATATGGGCTATTTTTTTTTTTTAATTAAAAAAACCCTTGTGTTTTGGCAACTCTGTTTTTGTTCTCTATATGATGTTTTAGCTGTAACAGAGACCCAGTCTTAATGTTTGGATGGAGTGCTTAACAATTCTTAAGATCGAATCTCATGCCTCTGTAGTGCTTAACTGATTTGTCTTTTTCCAAATAATGGAGAGCAATTACCACACTCCATGCACCGCAAAATGAATAAACAATATTAATATTATCAATAAAGCATGATGAGAAATGACATACATAGTCAAAATTAAGCTAGTAGTGTCAGTATACTATGGTGAGATGCAGCACAAGTTATAGACATGTTTTTTCACAAAGCTTAGCAAGTACTATATGGCAGACATTACTATGGTTACAAGCACATGATCCACAAAAATCTAAGAATGTAATATAGCTGAGCAGCAGCACTGGTTACAATGTACTAAATGTTAATGTGCTCATGTAAACAGTGTAGCATGCAGCAGCTTGGCACAAGTGCAGAACTGAAGAACACAATACAGAATAAAGCAACTGTGCTAGCAAGCCAATAGCAATGTTTTGTTATGGTCACTACTCATTGCCTTTCTCTCATGAGAATAAACAACAATCGCGCCACACGAAAAAAAAATCACCTTTAGCTAGGCAAATGTATACAGTACTCACTCAAACACAATGAATAAAATAAAATTTCTACCCTGGTGATCTAGGGATCAAACATGCTGTCAATCTAGTAGAAGCCAAAGTCTGCAGTGTGCAGTGACCTGGTACAAATAAGCACTGATCTGTGCAAAACAGTATAAAGTAAATCAGCCGAAAATACCACAAAAGGCAATTAGGATCAGCAGTGCTAGTAAGTCAATAATTTTAGGCTCTGGCTATTGCTACATTTCCCTTCTCTAATAAGAATGAACAGCACTCACCTGCCCCCCCAAACAAACAAAACATCAACAACAGCTTGTGCTTACAGAAAAGTACAGTACACGATCAATGCAATGCATTAAATAAAGTCAAGCCACTTCCCTTGTGGCCTACAGATCAGAACTGTGGTCAGTCCAATAGTTAGCAGCCCAGGTGTTCAGCATGCATCAGCTCAGCACAACAAATAAGAAAGCTGTGTATTATGTTTACCTGAAACTATGGCTCCGAGAAACCCCAGGTAAAAGAGCATGATTATTACTTTATTAAAATAATGGAACAGGCAATTGGTCTTCACAGTGCCTGTAGTAGCTTATTTTATAGACAACCCTAACCTCAATGACAGTGACATGAACATAACAACCCACTTATGCAGTTGCATGACCAACAATGGAACACATATCTAGGAATCAACTCTCTAATAAACAAAATTAGTGTACACCTGTGGTTATACTTAGATATATGTACAAGTAATTCTAAGACTCCCTAACATGTCCACAAATCGATTTCCTCACACAAATGCAACCACACATAACCAAAACCTCCCCAAAGCAAACAGCATTCCGGAGAGATAAAAACACACACATAAAAATCATTTTTGCAGGGGTCAAGCCCCCTGCACTCCACACCCCTGCTGTTTACATGTCAGGTACAAGGTCACACCAATGAGGGGAAAGTGGAAATCTCTGGTGCACCAACAGATAATTATTCTGGTTAAAAGCTGGCCATTTGAACACCAGCAATTCGTCATTCTGGTGAAAAACTGGCCAGCTGAACACTAGTGATTGCATAAAATGGTACTGATTACTAGTCCTTCATACACAAATCCGTGTCCCTCATTCTAACACATGCTAATTCAGACCAGCAACCAGCTAAATTTGTTCTCGTAGGGAAAAGGTTGCAAACTGCTCTGTCTATTGGATCAGAGCCAAAGCCACACTAGTTTGTGTAAGCTATCCAATGCCACAGTATGATACCGGAAGCATATAACTGACACTGAACATTTTCACATGTCTGACATGATATATCTTATATTTATTTCACCAGGTGGTTTTAACATCTATTATTGTCAAGTTAAACAGAAATAAGGTTACCTAAAAGAATGTGGCATGAAGTTTGCTGTACCTACTAAACAGATTCCTAGCTTGTCGTTAAGTGGTCTGTGAGATGCTGTTTACCAGGGGGTATTCCTGATTAAATATAAACCTTTACCAACAAAAAACACTTGATTAATACCCTGCATCAGTCATGGCAAAGTAATTCTTTTACTGCCACTCTTTGGGTTTATAGGTACTTATAAAAAGCAAACCAGAAGACCACTGTGGAGCCTAATCCAATATTTCAGTTGTGCCATACCACTCTGTGGTTCTCTGACTTCTCAGAATCACACAACAAGCACTTGGGAGCTAAAAGAATCAATACCTTGTCTACAGGAATCAGCTTGTTAACAGCTCACAGGCAAAATCCTCTGCACCATCTGCTAATCTAAATCACCTATGCCAGACTCAAACCTATGACTCTGAAGTTAAGAGGCTCATGCCCTACTGTTTGAGGTAGCCAGGCTAGTTAAAAAGATTCATACTTAGTTATTAGGCATGCAGTCTAGGAGACCAACCCAGTTTACCAATTGCCTCATAGCACTGTTTTGTTATGGGAATGCTAACTATCATGCATGGGGGCAAGTGGAGGCTAAAAGAATCAAACCCTGGATTACAGGAAGCAGTTTGTTAATAGGCAATATTCTTAGTCCTCTGCACTAAATGCACATATGGCTGCCTTGGTCTCGAAAATGCATAAGGAATAATGGGTAACAAATTTGATTAAGATGTGCCTATCCAGATGACAACAGTTTGTGACCTTACATGGAGTTAGTTCAGAGGTCAAGTCTTTTACATGTCTATGTGCTTATGACTAAGTACTGAATGTGCAGTTAGTAGGACTTTGGTTTCAGAGTGACGTGATTCCATGTGCATCATGGAGAGTGACGTGCCAGCGATAGCATGTGGATCACAGTGGGATCAGAGGGGGTAAAGCTGATAACAGTTACACTTCAGTATATTTTTCTTTTTTGTGACAGTTTATGTATTATTACAAAACTCTGTCAAAATGTGTTTAACTTTGCTAGAGCTATGTGGTTATAGAAATGTATTCCAACTAAACACCCTACTGAAACAAACTACATTACTTTGATTATGTCAAATTATTGTTCTACTGTGAGGGATATAGTCAAGCTTTGTACCCTTAAGTTCTAGCTAGAGGTAAAATGAGGGCAGATGGTGGGCTTATAGTCATGTAACATTTGGATAGATCTAAAAAGAGAACCATGTTCTTAATTTGATGTTTTAAAAATAATAACAACAGCAAATTCTATATGCACTTATACCTAAAAGTCCAGGAGTTTACAGTGGAGGTCAGGCACCCTGAATTGTCTTATATCCAGGTCTGGGTAAAGGCTGCTTGTCACTGTGAAGGAAGGGAGGCTAATTATAAGAACAAGAAACTTTACTGCTTCTATGCTAGGTGTTCTTCTCCTTCTCCCGTTTCATGTCAATAATCTCGACAGCCATTTTGGGAAGGCTTTTATTCCTAATGAAAATCTCTTAGTGTATGCTGTATTTCTGTATTAGCAATGCAGGCTCTGCTTTCCTGAAAGACACTGCTAACTATCTACCTACCTATCTGTCTGTCTGTCTGTCTATCTATCTATCTATCTATCTATCTATCTATATATCTATCTATCTATCTATCTAGCTATCTATCTATCCAGCTATCCATCCGCCCATCTATCTGTCCATCTATCTATCTTCCCATCTATTTATCCATCTACCTACCCAACTATCTATGCACCTATCTGTTCATTCATCCACCTGTTCATCTAGCTATCACTTTGTCCTTGAAGGCTTGAAATAAAATTAATTTTATTTGTCCCATCACAGAGAAAAAGGTTGGCTCCCACTGCTCTCAAGCATGTTCCCAAATATGCAATAATTAATACTTGGGAGAAGATTTTTCTTATTTTTGAAACACGTTAGTACCATCCTTAGATACAAAGTTGACAGTATGTTGTAAGTTAGCTGGTAACATATGTTCACACAATTAGGAGAATCAGTAGAAATTAAAGGGGCGGGGTTAATTTTATTATTATTATTACTATTATTATTAGTAGTAGTAGTAATGTTATCTTTAATGAACAAAATATAGTTTGTTACATAAATGTATTTAACTGTCTTAAACTGAGCAGTATCACAAATACAAAACAGACAGATACAAATTGCATCAGGTATTTAGTAAATATTTTCTAATCATGTATCTGGCAGTTTAGTACTTTGGACTTCTGGACATCACTAAAATGTTTACAGTACTTTCTTGCATCTTTTTCAGAAATGTCCTTTCTCATAACAAAGGTTTGTTTCACAGTACTCCTCTCCTTTACTCAAACATTCTGCTATAAGTTGAAACAAAGTATCTTTATAAGCTGGGTTGATTAATTGCTACTGTAAAATATACATGATAATAGCTACCTAATTCTAATATAAAGAGGAAATAATACATATACAAGCAATGGCCACAGAAATATTGTGTATTTTAATGCTATTAAAGTGTTCATGTTATTTTACTACCATCTCATTAAAAGAACAGCCACATTACAAGAACATACAATTCAGAATGTTTGAGATCAAATATACTGAAATATTTAAAAAGTTGAATTCTGCAAAGCTAGTTTGTAAAAGCCCTATGCAAACTTATGCATTTACTACTCTTTAATATACTTCACTTGATGTATGTCTGTATATTTCTTAAAATACTTAAACTTTTTTTTTCATTTATGGAATTAAATAAAAATGTTAAAATACCTTTTGCAGCTTCACGTGCCATCCTCTTTCTGTCTGTAAAGAAACAGAAATGAGAGAACATTAAATAAACCACTTTCTGGGACACAGACCTACTTTTCACAGCCGCCATACTAACAAACTGAAACTGGAAAATAAAACACTGATAAAACTCCAAAAAAGTATCTAGCAAAAGCTCCGAGTACAGAAAAAAGCCCAAACGCCGTGTATGTGCTTTAAACCAACCACGTTTATTTTAAGCGCTTTTCGTTGCCAAAATGTAGCAACTTCTTCAGAAAATACTAACAAATTTCAAACATCATTATTTAAATAATTAGTTCAGTCACATGGTGTTAATATCAACTAAAAAAAGTCACAACTAATTAACTTCATGACTTCATTAAGCTGAATGCAATGCTTTAAACTCTAAGTTGCTGAATGTCAATAATAAAACATCAAGATTAGCTATAAAATAAAATAAAATAAAACATCCTTCTAATAAAGTATATATATATATATATGTATATATATATATATATATATATATATATATACATATATATATATGTATATATATATATATATATATATATATATATATATATATAAATAAGTACAGTAAAAAACAATTTCTTTATGAAGGAGACGAAATCTATGATACTAAAATTTGTCCAACTTGTATACTGACATCAATGCGTACTAAGAAGTCTGAAATTTAATTACCTCTTCAGACTTTTAAGTTTTAGTATGCAAGCTATGTTACAAAAATCGTTTAAACTTGGGAAAGAAAATGCATTTAAACGAATTTGCCATAATAACTCACATTCCTCTAAAAGTAAATTAAAGAGGCCACCTCTCATACCAATTTGTATCTAGTCCATTGCTTTAAAAAAAATGTATGTCCTTCGTTTAAAGTTGTGTGTCTAGCCAAAGGGTTGTCAACTTTGTTTATAGAAATTGCATGAGTATGTTCGTATATTCTGCCCCACAATCTACGTTCAGTTTTGCCCACGTAGAATGTTGGACAGCTTACACATTTAGCAATATACACTACTAATTTAGAATTACAATGAAGTTTAAAGTTTAACTTAAACTTGCTGCCATTAATACAAAATGTATTTCCTACTTCAATAAATATACACATCTTACAACTACCACATGTGGTCATCCCTGTATGTCTAACCAAGTTTGAGTTACCCCCACTTTCAAGGAGGTTCTTAAGGTTACAACCTCTCCTGAATACAAGTTTTGGTGATGACCCTAGTTTGTCAAGCAGTATATTGTCATTAATGATAAACTGCCAATTCTTATATAATATAAATATCACCATGTCACTATCAGTACAAAAGGTAGTGACAAAGCTGCCACTAAAACTGGGATCTCTCTCTTGTATAATCCCTTGTTCACTATAAGAATTACTGAAAGTGGTACAAACATTGGTAGTATGATTTATGTTGTTCGTGCGAAGTATCGGTTCCACAGACCCACTTTGTCTTTTATCAACTACTTCACATACTAAAGACTGAATTAGATTACCAGGGTAACCCCGCTGTTGGAACATAGAACTCAAGTATGCACATTCCTCTTGAAAATCAGACTCAAGTGTAGTCATCCTAGCTGCCCTAATTAGTTGACCTTTTACTACTGAGCGCTTCTGGTGAAACGGATGGCAACTTGAAAAGTGAAGATAGGAGTTACAGTATGTATCTTTCCTGAAGATCTTAGACACATATATACTATTGATTCTGTCTTTTGATAATTTGATATCCAGTTAATTAATAGTGTCTTTATTAAATGTCTCTGTAAACTTGAAAAACTCCGTTGTAGAGTTCAAGTAGGAAATAAACGTCATGGCTTGTGCATTATCACCATGAAACAAAACAAAAATGTAATCTAAAAATCGTGTATATATAATAAGGTTCACCTTGTGGTGTGGAACATTAAAAATAAAGGTCTTTTCCCAGTATGCCATAACTAAATTGGCAAAACTAGCACCACAAGGTGAACCCATAGCGACACCTTGTCTTTGTAAATAAAATTCTTGGTTAAACAAAAAATAATTATTTGCAAGAATAATATCTAACAAACATTCAACAGTAGATATTTCATATGTTGGTGCATTTTTGATTTAAGTAAAAGACTGACCCATTCTATCCCCTCTGAATGGGGAATTGAAGTATAAAGGTCTTTTACGTCAATAGTTAGCAAGTTATAACTATCACTGAATTCCAAATTATTAATGCTCTGTAAAAAGGACCACGAATCCTTGCACACTTGGGGTTTGGACACCAGATATTTTTTTCAAAATAATGTCTACTACTTTAGCACATGGATATGTGATAGATCCCCCACCATCAATCAGTGGTCTTATAGGTGGATTTGTCAAGTCCTTGTGGATTTTAGGCATACCAAACATAACTGGGGTTCTATGCCAAGGCATAGACATAAAGTTGAAGGTGTCAGTGTTAATTGTTGCCTCTATAAATAGATCATTGAGGTAACCCTTTATGCGATTATATGCAGTGTTAACCTCATTCAGTGAGGCTTTAGTGTATGCCTCATTATTCAACAGTTTATGCATTCTTTCAATGTAGTCTATCTGGTCAAATACAACCAACCCCCTCCCTTATCAAGTTTAACTACCCGTGCTTAAGAAGTTCTTAAAGTTTGTAAGGCTAGATGTTCTTCAAAACTAACATTGTGTGTCTTTTTATGTGTACAAGAATTCTGAGAATTCAATAAATGTCTAAAATCAAGTTCACACATATGCTCAAAAGTGTTGAGATTAGGGTGCACTGAGGGGTTGAATGTACTCGATACCCTCAGTGTTTGGTTCCTGGTGTTGTCATTACCAAAAAGTAAACTGAAGTTCAACTTCCTAACAAAGAATTTTAAATCCATAACTGATTGCACTAGATTCAAGGGTTTACTAGGTACGAAGGTGTAGCCTTTCGCTAGTAAATTAACTAGTACTGGATCAATCTTGCTAGAAGAAAAATTATAGATGTTAAAGTCCCCCGCTGTATTAGTTAAAATTTCTAATACAGGGACATCATTAGACATTATCTCTTGTGCTTGGAATTGCGCTGATTGGTTCTCTGATTCTGGTTGAATTGCTTCTTCTTCAGAATCGCCGCTGTGCGACTGGCTTTCTGAAAATTTTAAGTTTGATCGCTGACAGGTACATTTCGATCCAGACCATCTTGTTGGTGGTTAAAACCATGGTTGTTAGTATGACTACGAATACGCTCACTATGTCTAACTGTGGTTTGATTAACTTCACCACTGATCACTTCACTGTAGTCATTGTTATTTTGTTGTTGGACAGGTGTAGAAGTGTTAACTACCTTAGAAACTTGTGCTAAGGATGGCTTAGGCTACGTTGTACCATTATCATAAGCCAAACTATCTCTATTTATTTTTTTAGTCTTATTAAATTTCATTCTGTCCAATAATTGATTTATACTTAAAAAAGTACGTTCATAGTCATATTTATATCTGTAAAAGTCATTGTTTGAGATGATATCATTGTTCAACACTGATACTTCGTTTGACAAAGTAACAATTTGTAGCGAATAATGCTTTGTTATAAGTTGTATCAGATCGAATCCTTGCTGGTCAAATAATGAATTAAGTTCCAAATGAAATAGTGAATCCGGGACTTGCCGGAAACTAGAAGTTTCTTCAATTTAAGTAATTTGGAGTCAAGCGACTTTAATTTGCCGTTCAAAGTATTTGAACTAACCTGGTTATCCCCACGAATGTCGGCCGGTCGCTCCTGGTCAGTACCCAACCTGAAGGACAGGTTGGAAGTATCCTTGACCCAGTCAGTGAAAGTTGGAGTACCAATAAGCCCCTCTTCATGGTTCTCTACAGAGCTCTGTTGTATCAAAGCAGCAGAATTGGTAACAAGAGCGTCCGTTGATGTACGCTGACCTGGTGGTATCGAATTATTTGTTGGTACATTACCCGAGACTACGCTCGGGGTATTCAAATTCAAGTTAGCTCCAATTGCGCCTCCTGCATTCATTTGCAAAATTTTGTTCTGAAAAGAACGCTGCTGTTGTAACAAGGAACAATCCACCTTATCCAGGCGGGAAGCAAAAGTATCCATACGTTGGTTCAATACATTTATCAGCGCAGTAAGGTTCACTAGATCAACTGTTGTGAACCAAATAAATTAGGGCTGCTCAGGCTGCTGGTTACCCCAGACGCCATACTAACAAACTGAAACTGGAAAATAAACACTGATAAAACTCCAAAAAAGTATCCAGCAAAAGCTCAGAGTACAGAAAAAAGCCCAAACGCCGTGTATGTGCTGTAAACCAACCACGTTTATTTTAAGTGCTTTTCATTGCCAAAATGTAACAGGAGATTCTGGCCCCTGACAGGCAACTAACTGTAACCTTCCTTATCCAACTACTAAGACGGATATCAGTGTTTCTCACAATGGAGTCTCTTATGACAAGAATACTGGGTTGTGGAGTGTTTCACCTTATACACTTGGTAGTTAAAGCACAATGAGATGTGACTTTATGTATTGTGATGGGAATTGTCTTGATTGTGTGCATGCAGAGTTTCTGAGGACTGCTCCTGGGAGGCCTTTGAGGTTTGGGTAGGTTACATATGAGCACCTCTGCATATGTAGGACTATATCTGGTCCTTATTGGGTGTGGTGAGTGACAAGTCTCTGACAACCTGTTTGCTGCATTTTGCATTTGTATGTGAGGGTCTAGCCTCCAGTGTCAATGTGTAACTACATCTCTCACATACTGTATTTGTCTATTCAAGAGCTAAGTGGTTGTCAGTGTACATTAGGCAATTGCTGCATTGCCTCAGGATACCAATGTCCAACAAGATGGACACAGAAATGGTAGGAAAGTGCTCATCCATGGTTACGGGTCTAAACTGTACTTGCAAGGCAAAGGAGTGGAAGGGGTTTATAACTGGATGGGGAGTTGCTTACTTGATGTAATCTGCAGCTAACCTAGTCAGCGATACTGCCCAGCACCCAAACAAGATGCTCCCTGAGCAGCGATAGTCCTGGGTGCTATGATAAGGTAATGCAGACTTAAATAGTCCTAACTGAGTGCATAAATGCTGCTCACTGCACAAACTAATTGCCAGGTGAGTACCATAGGACTGAGGTAGAGTGCAGAGGTGTTTTTTTTTTTACAGGAAAATTGTAAACACAGGAGATTGCATATGTACGAGGCACCACTAACCGCCACTGAGTAAAGAGCAACTTTGCACAAACACAAGGCTTATATACACTCATAAAAAAGTAAGATTTACACAAACTAAACCAACATTTCAATCAGGTAAGCACACAATGAGATTTCTGACAACAACTCCCAGCTCGCATGGGTGAAGTCAACTCTCTCCTGCCATGAGTGCAAACTTTAACCCTCTTTATGTAAAATGACTGGTTTGGAGCCCAAGTGTTGAGGAATAACAAACAGATGCCTGGAACTAACAAGTCACTGGATACAATATAATGCAACACAGAACAGAAGCCCTTCTTTACAGCACTTTGTCAAGTGACTTAATCTTTAAGGAAGTGCAGCAAAATAAAAAAATAAATATGAGTAAACCTTCACTGATTAATGTGAATAAGAAATACAAGAGCAAAAATATACTTAGCTTCATTTTATAAGCCTTGGATGGCCTCAGATGCTTTCAAAGTCACTAAAAGTCTCTGGCATCATCATCAAATGATAAACAGCTCTGGATAAATGAGCCAAGACTCATGAAAACACAAGGCTTATATAT
>NC_056732.1:1905673724-1905851224 GCF_019279795.1 Protopterus annectens
CATCATATGATACAACGTACAATGCTATTTATATTATAATATGATACAACATCCAATGTTATTTATATCATAATATGATTCAACATCCAATGTTATTTATATCATAATATGATACAATATCCAATGCTGTTTATGTCACAATTATCTTTCATTTTTCTTATTAGCCCACTTTTCTTCCTCTTCTTCCTCTAAAAAATTTGAAGGAAAACTCTATTTTTAACAATGATTAAAATATTTTATTCCTAGCTTTTGAAACAAAATGTAAAATATGAAACAGATTCCAATGATACTTTTGAATCTCCATTCATCTGACACACCTTAAAATGATTCTTATTCGGATAAATTAAAGTAGAGGGGGCAGTACATTCATCCAGCAAATAAGCTACCACTCCTGGGTGTGAACACTGGCTCAAGGTGGTTTGGCTACTGTTGATCTAACACCCTGATCCCATACCTACATAGGAAAAATGAAATTGATACCATTACAGATGCCAATAACAACTTTTACATTCTGACCAACAGACTTACACTACTTATCTCAGGAATAACTTAACAAACTTCCCAAAATGAAAGTTCCTTCCATGGCATTGTAATACTTAAAATGTTAAAGTAAAGCAATTTTGTTTCACATCCCTCTCTCTACTATTGGAGCATTCTTCATCAGCCACAAAATGTCACCATCAGCCACATTCTGTGTTCGGGTCTATATTGCGGTGTCAAAATGCTGTAACATTGGACACCTGAACGCCAACAAGTATTCAGCAAAATTCACTTCTGCGATTTGCTGAATACTTGTCAAGTAAATAAGTACTTGTCCTGCAATGCAACGGAACTAATTGTATCTAAACCAAACCCACCCATGTGGGAGGCTATGCCCTCCACACTCCTCCTAACTAAATATACCAACTCCGAGATCGCACTACAGTGGAGAAAAGGGCAACATTGTGTAGTTGACCAACTACATCTTTGCCCTTGAAGTATTCAGCAAATCACAGAAGTGAATTTCGCTGAATACTTGTCGGCGTTCAGGTGTTCGATGTTATGGAGTTTCAATGCCGTAATATAGACCCCTGTGCCCACACCAATGAGTACTCAGTAAAAGGTGGCCAAAGTGGTCTCATTTGCTACCTCTGTTACTATATTCACTACTTCTAGGACAGTCGGTTTAGACTTTGATTTTCATTTTCTCGTAATTGTTTTTTTGGCAGCCACCAGGATTAAACTCAGCATGGCCTTACTATGTCTAGTCAATTCTGATTCTGTATCATAAACAAATAAACTATTTGCTCACCAAGTATTTCTGTTAGAGTAATCTGCAAGGAATTTTTAAAGTCTGCCAACTCATTATACTTCCAAAATTATACTCTCAATTGCCTCTTTCTTCTCCATCACACCTCAAAAATTTGCAATCTACCTGAGGAAAAATTCTTTGGAGTCTGCTTGGGGTATAAAAATACCTATGTGAACTGTTCAAAGCAAAGATCCTAAATCTTCTAGACTTTTATGCATATTTGGGAGCCATAAATGTATCACTTGACTGTTTCTTTTGTGAATTGCTTATCCATTCTCTCTTCCCAATCCTTTCTAACCTCCTCTGATTGATTCCTATAGTTATCATCCAATACTTTATATGCCATACTAAGTATCCCTTTATTAACAGCAGATTCTGTTCTAGCCTGTACTAAAAACCCTCCCAGTGCTGATCTTTCACTTAACCCCCCCCCCTATTTCTTTCTCTTTGCCTGTACTCTGATACCCATCCTTAATAGGGAGGGCAATCTCTAGTCTGCAGTCCAAATTAATTATTCTCCTTTTCTTCTCTAATTATTTGCACCCAGTATCTTGGTTCCTTTGCATGTTTTCTCCAGTAAATTTTAGTCCCCTCTTGTCTATTCTTGGTAACCTTGATTTCAGCAGAATCTCCTTTCTCCATCACCATGTTGGCTTAGTTCTTAGAAAACTTTCTGTTACTATTTGAATATTCTCCATAAGGATCTGCATTCAAATCCCAGTCTCTGCTTATTTCTCACCCCCCCCCGCCTCGTTTCATCATCATCCCTTTCCACTTTGAATTATAGGTTTATGGTGTGCTATGTATAAGATCATTCTCTGTGTAGCTCTGAAACACCCCTTCAAATTGGGTAATCCCAAACCACCTTGTTCTAGTGAAAGGATCAGCCTAACTCACCTGACTCTTGCCCTCTTCCCCTCCAGGATAAATCCTTCAACTCTTTATTAATTGCTATCCACAACTTCTCCTCTGGTTGATAAAAAACATGCCATATCCATAAACAGACCTTCCAATTTCTCAGTTTTTGTATTATCTTTAGTTTAGTGTCTTATCACACATCCTTAGCTGACAAAACAGAATCATTTTATTCCATACTCCTAAGTACTTTATTTTATCATGTCCCCATAAATATGGGTATTACAAAATCAATCTGTGTATGGGTACATAGTTTACAGCTACTGCCTTTCTTTTATCTTCATTAATTTTGTATCCTGAAAAGACTTAAAACTGAGAACGTTCCCCAACACTGAAATGTCTTTTCTGGGTTTATCAGGTATAAAACAGTATCATTTGCAAATAAAGACTTTTTTCTTGACTACCATACCAATTATATCCTTTAATTTCTGTGTCTCTTATTTTCTTTAGCAATGGTTCTAAATATAATACAAATAACATAGGGGAAATAGGACACCCTGCCTGGTTCCTCTGCTCAAACCAAACTTATCAGAGGAACTCCCCACTTTAATCTTCACCTCTGATCTCTCATATATCCTGCAAATCACCCTTATACTTTTATCATTGTCCTACTCATAAAATCTCAGATTGCACTGTCAAATGCTTTCTCTGCATCAAGATCCACCAAGTGGTATTTGCTTACATTCTGCTTCTGTTTGGATCATCATCATTCTATTAGTGTTGCCAAATGTTTGCCATCCCTCCACAAAACCACTTTGATCTATATCTATCAATTTTGGCACCACCTTTGTCATTCTTTTAGCCATTATGGACACAAACACTTTATAACCATAGTTTAGAATCAAAATGGGATTACATGAAGCTGGATCTGATCAGTCTTTACCCTCTTTATGTACCACAGCCACAACTGCTGTTTTCTAGGATGTTGATGCTTCTCCTCCTTTTAAGATACTGTTAAAAAATCTTCCAGATCTTTATCACCTTCTTCACTCCTAGCTTCCAAACTTCTAAAGGAGTACCATCTATGCCTGGGAACTTTCCTGTAGATTGGTGATATATCACCATTTTTATCTCATCTTCTTCAGTCCTAACTGTTAGTAATTCAGCTCCATCTCCCTCTAACAGTGGCATACTTAATTCTTCCATAAACATTTATACTTTTTTCTTGATTTCTACATTTCTCTGCTTCATACAGATTTTCACATGTTGAAAATATTTCTAATACCTCTACAGGATCTCTGGTTGTTTTCCTTGATAAAGACTCCATAAGCTTCACAAAACCCCTTTCTACTTCCTGTCCCTAAGCTTGGCAAAAACCCTTTCTACTTTCTGTTGCCTGAGCCATTGTGCTAAAAGTGTTTATGCTCTGGAGTTATTAAAAAACAGTTCCTTAACAGCAGTCTTTCTAAACTCATGCATATTATCAAAGTAATCTCTTATTTTATCACTCTGCAATTGTGCTGCTTCTTGCTCTATGAAATCCCCCCTATTATGCAAAACTTTAACCTTTGTCAGTCCTTCTACATAATTATTGTTATCAGAAAAAAGTAACAGCCAAGCGTGAGCAGGTACAAACCCTTTTATGCCAGGTCAAATAAAGCAGGATCCAAACTCGTAAAAAGAAATATTTAATCCACAAACAACTGACAGAGAGATAAGCGCTTTCACAGTGATGCTTCTTCAGATCTATGACAAACACTAAAACTGCTTTCACCATATATACTGTTCCCAATCAGTGGCAAGCAATTAGTAAAACATTCCAAAGAATTTTAAAGAGACAAGAACTGTTGCAATAAAAATACATGGAATAAAATGCAAAGAATCAAATGTATATAACATTCAAAAAGCATGTGTGAAAATCTTATATAAAAAAGCATGTTTTAGGAACATCTATAAAAACAAATATAGACAAAATAAAAACAAGTGTGCTCTTAAGACATATTAAAACAGTAGGTTCACTTAATATTCCTTCTCTGCCTTAATTTGGGTCTAATTGAGGCCCTTTCATTCAGGCCACATCCTTTATCTGCTTTTAGTAATATGATCCATTCTGTTTCTTTGCCCTCTGTATAGACTTTAATATCCCCACCTCTTGGATTAGGAGTAATCACAGCCAGTACCTTAAATAAAAATACATGATGTGTATTGTTCATCATAACATGTTTGGCCAAAGCGTTATGTATTGTGCCCTTTCTCATATGGTAAACATGTTCCCTCATTCGATCCCTCAGTGGGCAGTTAGTCTTCCCAACGTAGAATGAGGAACATGTTTGACAGACAGCTAAATAAATAACATGTTGTGTCATACAGTTAGCCTCTGCAGATATATAAAAACTTTTCTGTAGGTCTGGATGGAAGAAATGGGGAGTGCTATCTATATAAGAGCAAAAATTGCAATGTCCGCAGAGCTTAGTACATCCTTCCTTCCTATCTCTAAAACTAGGTGTGGGGTAACATAACTTCCTTTTTAAATTGTTTTTATTATTATACAAGAACCCTGGTTGCTCACCAACTATCAGTTTAAGGTCATCATTCACATGTAGGATTTCCCAATGTTTTCTAATAATTTCTCTGATTTCTAAATGGTCTGACGAAAAATATGTAATAAATTTAACATATTGTGATCGTTCAATATGACTATTTGGGACTGTTATAGATTTATGCGGTCCAAAATAAGGTTCACCCTTAGTATGTCTTAGTTCATGTATATCATTCAGGTGTGTGTTTATCTCCCTAATGCCATAACCCCTAGTAGATAACCTGTCTTTAAGGCCATTTAGTTCAGTTTCAAAGCCATCATCTAGAGGATTCAGCCTTGATGCTCTGATTGCTTGGCCTCCCATGATATTTCTGAAAACATGGGGTGGGTGCATACTAGATCTAAGCAGTAAAGTATTGCTATGGCAGCTCTTCCGAAATACACCTGTATTTATAAGATTGTTATTAAGTCTTTCAATATACATGTCTAAAACGTCAATCCTATACAGTGAATGTTTCATGGTAAATTTGAGACAAGTTGTTAAATTATTCATGATGGTAAGCATACTATGAAGTTGGTCTAGTGAGCCCTTCCACAAAACAAATAAATCATCAACAAAGCGTCGATAGAAAATGACATGCTGTTTAAACATCTCTTCACAAAATAGTATGTGCTCCTCCCAGTAGGCCAGGAACATGCTGGCGTAGCTATTGGCACATGGTGTGCCCATAGCTACGCCATCCCTCTGTTTGTAAATGCTGTCATGGAACATAAAAAGATTATTTTCCAGGACTAACTCTAGGAACTGCACAATTAGATCGATGGTTACAGAAGGGTAATCACTACGTTCTTTTAAGTAATCTGCAACATATGTCAAGCCCAACTCATTCGGTATTACCGTGAAAAGGGACTGTATATCAAACGTGACAAAAATGTAGTCCAGTGTAATCATTAAATCTTTGGTACAATCATATAAGTCAATTAAAAACTGTTTGGAGTCCCTTAAAACTACCTTGTTGTTGTTTAAAACAGATCTAAGATGCTTCTCAATATATACAGACAGATGCTCTGTCACCCAACCTCGACCTGAAACTATTGGTCTCATAGGAGGATTATCCGAGTCCTTGTGTATTTTTGGGAGACCGTGTATGACTGGTATAGTTGGAGAAGGGATAGTGAGATATCCATATAGATCTTTATCTATTAATTGACCCATGTAAATATCTTTTATAGTATCTTGTACATATTTAATAGTATGCTCTATGTAATGAACTGAGACTTGCTCATAAAATACATCATTTAACATAGATACCATCCTATCAGTGTAGTCAGATGAATCCATGACAACTATTTTGCCACCCTGGTCAGCGGGTCTGAGAATGATGTTTGGATCATCCTGTAACTTCTTGAGACTTTTTCTTTCACTATATGTGAGATTGTCTCTCCTATAGCGTGATTTATTATCTGTTCTGTTATCATAATAACTATGTAGTTCTTCCTCAGTGAGTTTTAGGTAGGCTTCAACTAATGGATGATTACTGGGTATAAATTTGCTCAAATTCTTAAACTTAAACTCTAAATTACTATTGGTAGAATCTTTGTATATAAGTTTTAGCATAACATTCCTACAGAATAGCCTGAGGTCCATAACAGTATCAGTCAACTGACTCTGACATCTAGGGATGAAACTTAGACCTTTATTCAATAGTAGGATTTCATCTTTGGTTAAAATAGTGTTGGAAATATTGTGGACTAGCGTTTGCCTGTCCACATTTTCCTCAGAGTCTTCTGAGGTGTGTATTCTTCCGAAAATTTCCTCTTCTGTCTTCCTCTGCTCATTGAACGGGAACGATATATGTTCTTCTCCGTTCTCACTGGCAGGGGAAAAGACAACTGAGGGTGTTCATTAGAGTCAGAGCCTAGCAGAGCAGAGCGGGGTAGTTGTTTTCGGTCTAACTACAGACTCACTATTATGCTGTGATTGCATAGATTGGTTAGTTTTACCCTTAACAACCCGTACCTCCGGGTAAAGATTAGCATTTGTATTTACAGCAGTATGCACTAGATGTATAACATCTGTGGAATCATTGCTATGATCAGTAGTTGGAATACTATCATGTGCATTAGAAATGTCAACATGTCTCTCACTAGTGCATTCAGGTTGACAAGCTCTATCAGTCTCCATTACAATGGCAACACTATTAGTATTTGCTGTTTTCTCTAATGAGTTAACATTATTAACAGAACTCCTGTTAGCTGCCTTATCCTGCATTACTACTCCAAAATTAGTAGCAGTTCTAACAGTAGGTAAATTGTGACATCATTAGAATTATATCTAGGCCACATAAAGACATGGCCTTTTCAAAATCATTAGTGTCTCTCAAAACTTTATGGCGTTTCTGCTGTAAAAGCTTCGTTAAAGCTGACACACTATCCAAAATATTCTCAAACAATGGAGATGTAATTCGGTTGAAAGTCTTTAAACAAAACACGCTGTTTTTCTGTGATATCGTCAGTTAACTTAGACTCTTCTGGTCTAAAAAAGTCAATCAAGAGCCTTAAGTAATTGCGACTCACCTCCATGTTTAGTCGCTGCCATTGAGCTAAAAGCTCCGGGTAATCCTTGCCTTGACTAGGCATGGTGAAAACACGAAGTCCCCTTGGTATAATGTTACGATCCAGGCACAGTTGAAAATGCATCCTCTGGGTTTGTAGCCATTTTAATTTAATAAAACTCTTTTCAGTCGCTTCAAGTAGCGCATACAACCTGTCTGAATCAACGTTCTCCCCCATGGGATTACCCATGGTTGTTTCATTCTCGAGGAACCAGGAAGTAGTGTTAGTTCCTCTGAGATACTGCTGAAATCTCTTCTCAAGTGCATCGTTCCTAGCAGCCTCATTCCCACGATGTTCATCTCTGGGGACGTAATCTAACTCGATGTTAGCCATTGAAGTATGTGATACTTCCTGCCCCTGTACACAAGAATTAATTCAATAAAAGTTTTCTTAGACAGTCTAAACTTGTGTCAGGTTAGCGCTTAAGCCGTATAGGAGGAATATAATCAGAAAAAAGTAACAGCCAAGCGTGAGCAGGTACAAACCCTTTTATGCCAGGTCAAATAAAGCAGGATCCAAACTTGTAAAAAGAAATATTTAATCCAATCCCTTCGGGAAAAACAAGGTTACCCCTAGCTACCATATAGGTGGCAATCCACTGAGCACAGAAGAAGTCATCAGGGATCTGGGGACCCAGGTTGACAGTAGCCTTTCGTTTGACACTCATGTTGCTAAAGTAGTTAGGAAAACCTTCTACGTTGCCCACCTGATCATGAAGGGATTCACATCTAGATCAAGGGAGGTCATCGTCCCCCTGTACTCATCACTCATTAGACCTATGATTGAGTACAATGCCCCATTCGGAATGTATCTGACCCGACACCTGCAGCAGCTGGAAAGGCCCCAAAGTTCCTCACCAAAAGGATAAAGGGTCTCAAAAATATGTCTTATGCTGCCGACTGAAAGAACTCCAGCTCTATTCAGTCTCATACTTGCTCAGAGGTGACCTGTGCCTGACATATAAGGCCATGTCAAACCCTGATTTGATGAATATGCTTCACCTCAAAAAATCTAGATCCCTCAGAACCACAAGGCGGAGACTTAAACCTTGACACGGTTATTAATAGAACGTGCTGGAGGGACAGATTCATCATCCAGAGACTCCCTATGCTGTGGAACAAAATCCCGGTACATGTGAGGCAGAGCACCTCGCTGGCCTTGTCCAAGAGGAATCTTGACCAATGGATGGGGGATCGCAGATATACCCCAGGGATTACTTCAGTGTCACTGCTTGACAGAGGCACAACAAAATAATAGGCATAGTTTTATTCAAACTAAAGGGGTGGCGAAAGCCAAATAACTATGGGCTAGGCTTATAAATGCCCTTGGGCAGATAGCCTAGTATGAACCTATGAACCTATTGTTCATCATAACATGTTTGGCCAAAGCGTTATGTATTGTGCCCTTTCTCATATGGTAAACATGTTCCCTCATTCGATCCCTCAGTGGGCGGTTAGTCTTCCCAACGTAGAATGAGGAACATGTTTGACAGACAGCTAAATAAATAACATGTTGTGTCATACAGTTAGCCTCTGCAGATATATAAAAACTTTTCTGTAGGTCTGGATGGAAGAAATGGGGAGTGCTATCTATAAGAGCAAAAATTGCAATGTCCGCAGGGCTTAGTACATCCTTCCTTCCTATCTCTAAAACTAGGTGTGGGGTACATAACTTCCTTCCTCATTTTCAAACATGTTATGATGAACAATACACATCATGTATTTTTATTTAAGGTACTGGAGGTGATTACTCCTAATCCAAGAGGTGGGGATATTAAAGTCTATACAGAGGGCAAAGAAACAGAATGGATCATATTACTAAAAGCAGATAAAGGATGTGGCCTGAATGAAAGGGCCTCAATTAGACCCAAATTAAGGCAGAGAAGGAATATTAAGTGAACCTACTGTTTTAATATGTCTTAAGAGCACACTTGTTTTTATTTTGTCTATATTTGTTTTTATAGATGTTCCTAAAACATGCTTTTTTATATAAGATTTTCACACATACTTTTTGAATGTTATATACATTTGATTCTTTGCATTTTATTCCATGTATTTTTATTGCAACAGTTCTTGTCTCTTTAAAATTCTTTGGAATGTTTTACTAATTGCTTGCCACTGATTGGGAACAGTATATATGGTGAAAGCAGTTTTAGTGTTTGTCATAGATCTGAAGAAGCATCACTGCGAAAGCGCTTATCTCTCTGTCAGTTGTTTGTGGATTAAATATTTCTTTTTACAAGTTTGGATCCTGCTTTATTTGACCTGGCATAAAAGGGTTTGTACCTGCTCACGCTTGGCTGTTACTTTTTTCTGATTATATTCCTCCTATACGGCTTAAGCGCTAACCTGATACAAGTTTAGACTGTCTAAGAAAACTTTTATTGAATTAATTCTTGTGTACAGGGGCAGGAAGTATCACATACTTCAATGGCTAACATCGAGTTAGATTACGTCCCCAGAGATGAACATCATGGGAACGAGGCTGCTAGGAACGATGCACTTGAGAAGAGATTTCAGCAGTATCTCAGAGGAACTAACACTACTTCCTGGTTCCTCGAGAATGAAACAACCATGGGTAATCCCGTGGGGGAGAACGTTGATTCAGACAGGTTGTATGCGCTACTTGAAGCGACTGAAAAGAGTTTTATTAAATTAAAATGGCTACAAACCCAGAGGATGCATTTTCAACTGTGCCTGGATCGTAACATTATACCAAGGGGACTTTGTGTTTTCACCATGCCTAGTCAAGGCAAGGATTACCCGGAGCTTTTAGCTCAATGGCAGTGACTAAACATGGAGGTGAGTCGCAATTACTTAAGGCTCTTGATTGACTTTTTTAGACCAAAACAGTCTAAGTTAACTGACGATATCACAGAAAAACAGCGTGTTTTGTTTAAAGACTTTCCAACCCGAATTACATCTCCATTGTTTGAGAATATGTTGGATAGTGTGTCAGCTTTCGAACAGAAGCTTTTACAGCAGAAACGCCATAAAGTTTTGAGAGACACTAATGATTTTGAAAAAGGCCATGTCTTTATGTGGCCTAGATATAATTCTAATGATGTCACGAATTTACCTACTGTTAGAACTGCTACTAATTTTGGAGTAGTAATGCAGGATAAGGCAGCTAACAGGAGTTCTGTTAATAATGTTAACTCATTAGAGAAAACAGCAAATACTAATAGTGTTGCCATTGTAATGGAGACTGATAGAGCTTGTCAACCTGAATGCACTAGTGAGAGACATGTTGACATTTCTAATGCACATGATAGTATTCCAACTACTGATCATAGCAATGATTCCACAGATGTTATACATCTAGTGCATACTGCTGTAAATACAAATGCTAATCTTTACCCGGAAGTACGGGTTGTTAAGGGCAAAACTAACCAATCACAAAATAAATCTATGCAATCACAGCATAATAGTGAGTCTGTAGTTAGACCGAAAACAACTACCCCGCAATTAGGCTCTGACTCTAATGAACACCCTCAGTTGTCTTTTCCCCTGCCAGTAAGAACGGAGAAGAACATGTATCGTTCCCGTTCAATGAGCAGAGGTAGACAGAAGAGGAAATGTTCGGAAGAATACATACCTCAGAAGACCCTGTGGAAAATGTGGACAGGCAAACACTAGTCCACAATATTTCCAACACTATTTTAACCAAAGATGAAATCCTGCTATTGAATAAAGGTCTAAGTTTCATCCCTAGATGTCAGAGTCAGTTGACTGATACTGTTATGGACCTCAGGCTATTCTGTAGGAATGTTATGCTAAAACTTATATACAAAGATTCTACCAATAGTAATTTAGAGTTTAAGTTTAAGAATTTGAGCGAATTTATACCCAGTAATCATCCATTAGTTGAAGCCTACCTAAAACTCACTGAGGAAGAACTACATAGTTATTATGATAACAGAACAGATAATAAATCACGCTATAGGAGAGACAATCTCACATATAGTGAAAGAAAAGTCTCAAGAAGTTACAGGATGATCCGAACATCATTCTCAGACCCGCTGACAAGGGTGGCAAAATAGTTGTCATGGATTCATCTGACTACACTGATAGGATGGTATCTATGTTAAATGATGTATTTTATGAGCAAGTCTCAGTTCATTACATAGAGCATACTATTAAATATGTACAAGATACTATAAAAGATATTTACATGGGTCAATTAATAGATAAAGATCTATATGGATATCTCACTATCCCTTCTCCGACTATACCAGTCATACATGGTCTCCCAAAATACACAAGGACTCGGATAATCCTCCTATGAGACCAATAGTTTCAGGTCGAGGTTGGGTGACAGAGCATCTGTCTGTATATATTGAGAAGCATCTTAGATCTGTTTTAAACAACAACAAGGTAGTTTTAAGGGACTCCAAACAGTTTTAATTGACTTATATGACTGTACCAAAGATTTAATGATTACACTGGACTACATTTTTGTCACGATTGATATACAGTCCCTTTTCACGGTAATACCGAATGAGTTGGGCTTGACATATGTTGCAGATTACTTAAAAGAACATAGTGATTACCCTTCTGTAACCATCAATCTAATTGTGCAGTTCCTAGAGTTAGTCCTGGAAAATAATCTTTTTATGTTCCATGACAGCATTTACAAACAGAGGGATGGCGTAGCTATGGGCACACCATGTGCCAATAGCTATGCCAACATGTTCCTGGCCTACTGGGAGGAGCACATACTATTTTGTGAAGAGATGTTTAAACAGCATGTCATTTTCTATCGACGCTTTGTTGATGATTTATTTGTTTTGTGGAAGGGCTCACTATACCAACTTCATAGTATGCTTACATCATGAATAATTTGACAACTTGTCTCAAATTTACCATGAAACATTCACTATATAGGATTGACTTTTTAGACATGTATATTGAAAGACTTCATAACAATCTTATAAATACAGGTGTATTTTGGAAGAGCTGCCATAGCAATACTTTACTGCTTAGATATAGTATGCACCCACCCCATGTTTTCAGAAATATCATGAGAGGCCAAGCAATCAGAGCATCAAGGCTGAATCCTCTAGATGATGGCTTTGAAACTGAACTAAATGGCCTTAAAGACAGGTTATCTACTACGGGTTATGGCATTAGGGAGATAAACACACACCTGAATGATATCCATGAACTAAGACATACTAAGGGTGAACCTTATTTTGGACCGCATAAATCTATAACAGTCCCAAATAATCATATTGAACGATCACAATATGTTAAATTTATTACATATTTTCACAGACCATTTAGAAATCAGAGAAATTATTAGAAAACATTGGGAAATCCTACATGTGAAGGATGACCTTAAACTGATAGTTGGTGAGCAACCAGGGTTCTTGTATAAGAATAAAAACAATTTAAAAAGGAAGTTATGTTACCCCACACCTAGTTTTAGAGATAGGAAGGAAGGATGTACTAAGCCCATGGACATCGCAATTTTTGCTCTTATATAGATAGCACTCCCCATTTCTTCCATCCAGACCTACAGAAAAGTTTTTATATATCTGCAGAGGCTAACTGCATGACACAACATGTTATTTATTTAGCTGTCTGTCAAACATGTTCCTCATTCTACGTTGGGAAGACTAACCGCCCACTGAGGAATCGAATGAGGGAACATGTTTACCATATGAGAAAGGGCACAATACATAACGCTTTGGCCAAACATGTTATGATGAACAATACACATCATGTATTTTTATTTAAGGTACTGGAGGTGATTACTCCTAATCCAAGAGGTGGGGATATTAAAGTCTATACAGAGGGCAAAGAAACAGAATGGATCATATTACTAAAAGCAGATAAAGGATGTGGCCTGAATGAAAGGGCCTCAATTAGACCCAAATTAAGGCAGAGAAGGAATATTAAGTGAACCTACTGTTTTAATATGTCTTAAGAGCACACTTGTTTTTATTTTGTCTATATTTGTTTTTATAGATGTTCCTAAAACATGCTTTTTTATATAAGATTTTCACACATGCTTTTTGAATGTTATATACATTTGATTCTTTGCATTTTATTCCATGTATTTTTATTGCAACAGTTCTTGTCTCTTTAAAATTCTTTGGAATGTTTTACTAATTGCTTGCCACTGATTGGGAACAGTATATATGGTGAAAGCAGTTTTAGTGTTTGTCATAGATCTGAAGAAGCATCACTGCAAAAGCGCTTATCTCTCTGTCAGTTGTTTGTGGATTAAATATTTCTTTTTACAAGTTTGGATCCTGCTTTATTTGACCTGGCATAAAAGGGTTTGTACCTGCTCACGCTTGGCTGTTACTTTTTTCTGATTATATTCCTCCTATATGGCTTAAGCGCTAACCTGACACAAGTTTAGACTGTCTAAGAAAACTATAATTATTGTTAGGTCTTAATCATATCTCCTTTTCTGTTACATCCACCCTATTTTTAAACTCAACTTTAATTTTATCCCTAGCTATATTTTCAGAAGAAATTTTTATCTTCCATAATAACTCCTGAATAATGTCCAATACCCATTCCTTAAATTCCTCTCTTTTGGACAGATAGGTGGGGAAGTGCCAGGGTCTCATTTTTCTTTCATTACACTGCATTTTTATTTAGTTATTCTTGGAGCATGATCTGAAATAGTAATTGGATGCATATCAAAACTTTCAATTAAATGTACATATTCTTGTGACTCATAACTTGTGTCTAGCCTAGCCCATTTTTTTTACCTTGGGAAATAATATGCAAATACTCATACTACTGTATTCACATCTTCCATACCAAATAAGTTCATAAATTTCTTCAAAAATCTACCCTCTTTTGTTACATTTTCCCTTCTAGGACTCCCAGATACATCCTCACTGTTGCAAATCAAATTCCAGTCTCCACCTATAAATAATATTTCCTGCTGAAAGCCGATCGTTTCTTCCAGAATTTTCAAAAGACCAAGACAAACTGTGGAAAAACAGATAATGAAGTAGGCAGCCAACAATACCACAGATCCAGATAAAAGGAACACTCCTCTTTATTCAATTAAGCACTTTCATCAGACTCCACTGACTTCATCAGACTACAAATACAAAGTGCAAAACACTGCTTAAATAACCCAAACCCAAAAATGATGGAAGAGCCATTAGTTCTAATGAAGTCCTTGTTCAATACAGAAGTTTAAAGGACAAAAGTACTTAACACAGTTTTAATAATAAACTGCTTCTCTGATTTACTCATTGGCATTCTGTGGCGTTCCTTAGTTGTACAGAATATTTCTTTGGTTAATGAAAGAAAAGAAATCAGTAAAGAAGAACAAAGACAAATTTAGTCTGATTTTAGCTAAATATATATTAAATGTAATGTTTAAATGGAGAGATTTACAGATGAACAAGGTGATTTATGGAGCCTAGGAAGATAACACTATAACAATGGAGGAGTTTCTGAAAATGATACATACAGGGAATTTGTAAAAAGGGGTAAAGGGTGAGACTGAAATTTGTCACTTGTAATCAGTACTCCACCCCGTTAACAATTTCAAATAAATAAATATGAAGGGTAAATAAAATGAATGAATTAAACTTAATATTCAACTAATATAAAAAAACTGAAGAAATTCAAGCAACATTAAGTAAATTTAAGGCTGAGTGAGCTCAATGCATAGACAGATTAAAGTACAGTTTGTATAAAATAATGGATTAAGAGCAGCTAAGAGTTTTTTTGGAGAAAGAATACAAAATCTAGCTATTCATTGTTATTAAATGTGTGATGAAAGGTACATGAAAGCCGAACATTAATAGAGGCCACTTTCTATGGTCAGCACAAATACAAAATATTAACAGTTACATGCATTTGTTTCAGAAAAATAACAGTGATGTTGGTGGAGCAACAAGTCTATGTAACTGCAAAAGGAAAAATATACAAGATTTTTGTTGACATACACTGAAATACATAAGGTGATAAAAGGGACGGAGGTTGGTTGTGGGGTACTTATCAAACATTTTCATCACTGATCATAACATAATGCTAACAATTTTGCAATTGTATGGTTTTTGGGGACAATTACAATGACAATTAAAATACTACTTTGGTCACTTGATATTTAAATGTTTACTAAGGAAAACAAATCAGACTGTGTAATGTATTAAAGTAAGGTTGAACTATAAGACCATGTTATTATTTGGGCTGACAATGAACACAACAGTAGTAGAATTCAAATGTCACTTAAAGGTACGGCACGGAGAATAAAAGAAACATAGTGATACCTTCAGCTCCATATCATAGAGGGATGGAGCCGGGACTGATACAAAGACAGCACACATGCAACAGGGGGAGCCAGGGATGGGAGGGGAATGTGTGCCAAGTGTTGGGAGGAACATGGGGTTCTGCTTACAAACTGAAGTATGTATTCTGTCATATGTGGTGATGCACAATTACTTCACATAGATGCTCCATGCTGGATAGGATTTTCCTACCCCACATATATAAAACTCCCCACCCTTAGGCTGCACAACTGATGTTAAACCACACCTGGCCTGAATGCAGACAAATGGTCTCACAAAGAAGATGCTGTAAAGGCACTCCTTCCCTGAAGAGGGGTTCCAATTGTCATTATGGTATCTCAGAACTTCACTCATCCACAGGAGTGGAATGTAAGAAAGGAGGGGTTCACAACAGGATTCATGGGGGGCAAATTAGAGCCTCAGTACTGGAGGACACAGTGTTCCAAAAAGAGAAAGTCTGATGATACATGTGTGCTTTTCATACAGAGAAAATATAATGTTCATTATCAAGGAAGATGAAAGCATATCCCAAAAGAACCAAAAAGTTTCAATAAGTGCTGAGCAGAATGGAATTCAGTTAAACAGGAGGAAGTGTAAATGATTCTGGGGTAAGACAATAAATGATCAGTCAGCTTTACCACAAAGAACATACACATTTTGGTGATAATGTTTGGGGGATGGGATCTGACATTGGTTGGGAAAAGGTACAGGAACAAATAAAAAGGATAGCTAGGATGTGGAACACTTACAGGATGCCTTAGAAGAAAACAAAAATTTGCCTGATTAAATCATTCATTCTAGGGAAGACAGGCTATTATGGGCAAATGTATCCATTACCAGAACAAGTCCTATAACTACAGTAGAGCACTTGTGAAATTCTCCAAATGGATTCACTATGAGGACACTAGTCCACTAACAACATGAATTGCCATTAAGACAAGCTGGTCCTTACACACAAATTGAGAAGGCTGGAGCAAGTTAGTTTGCAGAATATACCGCAGGATTTGTGTGCATATTCCATTCTCCAAATGGAATTCATGGCCATCTGTGCAATAAGAGAGGAAGAAAGGGTGGATACGTGGGAGGTATGTTTTTTCTGACATTTTTTACCACACAAACACTATATATCTATATCTATATTTATCTACATCTGTATCTATCTATCTATATATATATATATATATATATATATATATATATATATATATATATATATATATATATATATATATAGATATATCTATATACACATGATGCAGTAACTGAAAACACCTTCTTCATTCCTCTTTCTTCCCTAATATTTGTGATTCTGATTTGCCCACTTACACAGGCCAGTGGAGTTTTTGTTTTCTATAAGCAGAGGCTTGGTACTTTTATAGATTTCATCAATTATTGTTGTTTGTTTGTTTATTTAAGAATATGCATTCTGAGTGAAAATCTCCTGGTTAATTTATATACCAATTCTTATTAATGAGTTTCTATAGCAAAGTCATTACACTCTGTCAGCTTTCTTTTATTAACCTGAATAACATTTTCTTTTTGTTAAACGCTACAAAACAGGTTTTTGATGCTTTTCAGTTGGAGATTTTCAAGACTATCATGCAAAGCAAATGAATACCTGTAAAAGGAAACTGCAATTAAATGGCCAGTGGTTTTGAAGCAGCAAGATGAAATGCAAATGAATGACATTCAATGATAAAAGTTTTTATTAAGGGTTTGTATCAGCCTGAATCAGTACTAAAGTGTGAGAACCACACTGTTTAAAGCACAGAACATATCACTGATAGTTAATCTAGCTAGATTACAACTGTTGCAGGTGAGTAGAAGTACAATTATTATTAGTTATTATTATTATTATTACTGCTAAAGTGGGTCAGGAATAATATTTTTTGTTACACAGGATTGTACTGTGCTGATAAATTATTATATCGCTATGTAGCACTATTGGTTTCACTATCACCTCCCATAGGCTGAAATTGGAGAGCCTTAACCAATCACATATCTCACAGCCTGAAATTAGTGAGTGTTGCTATTCACCTTTCCCATAAGCTGAAAGCTGGATAGCACAGAACAGACCATTATGCTGGTGGTGTCCTTTTATTTCTCTGTCTCAGTGAAAAGATTAGGCTGGGGGAGTCTGGCCAAGTAGTATTAGCAGTTTCTGATCAGTTAGACTGCCTATACAAGAATCCTTGGAGAGGTCTAAAAAACTTGCTAAAGCAGTACGACTTTGGAGTGAACCCTCATTCAGCAACTTAGCCATTTTAAAGGTGCACAAAAGAAACACTGAAACAGGTGACAGATAAAGTACAGTTTTGTACCTACCATAAATGTAGATGTCCGATAGACATGCAACTGCAGTCATAACATGTGGGGTTGTCCTGCCTCAGGCAGCCCTCGGTCGGCCGGATTCCAAAGTCTGGGTCCGATGTCGGCTGATGTCGCATTTCTCTCCGACGTCAGAGTGGCTGGAGTACATAAACATCAGCCGACGCCATCTTCTTCAGTGTTTCTTGCCCCAGATGCCAGGTGCCCTCCAAGGAAGGCTGTAATCAAATTGGAAGACAAAAACAGGATTCCAGAACAATAAATGATCAATAAAAAACAAATACACCATAACAGAAAACCCCAGCTTAGAGAAACAGGGATAGGAAAGGGTCCTAGGCATAGAGGTGTATGGAGGGAGGGAAAATCCGACTGCAGTTGCATGTCTATCGGACATCTACATTTATGGTAGGTACAAAACTTTACTATGTCCTTCAAGAATGCAACTGCAGTCATAACATGTGGGTAGAATACCATAGCTTAGCTGGGGGAGGAGGTATACTCTAGGGAAAAGATGGTGTGGCAATCAAACCCTGCAGGACTGCCGAAGCAAAGCCTGCTCTGGATCTGGAGTATAGAGGGAGATTGTAGTGTTTGGAGAATGTATGCACGGAGCTCCATGTAGCAGCTTCTAGAATGTCCTTAGTAGGCACCCCTCTTAAGAATGCTGTAGAGGTGGCTGTAGCTCTTGTGGAATGTGGTCTGACATTGGCTGGAACAGTCTTTCCATGAAAGGAATAACAAAATCTGATGCAATGTCCAATCCATTTTGAAATTCTCTGTTTTGAAATTGCTTTTCCTTGGACTGCAGGGGCGTAAGCTACAAAAAGTTGTTCAGACTTCCTACTGGCCTTGGTTCTGTCCAGGTAGTATCGAAGTTGTCTGTGAATGTCCAAGGTATGTAACAGTCTTTCCCCCTTATTCTCAGGATTGGGAAAGAAAGCAGGCAAATGAATAGCTTGATTCAAAGAAACCCTAGATACCACCTTTGGCATAAAGGTAGGGTTGGTCCTTAATGAAACCCTGTCTCTGTGAAAAATTATGAACGGTGGTATTGCCATTAGGGCCTGTAGTTCCGAAACCCTTCTTGCTGAGGTAATTGCCAACAGGAAAGCTGTCTTCCATGAGAGAAATTGCAAGTCAACTGAAGCTGCTGGCTCAAAAGGAGGTAGAGTCAGTTTTTCTAGGACAAAATTGAGGTCCCAGGCTGGCACTGGGGCCTTTCTTGGTGGCTTGATGTTCTTGATTCCCTGAGGAATTGCCTTAGCAAAGGATGTGAAAAGACTGGAGGATCAGTGTTATATCTAGCTGAAATAGCTGATGCATGTATCTTTATGGAAGAATATGAGAGGCCGTTCTTTAGCATATCCGCCAAATATTCCAAGATGAGTGGGATGTTCAACAATGAGGCATCATGCCCTTGCTGGTATTCCAATTGCTGAATCTTTTCCATTTTGCTAAGTAAACCTTTCTGGTGGATGGTCTTGAGCCTCTGTTAGTATCCGCTGTACTTCCTTGGAGAGAGATAGGTTGAGGTTATTTATGGGATCTCCCATGCTGTTAGCTGCAGTGTCTGAAGGTTTGGATGCACTGTGTTGAGATTGTGTTGAGTCAAAAGTAGAGGCCATTGGGGAAGGGCCCACCTCCTGGTGTGACATATGCTCCTTAGTAGTGGGTACCAGTGTTGTCTTGGCCAGTCCAGAGCTATTATGATTCCCTTGGGTCTCTGCTTTGATCTTTAGTAGTACTGAGGTCATCAGTGGCAGAGGTGGGAATGCATATATTGTTAGGAAATTCCAGTTGAATGAGAGAGCATCTATTTTCCAAGCTTTTGGATGGTATGTCCTTGTGCAGAATTTTGTAGATGATGGTTGAGGTGAGAGGCAAATAGGTCTACTTCTGGCCTGCCCCATGTCGAAGTGAGTTGTGTGAAGATCTTCGGATGTAACCTCCACTCATGTGGATCTGTGAAATTCCTGCTTAGGCTGTCCGCCAGCACATTGTCTTTGCCTGGAACAAACTGGGATTGTAAGTGGATGTTTAGGCTCAGTGATTTCTCCCAAAGATGCATTGTTAGTCTGCAAAGGGGGTAAGAGTGGGTGCCCCCTTGCTTGTTTATATACTACATCACAGTGGTGTTGTCTGTCCGTATCAGTAAATGGCCTTGTTGAAGTTGTTGTTGAAAGGCCTCGATGGCATGCATTACTGCCAGCATTTCTTTTTGATTTATATGCAGATGTGTTTCCTTTTGAGACCATTGTCCTTGTATACACCTGCCTTCCATGTGTGCCCCCCATCCAAGGTCCGAGGCGTCTGTGGTCATGGTCTGTGTTATCTGTGGTTTTTTGAATGACATACCTGTGTTGGCCTGGCTCACCGAGGCCCACCATAGGAATTCCTTTTGTAGGCATGGAATGAGCGGTATGGTTGTCTCCAAGTTGTTGCTGTGCTGAGACCAAATGCTTTTTAGGTACCATTGAAGCTTTCTCATGTGTAGTCTTGCTAATGGAACCAGGAGAATGCAGGATGCCATGTAACCCAGGACCTGTAGGAATCTCCTTGCAGTCATCTGGGTGAGTTTTGCTAAACCTTTGAAGTAATGAGTTAACTTCTCTTGCTTGTCTTCTGTCAGGTAAGCCATTTGAGAGGCTGTGTCTAATTTGGCTCCTAAGAAGATTATTTGCTGGGATGGCTGCAGTCTTGACTTTTGAAAGTTGACTGTGTATCCCAGAGCTTGAAGTAATCGTATGACATAGTCCAAGTTTTTTGTCAACATCAATTTGTTGTCCGCTTGTATGAGGCAGTCGTCCAGGTACGGGTAAATTTGTATCCCTTGGAGCCTGCAATGAGCAATTACTGAAGACAGGCATTTTGTGAATACTCTGGGCACAGTAGATAAGCCAAATGGCAATGCTGAGAATTGATAATGCTCTGGCCCTGCAAGAAATCTGAGGTATCTTCTGCAGCTGTGTCTGATAGGGACATGCAGGTATGCCTCCTTGAGGTCCAGAGTAATCAGCCAAGACCCCTTGCCCAGCATGGGAAGGAGTTGCTGTAGAGTCAGCATTTTGAACTTTGGTACTATGAGAAAAGTGTTTAATGCGGACAAATCCAGTATTGGTCTCCATTGAGTTTCTTTTCTTGGAACAAGGAACAGTCTTGAGTAAAACCCTGGCCTTGTTCTTGTTGTGGAACTCTTTCTATTGCTTTCATTTGAGTCAGCAGAGATTTGCTTGATAGCCTCTGCCCTCTATGTTTGTGGTAGGTTTGGCATGCCTTGTTTTCTTGGTAAGGTATGAAAATGGAACCTGTAGCCTCGGTCTATAATGTCCAAAATCCATTTGTCCTTTGTCAGTCTGTGCCAATTTTCTGCAAACAGAGATAATTTCCCGCCCAAGGGAGCTTCTATTTGTTCCCTGGTAGGCGGAAGTAGAGGAAAGTCATTGAGATTGTGGCTGTGGGGCAGGAGAAACCCCTGCGTCACTTCTTTGGTTTCCTGACTGCCATTGTCGTCCCCTGTAAGGACCTCTGTATTGGCCTCTTCCTCGTCCACGTCTATTTTTACCCCTTTGAAACTTTTCGGGATTAGGAAAGGACCAGTTTTTTGAAGGCCAATTCCTACTGAATCTGGGGGGTTGAACCTGGAGGAAATCTTTCACCGTCTGAACTGATTTTGCTTTTTCCTCGATGGTCTTTAACACATCCTTAGCATTAGCACCAAAAAGCTTGTTCTTTTCCAAAGGTGCATCCAGAAGTTTTGCCTTTACATGATCTGGTAGAGGTTGATCTTTTAACCATGCATGTCTACGAATGACTGCCCTGTCATAGCTGCCCTACATGAAGCTTCCAGTGCATCATATCCACACTGCAGGAAGTGATTGCTTACTTGCTGAGTGTTATGTACTGCTTCCTGCAAAGCCTTCCTGTCTAAAGGATCAGGAGTGGCCAATGTTTTTTGTAAATCTTCTAATAGGAAATCCTGATATTGTAACATATGAAAAAGGCAATTCAAGGCTCTCATGGATAAGGTAGTGGATGTGTAAACCTTTTTGCCCCATCTCTCTAATGACCTAGCTTCCCTGTTGGAGGGCAAGGATTTTTAAGAGGTAGAAGCTGAAACTCCTTTAGGCCCCTGAGAAATAGTTTCCAAATCAGCAGTATGGGCCCTGAATAAATGGGAATGAGTTTCTGGGACCCTGTAATACCTGTCTGGCTTGGCTGTAGCAGGAGGAAGACAGTCAGGGGTAACACTAGAGTCAGAATATAAATCATCCAAAACATCAAGAACAGGAGGAATAGCTAAGGGCCTGTGCTGGGGCTTCTTAAGGAAAGTCCGAAGGCATTTTCTGGAATCAGAATATTCCTGGCCTTGCCACTTGAAATGTTCCCTCATGGTATGCAGTACTTCCCCAAAAGAAATATCCTCAGGCGGGGAGGCCGAGGGGATGGAATCCTCTGCATCCGAGCCCTCATAGGTCTGGAAGAGCTCTTCCTGGCTATCAGAGTGGACAGAGCCCTCAGAGTCTTCATCTGACGGAATAGGGTCAGAGGGTTCAACCCGGGGCCTTTTATCAGAAGGAGGTTGGGATCCTCTCTCAGGATGGGCCTGTGACCCTCTAATCATAGAAATTAAATCAGCAGCCATAGACATAATTTGTGTCTCTGGAGTAGGCTGAGGAAAGGTTTTAGTAGTAAGATGCTTTGATTTGCTGGCTGCCTTAGCCCTGGTGTAGGCCTTAATAGACATGGCCATAGGAGGCCTGGCAGCTCCACGTGCAGGAGTGACCTTGTCTACAGCAATGGTCTCAGGCATTTCCTCGGTTTCGGTATCCGGAGGAAAATCAGTAACTGGCGTCGGAGTGATATCTGGAATCGGAGTCGTCGGTAATGTGGTGACTTCGGTTCAGAGCGGTGGAGAGACCGTCTCAGAGGGAACCGGAGCACCCGCGGTAGGTTCTGGAGTGGAGTCGGTGGTAGACGCGGGCCGAGGATGTCGGTCCCGGTCTTTTCGTTTCTTGGGAGTTTGTGATGTCGGAAGATCCGACGGCATTGTGTAAGCGAATTTATCACCGAAAAAATCTTCTGCGAACTCCGCCCGGCGCCTGAGAGTGCACTTGTTGAAGCGAGCACAGGCTACACAGGCCGAGACGTCTTGGTCTGGACCAAGGCAAGGAAGACAGTAAGAGTGGAAATCCTTATGAGGTATTTGTTTACCACAAGAAAGACAATTGTTAACTTTTTCAGTAATTTCTGACATCGGCTGAGGCAAGAAAAGGTCCCCAACGGGTACTTAGCTTTTGATGACTTCAGAATCGAAGAATACAGGAGCTGACCGACCGGCACTTGCGAACTGCTTCGCACCGTACGGGCAAGAAAGACTGAAGAAGATGGCGTCGGCTGATGCTTATGTACTCCAGCCGCTCTGACGTCGGAGAGAAATGCGACATCAGCCGACGTCGGACCCAGACTTTGGAATCCGGCCGACCGAGGGCTGCCTGAGGCAGGACAACCCCACATGTTATGACTGCAGTTGCATTCTTGAAGGACATCCTATTTATGTTCTTCCTGAACTAACATGTCATGTCAGTATAGAAACCTTCACTGTTATTTAGCGTTTAAAAAATTTTGCATGGGCTCTGCATTACCTTATCCATGTAGGGAAAGTACACAGCTATCTGAAAGTGTTTGCCCTAATTCCTCTTCATAGGTTCATAGATTGGTACTAGGCTATTGGCCCTAGGACCTATACAAGCCTAGCCATAACAATTCCCTGGATATTTCTACCCACAATATTTACTTCCCTAGACCCCTGTCTAGCAGGGCGACTGATGTGATCCCTGGGGTGAATTTCTTATCTCTCATCCAATCATGAAGGGTCCCTTTTAAAAGGGCCAAAGAGGCGCTCTGCTTGACATGTATGGGCAGTCTATTTCAGAATCTGCGGAGTCTCTGGGTCAGGAACCTATCCCTCCAGCATGTTTTGTTCATTGTGATGACAAGGTTTAGATCTCTGGAGTGTGTGGCTCTGACGGGATTGGGATTTCTTTAAGTGGAGCATGTCCAACAGCTCAAGGTTTGACACGGTCTTGTATGTTAAGCAGAGATCGCCTCTGAGTAGACGATATGCCACAGAGTATAGCTGGAGTTTTTTTAGACAGTCAGCATAGGGCATCTGCTTTAGGCCTGTGATTCTTTTAGTGAGGTACTTCTGCGGCCTTTCCAGCTGTTGCAGATGCTTTGTGAAGTACATACCAAATGGGGCATTATACTCTATAACGGGTCTAATGAGGAATGAGTACAGTGGGATGGTGACTTCCTTTTTTCTGGATGAAAACCCCTTATGTGATGAGGTGTGCCACATAGAAGGATTTCCTGTCTGTTGTGGCGATGTGGTTATCGAAGGTGAGACGTGTCATGTTTGGGACCTCTTCTTAATATGCCTTAGTATTCCCAGCTTTCTCCAGCTTGTTACCGCTGTACATACATCTATTTATTTACAAAATAGGTGAACTCATCTTCTTGGGCTACTTTTCAGCCATCACCTAATGACATTAATGCAAATATATATAATTAAACAATAACCCACGTCTGGGTGTGGGTAATGCTGGATTTACCCACGGTTGGTGTGGTTTGGTTACGAGGGCAAAGCCCGAGTGACCAAAGACAACCGTGGGTAAATCCAGCATTACCCACACCCAGATGTAGGTTATTGCTATTATACAATGACATTATTTAAGAAAAAAAGTACTTACTTTTCCTAAATAATGTCTTTGTATAATGGCTCTGTGCTTTCCTTCCACTGCTGAACATATCCTTGTTGCCTTATCTGATGTACTGCCCATGCATTTGGGACTTGCATTCCCATACATATCCAGTACTTCAGTGCTAGGGAAAGTAAGCAACAGAGAAAAGAAAATCTCCATAGCTTAGTTTTTCTTTTCTTTTTTTTTTAATTAAAAAAAAAGTTTTGGGCAGCTTAGGGGTAGGAGAGAGACAGAATGGAGGAAATAAACGGGAAAATGGGTACGTGTCTTTAGTTTTAAATAATGTACCTGATATTTGTTGTATTTTCTCCATGCTGTCTCTCGTATGTCCGGAGTCCGAGCTACAGATTTTATTTTTATTTTGGTCAAAAAAAAAAAAAAAACTTACAGAATATACCAACAGAAAAAAGTCCGGGTGACTGGACCTTTTTCCGTTGGTATATTCTCAGATTTACAACAGGCATGTTGGTTGGGCTGGGTAATCAGCGTGCTCATTTTAGAATAATAATGGCCAGTCATTGTATAATAATAATATAATACACACAGACACCACTATATATATATAGATATATATATAGATATATACATATAAATATTTTTTTCATATATGAGAAACATTCAGTTAGTTCAATGTCCAGAATATCAAATGTCTATCATTCCAGCACAAGTGTTTGAATAGTCATATGATTGCAGAATGCCCAACATCACTTTTTAGGAGGTTGTGGTACAGTAAGGAGTGGAAATTTGCCCTTTTTCTGATGCCGTTTAATCTCAGAGTTGGTATATATGAATTGCTTGGAGTGTGGGGGGCTGTACCTCCCTCCCCCCTGCACACACCCATAGAGGGTGCAGGGGGGGCTTGCCTCCCTGTAAACATTTTTTTGTTATTTTGTCCTTGTTCTGTTGTTGGATTTTTGAATTTTGATATTTTGAGACTGTTCATTTGTGGTTCAGTAAATTTCTTGTAGTCACATAAAGTACTAAAGTACACTACTGTGTGTGTGGTGTGTGTGTGTGTGTGTGTGTGTGTGTGTGTGTGTGTGTGTGTGTGTGTGTGTGTATATATATATATATATATACATGCTGTCACTGGCCGTCACTGGGCCACACACACACACACACACACACACACACACACACACATATTTGTGTACAGTACAAAAGCTAAGTCTTCCCATATCAAAAACCTTGTCAAAAAAGATTAAATTAAATGCAAAAAAGTACAGTATTGACACACTTGGTAAATTAATTTCTTCCTGAATGTATGGTATAGTCAATACCCCACTCCACACTGACAAGGTAGACAGGGATTTTGGTACCTGGGTTGATAACCCCTTCTCCTTCCACCACAGGGTAACATTGGTAGTCAGTTAAACGCTACAAAACAGGTTTTTGATGCTTTTCAGTTGGAGATTTTCAAGACTATCATGCAAAGCAAATGAATACCTGTAAAAGGAAACTGCAATTAAATGGCCAGTGGTTTTGAAGCAGCAAGATGAAATGCAAATGAATGACATTCAATGATAAAAGTTTTTATTAAGGGTTTGTATCAGCCTGAATCAGTACTAAAGTGTGAGAACCACACTGTTTAAAGCACAGAACATATCACTGATAGTTAATCTAACTAGATTACAACTGTTGCAGGTGAGTAGAAGTACAATTATTATTAGTTATTATTATTATTATTACTGCTAAAGTGGGTCAGGAATAATATTTTTTGTTACACAGGATTGTACTGTGCTGATAAATTATTATATCGCTATGTAGCACTATTGGTTTCACTATCACCTCCCATAGGCTGAAATTGGAGAGCCTTAACCAATCACATATCTCACAGCCTGAAATTAGTGAGTGTTGCTATTCACCTTTCCCATAAGCTGAAAGCTGGATAGCACAGAACAGACCATTATGCTGGTGGTGTCCTTTTATTTCTCTGTCTCAGTGAAAAGATTAGGCTGGGGGAGTCTGGCCAAGTAGTATTAGCAGTTTCTGATCAGTTAGACTGCCTATACAAGAATCCTTGGAGAGGTCTAAAAAACTTGCTAAAGCAGTACGACTTTGGAGTGAACCCTCATTCAGCAACTTAGCCATTTTAAAGGTGCACAAAAGAAACACTGAAACAGGTGACAGATAAAGTACAGTTTTGTACCTACCATAAATGTAGATGTCCGATAGACATGCAACTGCAGTCATAACATGTGGGGTTGTCCTGCCTCAGGCAGCCCTCGGTCGGCCGGATTCCAAAGTCTGGGTCCGACGTCGGCTGATGTCGCATTTCTCTCCGACGTCAGAGCGGCTGGAGTACATAAGCATCAGCCGACGCCATCTTCTTCAGTGTTTCTTGCCCCAGATGCCAGGTGCCCTTCAAGGAAGGCTGTAATCAAATTGGAAGACAAAAACAGGATTCCAGAACAATAAATGATCAATAAAAAACAAATACACCATAACAGAAATCCCCAGCTTAGAGAAACAGGGATAGGAGAGGGTCCTAGGCATAGAGGGGTATGGAGGGAGGGAAAATCCGACTGCAGTTGCATGTCTATCGGACATCTACATTTATGGTAGGTACAAAACTGTACTATGTCCTTCAAGAATGCAACTGCAGTCATAACATGTGGGTAGAATACCATAGCTTAGCTGGGGGAGGAGGTATGCTCTAGGGAAAAGATGGTGTGGCAATCAAACCCTGCAGGACTGCCGAAGCAAAGCCTGCTCTGGATCTGGAGTATAGAGGGAGATTGTAGTGTTTGGAGAATGTATGCACGGAGCTCCATGTAGCAGCTTCTAGAATGTCCTTAGTAGGCACCCCTCTTAAGAATGCTGTAGAGGTGGCTGTAGCTCTTGTGGAATGTGGTCTGACATTGGCTGGAACAGTCTTTCCATGAAAGGAATAACAAAATCTGATGCAATGTCCAATCCATTTTGAAATTGTCTGTTTTGAAATTGCTTTTCCTTGGACTGCAATGGGCGTAAGCTACAAAAAGTTGTTCAGACTTCCTACTGGCCTTGGTTCTGTCCAGGTAGTATCGAAGTTGTCTGTGAATGTCCAAGGTATGTAACAGTCTTTCCCCCTTATTCTCAGGATTGGGAAAGAAAGCAGGCAAATGAATAGCTTGATTCAAAGAAACCCTAGATACCACCTTTGGCATAAAGGTAGGGTTGGTCCTTAATGAAACCCTGTCTCTGTGAAAAATTATGAACGGTGGTATTGCCATTAGGGCCTGTAGTTCCGAAACCCTTCTTGCTGAGGTAATTGCCAACAGGAAAGCTGTCTTCCATGAGAGAAATTGCAAGTCAACTGAAGCTGCTGGCTCAAAAGGAGGTAGAGTCAGTTTTTCTAGGACAAAATTGAGGTCCCAGGCTGGCACTGGGGCCTTTCTTGGTGGCTTGATGTTCTTGATTCCCCTGAGGAATTGCCTTAGCAAAGGATGTGAAAAGACTGGAGGATCAGTGTTATATCTAGCTGAAATAGCTGATGCATGTATCTTTATGGAAGAATATGAGAGGCCGTTCTTTAGCATATCCGCCAAATATTCCAAGATGAGTGGGATGTTCAACAATGAGGCATCATGCCCCTTGCTGGTATTCCAATTGCTGAATCTTTTCCATTTTGCTAAGTAAACCTTTCTGGTGGATGGTCTTCGAGCCTCTGTTAGTATCCGCTGTACTTCCTTGGAGAGAGATAGGTTGAGGTTATTTATGGGATCTCCCATGCTGTTAGCTGCAGTGTCTGAAGGTTTGGATGCACTGTGTTGAGATTGTGTTGAGTCAAACGTAGAGGCCATTGGGGAAGGGCCCACCTCCTGGTGTGACATATGCTCCTTAGTAGTGGGTACCAGTGTTGTCTTGGCCAGTCCAGAGCTATTATGATTCCCTTGGGTCTCTCTGCTTTGATCTTTAGTAGTACTGAGGTCATCAGTGGCAGAGGTGGGAATGCATATATTGTTAGGAAATTCCAGTTGAATGAGAGAGCATCTATTTTCCAAGCTTTTGGATGGTATGTCCTTGTGCAGAATTTTTGTAGATGATGGTTGAGGTGAGAGGCAAATAGGTCTACTTCTGGCCTGCCCCATGTCGAAGTGAGTTGTGTGAAGATCTTCGGATGTAACCTCCACTCATGTGGATCTGTGAAATTCCTGCTTAGGCTGTCCGCCAGCACATTGTCTTTGCCTGGAACAAACTGGGATTGTAAGTGGATGTTTAGGCTCAGTGATTTCTCCCAAAGATGCATTGTTAGTCTGCAAAGGGGGTAAGAGTGGGTGCCCCCTTAATTGTTTATATACTACATCACAGTGGTGTTGTCTGTCCGTATCAGTAAATGGCCTTGTTGAAGTTGTTGTTGAAAGGCCTCGATGGCATGCATTACTGCCAGCATTTCTTTTTGATTTATATGCAGATGTGTTTCCTTTTGAGACCATTGTCCTTGTATACACCTGCCTTCCATGTGTGGCCCCCATCCAAGGTCCGAGGCGTCTGTGGTCATGGTCTGTGTTATCTGTGGTTTTTTGAATGACATACCTGTGTTGGCCTGGCTCACCGAGGCCCACCATAGGAATTCCTTTTGTAGGCATGGAATGAGCGGTATGGTTGTCTCCAAGTTGTGGTCTCACCTTCGATAACCACATCACCACAACAGTCAGGAAATCCTTCTATGTGGCGCACCTCATCACTAAGGGCTTTTCATCCAGAAAAAAGAAGGTCATTGCCCCACTGTACTCATCCCTCATCAGACCCATTATAGAATATAACGCCCCATTTCATATGTACCTCTAAAGACATCTGCAACAACTGAAAAGGCTGCAGGAATACCTCACTAAAAGAATTACAGGCCTAAAGCAGATGCCCTACGCTGACTGCCTTAAAAAACTCCAGCTATACTTTGTCACATATCGTCTACTCAGAGGCGGTCTCTGCTTAACAAACAAGGCCATGTCAAACCTAGAGCTGTTGGACATGCTACACTTAAAGAAATCCCAATCCCTCAGAGCCACACGCTCCAGGGATCTAAACCTTGTCATCACAATAAACAAAACATGCTGGAGGGATAGGTTCCTGACCCAGAGACTCCCCAAACTCTGGAATAGACTGCCCATACATGTCAAGCAGAGTGCCTATTTGGGCCTCTTCAAAAGGAACCTTGACGATTGGATGGGAGAAAGGAAATTCACCCCGGGGATCACGTCAGTCACCCTGCTAGACAGGCGTCCAGGGAAGTAAACAGTGTGGGAAGAATAGCCAGGGAATTGTTTTGGCTAGGCTTGTATAGGCCTTATGGCCAATAGTCTAGTACCAGCCTATGAACCTATGAACAACTAATATCTAAAAGCATATCGTTCAGACCAGCAAAAGTTACCATCCATCTGTATGCAGCTCTCATGAGGCCAATTATAGAGTATAAAGGAGCCTTTGGCATGTATTTATCTACATACAATATGCAACCAGAAAGACCCCCAGAGACTTCTAACAAAAACAATACAAGCCTAAAGACCCTGGACTACCAGGAGAGACCTGAAGCTTATTTCTATATATGGTTTCTTTTTTGGCTATGTTGAGCTCGATGTCTGGCCTTCCATGCCATTAGGGACCCAATCCTCCTTGATTTTGCACATCTCTGCAAGACCAATAACTCCACAAATACTAGGACTAAGGATTTAAATCTCCATCAACATATAAATAACAATTGGTAGAGGAACATAATCATTGCCCAGTATTTGCTCCATATGTGGAATAAATTACCCCTGCATATTAAGCAAAATGACATTCTTGAATCCTTATAGAGCATCTTCTGTGTGGAGACATGCGTGAATGGGCGTACCTTCGTTGAAGGTTGTGCGTCAGGGCTAGCAACTTGGCACGTAAAAATCTATTGCTAATCATTAGTGGACCAGAGTTCCGCTGTGGCGACCCCTAACTGGGAAAAAGCCAAAAGACACAACAACAACATTCTTGAATCCTTCATATCAAACCTTGATGATTGGACGGGTATCTGGAAAATCATCGCTGGAAGAACCTGATTTGCCCTTCTAGATGTAAGAGTATGACCTGATGGCGGGTGTTGGCAAGGTGCAAATGGTCTTTAGACTCACTTGTCTTGCAGTTCCCATGATCCTATAATCCTACAATCCAAATTAATAAAGTGATATACAATGCTGAACTGACTAAATCTGTGAATTGCATAAACTGTGATCAGCTTTCTTCTATGTTTAGACTCAGGCAATGTTGTGCTGGCACACACACTCTCATTTTTCAGTATTTAAAGCAACAGTATTTTCATTCTTCACCCCACACAGGATGTCTTCTGCCAGCTTATATTATAACAGCAAATTACATGACACTTGGTACCTGCAGAAGTTTCTGTCCCAGCCCTTCAGTGTTTGAAATTTTCTTCATCAGCAGCCTAAAACATGCTGCTATGTCTTCTTGCTTGTAGGCTTTGAAAGAAAAGAACACATTTTAATGTAATTCTTGGTCATCAATACAAATAATTAAAAATGGGTTATAGGAAAAAGGCATGGAATAAAGTATGTTTTAGAGACTAACAAGTTTTTACTCATTACTTGTTAAAGTGGTAAAGTTGTACTGAAAATGACTAGATTATTACATTCAGGTCATGCACACAATCCTTTACCAGGAATCTAGTTGATGGATTAGTTTACACAGAGTAACTCTAACAAAAGAGTAAAAGGCCCTTGTGGTGTACAGTTTTGGATTCCTCTATCAGCAATACTTGCAGTTATGCATCAGAACACTCTTCAAAGTTTTTTGTTACATACTTCAGGCTGAATTTATAATTTTCACCAAATTCCATGATTGTTCAGTCTCTTCTTTCCTTCTTGTTAATTAAAATAACAGTTTAGAAAACATGTTGTTGGAAAACAGTGCATAACCCACTTAGCTTTTACCTTGCCAAAAAGGAAAGAATAAGGAAGAATGTCTTATACTAAAGTTATTCCAAAATTTGTAAAAAAAAAAACTTTTTTGTTAAAAAAAAAAAAAAAAAAAACGAACAAAAGCATTTTCATTTTATGTGAATAATACAAAGAGTGTATGGTGTATCTTACCCCCCCAAGAGGGGTGCAGGGGGATTATCCCATGCAGAAAACACTACTTTCAAACATCCATTTGTGATCGTCTAATCACAGTTTTGCACATTCAAGATGGTACATCTGTTGGGTGACTCCCCCAAAAAGGTCACTTAATGGATCCTCATTTATTTCCTAGTGTATCATAAAAGCATGTTACTTTCTGAATACCTTACTGTACTGTCCATGTTTAAAGTATCTGCCATCATGGGAATTTTGATGAAATTTAACTTTGTCTTGTATTGCAATCCAGTCATATGAATACCTTTTGGAATACTGCACAAGGTCTGGGCATTGCTTAGTTCATTAAGGTACTTCAACATGACTGTTGTATTTGTTGTGACCTCAGGTATGTGATCACACTTTATACGTTTCTTTTTAGTTCATGTGATGCCTGCCCTACATTAAGCTGATTGCCTTTCTTTGAATCATGTTCAACTAGTATGTCTTTTTCTATTTCCTTTAATTTACGGATTGTTGAAAAATGTATAGTATTCAAGGTCTCAATCCACGGTGGAGCAGCGGTAGCGCTGTTGCCTCACAGCAAGAGGTTCTCCCGTTCGATTCTCGGCTGGAGTGCGGGGAATGCCTTCTGTGTGGAGTCTGCATGTCCTCCCCGCGGTTGGTTGGGCGTTCGAAAGACATGCGTAAATGGGCATGCCTTCGTTGAAGGTTGAACGTCGAGCTGGCACCTCGGCGTTCGTGAAAATCTACTGCCAATCATTAGTGGACCGGAGTTCCGCTGTGACGACCCCTAACCGGGAAAAGCCAAAAGACAACAACAACATTCAAGGTCTCAAGGTGCAAGTTCAAACTATTTACAAATAATGATTCATACTTTTTTTCACCAGTGCTACCACCTGCAATGCACAGTTGTATATTTGAAGTTTGACTTATCCGCAGGGTAATCTGGATGATACAGAAAGAATATAGCAAGACCAGCACATATATATTTTATCTGCATGTCAGTATTTAACTTTTGAAGACCACCCCCATTTAATCAGTCAGTACATACTAGATCTATACAGATGTCAACTGCACACACATAAAAGTGGTGTCTGGTGGTAAGGTGGGATAAACAAGGAGATGGCCCTGTGAATCAGTGTAAAAGTTGTATAATAATTACATCCTTTGGACAGTAAATAAAATGTTCTTGTAGAGAAACCTTTCAGTATACGATTCATGGGCTGTCTATATGTTGATTTCCAGGTATTCTAGTGGCAGTGTGAGCAGCTAAAAACAGAGCTCTTAGCTAGGAATCATTAAAAGGAGAAAGAGCTGGTAAAGTACTGTCAAATGATACTGAAATGTATAATTTATTGTGTGTCTGACTTCCAGGAGACCAATAAAGAAGAAAAAAAATGGGTTCTTTATATAGTACATGCACATCTATACCAACCGAGAGAAGATGTGTGACATGATATGAAAAGGAAATAAAGGAATTGTTTTGGAAAAATAAGAAAGACAGAGTGCAATGGGAAAAGCCGATATTGTCTAAAGAATAGGGGGACTAGGATAACCAGATTTGGGAGCATGCTTTAAAGCAACACTAATCAGACTAGTATATTTTGTTCAACATCAAATCTATATGCTTAAATGGGAAACAGTGATGAGGAACTGGGGAGATAAAGTACAAAGAAGAGCTCAGATGGGTATCTGAGCAGACATAGAAAAAATAAAGTAATGAACATTATGGACAAATATATATATATATATGAGAGAGAGACAGAAATTAAGGATTAAAGAAGTAAAAGGCTGGAAACATGGAATAAAACCAATAGACAATATGACATATAAAGGAAATAAAGGAACATGGAAGGTGTAACAGACACTTGGAGAAAATGCGAAGATCCAAGCTCCAGAAAGCAGATGTTAAAGGGACACAAAGTTAGAACTAATGAGGAAATTAAGCATACATTTGTCCTACAAATGTCAAATCAGCTAACCTCTCTGGAGTTATATTTGGAACTGAGGAATGATTTGAAAAGGCAAGTTTGTTGTCAGACTAAGCCAGCTTTAATGTATTTTATAAGTGAAGCAAAAGGAGATAATGCATACAGGAAAAAAACTAGTAAATAGAGCAAAAAAGGTAGTATCACAGCTGCAAAAGGAACATAGATATGATCATAGGAGAATTGACCTGGGGGGTCATTTCAAGCATAGCCATTTCATCAAAATATAATACCATAGAAATGCTAGTCAATACTCAAGATTCCATTTAGTAATGACTGCCCATGTCCAGGAGGGTTGTGGGCGCTGTCCCTGGTAATATGAAACCTAGACTAGGTTGGAGGGAAAGATGGGGGAGGAACATTCCAAATGAAGAATGAACTGACATATTTCTGGCCCTCAAATATGCCATGAAATCTAAAAACATTTAGAATATCTGCAAGAAATATCTGCCAGAATTCAAAAATGTTTCCACAAACAAAGGCTGCATGCTGGAAATATGCCAAATCAAAAGGGCATCTTTGGAAAAGATATTCTAGGAATTTTGGAACTTCAGCAATATAAAATAGAAATTACAAGGGTCTTAAGTCACATATTTTAGGCAGCCAAGCCTAAGTTTAGAATAGATATAGTCATACTCAGTGTAAAGTATCACATGCCAAGCATATGAAAGGCTTGATCTCTTTATTATTGATAGCAGTAAAGAAAGGCATAACAAAACTCAAAGAAAAATGTTAAACCGAGGCCCTGTCTGCTTGAGTTGGTAGTAGCTCAGGTGGATGCAAAAGATTCCACTGCACATATTGAAAAAAGCAAAGGTAGCTTCATGATGCCCTGGCCAAATTCCCTCTAGTAGTGTAAATACTACCTTGGGTTTCCCCTGAAATGAGGCCATTAGCCTAATGGGGCTAACCTAGTCAACAAAGAATAAGTAAGTAAGTAAATAAATAAATAAATAAACCAACCAATGATGAGTGAGTGAGGTAAAAAATGGATGGAAGAAATCAAACAAATGGAATTGAGGAGAAATGGGGGGGGAAGGCATTTATTGGTTAAAAATGGATATATGGGGCTTGATGAATGAGAAAGATATGGAAAAAGGCATTTGATTATAAAAGACTTGAAATAGATGCATATATGCACAGGGTGAACTGTAAAGTGTGAAAAATGGATACAGTAAACTGGTCTCATTTATATTACAATAACTGAATAGTTATATATTTGTTTTTTATATACATTTATTTGTATTAGAAAAGCAATAGCAGAAAAAATATAAATCTGAGGGGAAGGGAAAAGGTAATTGTACTTGATTTTCTTAAGTTAAAAATACAGAGCAAATATAAGAGGATCCACTGAGAACACTGGCTGTCTGAAAAATGTACTTATGTTAACTACGTCTACACATGAAATCTATAATTGAATGTACAAATTAAAAGTGCATCATGCATGTGGAATGTGGCTTATATAAACATTGAATGACTATGTACCAGTAAACATTGCTCTTGTGAAAAAAATAAAGAAATGTATTTCAGAGGAGAGAATGTGCCAGTGAGATGGAACTTGGAGTTAATGTATAATGTTACTTCAGGATACACTTTATGATGCTTTTCTTAACCAATAAAAAGTTTGTTAAAAATGTCACATAGAAATGTCATTGTACATTTCATAAAATGATTGAAATAAACTATGTATTACAAAAAGAATCAGAGTTGTTGTGTCTTTCGGCTTTTCCCGGTTAGGGGTCGCCACAGCGGAACTCCAGTCTGCCAATGATTGGCAGTAGATTTTTACGTACCGAGTTGCCGGCTCTGACGAACAACCTTCAACGAAGGCACGCCCATTCACACATGTCTCCACACAGAAGACGTTCTAGCTGAGAATCGAACAGGACAACGACTTACTGTGAGGCGACAACGCTACCGCAGCACCACCACCGCAGTTAGTATAACAAAAAAATCTGCATACACATGGATATGACCTTATTAAGGATTAAAGTCATCATCATCATCATCATCAATCCCCTTTTTCCCATTTTCTACATGGGGTCAGGGTGCCACGTCAGTTGTTGCCACCTCTCTCTATTCAGTGTCACTCTCCTATCTTCTTCAACACTCATGCCTGACTGACGCATATCTTCTCTCACACAATTCATCCACCTCCTAGCTGGATGCCCTTGTTTCCTCTTCCCGTCTGTCCCAAGTCTTCTTCACTAGATTGTCTTCTGCTTTCCTGCACACATGCCAAACCACCATAATCTGTTCACTTTTACCTTTTCTGTAAATGGATCTATCTTGGCTTCTTTTCTTATGTCCTCATTTCTTTGTCTTTCCCACTGTCTGCATCCTACCACCCAGTTCATGCACTTCATATTCATCAGCTCTAGCTTCCTCAACAACTGTACCTTTACTGCCCAGGTTTCTGTACTATGCTGTGGTACTGATTGCACCACTGTTTTGTACACCTTACTTTTCAGCTTCTTTGGCATTCTTCTGAAATAGACTACACCTGACACTATGCACCAGCCTATCTGATTCGAGCCTTGGCATCCTCATTCAGAATTCCCAGATACCTGAAGTTGTTAAATTGTTCCAGTTTTGTTCTTTCTATATCAGTTTTAAGCTTCTCCTAATTTCCTCCATTTGCTGCCATTAAAACTGTCTTATCTGTGCTCAGTTTCACCCCATGTGCCTTTAGTTTTGCATTCCATTTCCCTATCCTTTGCTGAATTTATAGCTCAGAGTCTGCCTGTAATGTAACATCATCTACATACAGCAACGTTGTTGATCTGTCCCCTCTGACCTGTTTGCTAATGTCATCAATCACCAGTATGAACAGCAGTGGGCTCAGATCTGAACCCTGATGCACACCCTCTCCCACTGAGAATCCCTCTGTAAGACTGAACACTGTTCATACTTGAGTCACTGGGTCCTTCTACAAAGCTTGCATCAGTTCTACCAATGTTTCCGGAACAATGAACCACCAAAGGGCTGCCCAAATCAGCTTTCTTGGGACCTTGTCATATGCTTTCTACAAGTCTATGAATACCCAGTTGGACTTTTGCCTTGCTTCTAGCTTCTTCTCAAGTATCTGTCTCACTGCAAACAGTGGGTCAGTTGTGCTGTATCCTGATCTGCAGCTGAACTGCTCATTTCCCATATTACTTTTTATACCCTGCGTATTTGTTTATCAATCACCTTCTCCATAACGTTTATGCAGTATGATGGGAGTTTGATTAAGGATTAAAGTAACCATGTAACATGTTGGGACCCACTAGAGTGAGTCCTGAAACACAGAGAATGAATGGCCAAAAAATGGAGTTACATATACTAAATCTGAGATGGCCATTTCTTGTAATATTCTCTTTTCTCTGAAGAAGGGCAATTTCTAAGTTTGAGGGTCCGATATGGAGGGCTGGGGGGTTTGACCCCCCCCCCCTGCAAAAAAGAAGTTTAAAGTAGAAGAGAGATTGAAATTCACTCTTCTTCAGGGTTTTCAGTCTGTTTTTTGGCTTGTTGGCACTCGACATTTCGATAGTGAGTCCCTTATAGGTTCATAGGTTCATACTAGGCTATCTGCTCTAGGGCATTTATAAGCCTAGCCAGAGTGTGTTTGGCTTTCGCCACCCATTTTAAATGAATTTTGCTATGCCCTTTTTCGAGGTTAGTATACTGTGCCTCTGTCTAACAGTGACACAGAAGTGATACCCGGGGTAAACCTACTATCTCCCATCCACTCATCAAGATTCCTCTTGAAGAGAGTCAATGAGGGACTCTGCCTAACCTGGACTGGGATTTTATTCCAGAGTGAAGGGAGCCTCTGGGTTATGAATCTGTCCCTCCAGCATGTCCTAATTATTTCGGTGCTGAGGTTCAAGTCTCTCAAGCGTGTAGCTCGATGGGATTTGGATTTTCTGAGGTGCAGCATGTCCATTAATTCGGGTTGGACATGGCTTTATACGTCAGGCACAGATCGCCTCTGAGCAGGCGGTATGCCACTGAGTAGAGCTGGAGTTTCTTTAACCGGGCAGCATATGGCATCTGTTTGAGCCCTTTGATCCTCTTGGTGAGGTACTTTTGGGGTCTTTCCAGTTGCTGCAGGTGTCTGGTAAGGTACATCCCAAAAGGGGCATTGTACTCAATTATGGGCCTGATGAGGGATGAGTAAAGAGGCACAATGACCTCCTCTGATCTAGATGTGAATCCCTTCATGATTAGGTGGGCTATATAAAATGTTTTTCTAACCACTTTGGCCACGTGGTTGTCAAATGAGAGATTGCTATCAACTTGGGTCCCCAGGTCCCTAATTACTTCTTCCATACTTAATGGATTACCACCTATGTGGTAATTTGTGGGCACTTTGTTTTTGCCAAAGGGGATGACTATACACTTTTTGGCGTTTAGCTTGAGGCCATGGCTCTGGCACCAGTTGTCTGTTTCTATGAGGCCCTTTTGTAGGATGCTTTTGTCGGCTGGAGAGTCGATTATGGCGTCCAGTTTCCAGTCATCTGTGAACTTGGTCAGCCACAGTCCTTCCATGTTAGCCTGTACCTCCGAGAAATATATACCGAAAAAGAGAGGTCCCAGGACTGAGCCTTGTGGGATGCCACTTGTAACTGGTTTGGAGTCTGACATGGCTCCAGCAATTCTAACCATGTGGGTTCTGTCCTTGAGCCAGTTTGCAACCCATCTAATGACATAGGGGTTTATATTTAAGCTGGTGAGCTTATCTATAATGCCCGAGTGGGGTATTGTATTGAAGGCTTTTGCAAGGTCCAGGTAGGCTGTGTGGACCACCTTCCCCTCGTCAATGGCCTTGGTGACTGTTTCAAAGAAATCAACCAGGTTTAAGAGGCAGGATCTGCCCTTAACAAAGCCGAACTGGGTAGGATCCAGTGTCTGTAGGTCCCCAATATCTTTATTTATGAGGTCCATGATGATCCTTTCCATAGCTTTGCAGACCAAGCTAGTCAGGCTTATGGGGCGATAGTTTCCAGGATCCGTTGAGGCACTACCTTTGTGGAGAGGGACCACTGTTGCTGTCGCCACTCTTTGGGTACATATCCTGTAGTAAGGCTGAGACTGAACAGTAGTTTTATGTTTGGGTTTAGTTCTTCTTGGAGTTCATGTAGGGCAGCCAGGGACACTGTCTGGTCCCAGTGATGCTGTGTTTTGCTTTGGAGAGGGCAGCTCTTACCTGAGCATCTGAGATGTCAGGGGCAGCACTCTGCTGGGATAGATATTTGCCCTTTTGGTGGGGAAGGGGAGAAGTTTGCTGAACCTTTCAGCTAGGATGTTGGCAATGTCTGTGGGTTTGGTGTATTTTTGTCATTTTGGACTAATTCTGAGCATATCTGGGAATTCCCACCCAGGTTCCTAACATAACTAAAGAAAGCCGTGTGATTATCCTTAGTGTCCTGTGCAATTTTTCTCTCGAAGCTGGCCTTAGACGATTTTATGAGTGCCCTTAGTTTTTTGCTAATACTGATCAGAGATGCCTTCCCTTTTTGGGATTTTGCTCTATCATGTAGTAGCTTCCTCCTTCTATTGTACAGTTTGTTTATGGCTGGGGTCCACCAGACAGGCCACCTAACTTTGGAGGATTGGGTCTTGGTTTTATTTGGGATTGCATGATCCATGCATTCCTGAAGGTGTTCATAGAATGTGTTTATAAAGGATTCTGCGGTCTGGGCCGTATTTTCCACAGGCCCGGGGGCTTTGAAGGATTCCACCTCGGTTTTGAGGAGTGTGAAATTTGCTTTAGAGAAGTTTTTCACTGTGGTTTTCTGGGCAGGGGCTGGGGTAGGGATGTGAATATCTAGTGAGATTAGTTTACGGTCTGATCTTACCAGTGAGGGATACACTTCTGGTCTGGAGCATAGAGTCCCCATGTTGTTGATGATCAGGTCCAGTATGTTTTCCCCTCTTGTGGGAGTGGCAACAAGTTGTTCCATAGCATTTGAGTTTATAAATTCTAGGAACCTTTGGGCTAGGGTGTTGGAGCTAGAGTAATGCTCCCAGTCTATGTTAGGGTAGTTGAAGTCGCCCAAAATAATGGTGTTTGGAGAGACCTTCATATTTTCCAGTGTTCTCAGGAAGGCCAAGTGGGGTTCCTGGGTTTGGGAGGGTGGTCTGTAGCAGGCTATAAACTGGAAGGCAGTTTTACCCACTGTTAGTTGCACATGGATAGTCTCTGATGCTTCGTGCTGTGCCACCAATCTGGAGGTGTGGGTATCTTTGACGAATATTGATACTCCCCCTCCTTTTGTGGTTCGGTCCAAGTTTTGGGGCCGAAAAACATGGTATGAGGTATAACCTGGTAGTGCTGGGGTGCTCTTGGGAGCCTTGAACCAGGTTTCTGTTACTGCACAGATATCGATGTTCTCCATGCTAAGGAGAGTTTCGAGTGCGTGCATCTTGAGGTTTAGACTTCTGGCGTTAAGTAGCATTACTCTTAGTTTCTTATCCCTTGTGATACCTATGGAGGTGGGTTTATATTTGCCTAAAAAAGACACTATGGGAGTGGCAAGAGCCTTTGCCAATATCCGAAAGCCCAGGGGTGACAGGTGCAAGCCGTCCCTAGCGAAGCATCGTGGCTTGTTGAGCATGTCATCCCAGGCAGACAGGCATTGGATCCCCTTTGAATGACACCAATACTTAAGCCAATTGTTGAAATTGATCATCTTGCCTTCATATTGTGGCATCATTCTCGGTGAGGGTAAGATGCTACTCAAGGTCAGGGTCATACCGGCCTGGGCTACATGTTCAGAGAGCTCCTCTATGTCTCTTTTCATGTAGTCTAGGGAGGTACGTCTCAGGTCATTCACACCAGCATGGACAATGACTGAGTCATATTTGTACTTGCCTTGGAGTGACCTGAGTGCTTGTGTTATGTGGCGGATCCTAGCGCCCGACAGGCAGCTCACCGTGACCTTCTCCTTGTTCAGCCTGGTGAGCGGGACGTCAGTCTGTCTGACGATATAGTCACCTATTACAAGTGTCTCAGGTGTGTTGTTTAGCCTTAAGGGCTGTGACTGTTCGGCACACTGGCTTTGTGAGCTATGTGTTGCACGTGTTTTGTTTTGGGGTAGCAGTTACTTGGGTGTCTGCTTTGGAGGTCTCTGCTGCTTAGGCAGATTTTTATTTAGAGCCTCCGAGTATGTTTTTGTGTGTTTATGTGTTTGGTTTGCTGTCGTGGTAGGTTCATAGGTTCATAGGTTCATACTAGGTTATCTGCCCTTGGGCATTTACAAGCCTAGCCCGAGTGTGTTTGGCTTTCACCACCCTTACTTAGAACTGAGTTTGCTATGCCCTTTTTAAGGTTAGTTTACTGAGCTTCTGTCTAGCAGAGACACAGAAGTAATCACCGGAGTGAATCTACGATCTCCCATCCACTCATCAAGATTCCTCTTGAAGAGAGTCAGTGAGGTGCTCTGCCTAACATGGATCGGTATTCTATTCCAAAGTGAAGGGAGCCTCTGTGTTATGAATCTGTTCCTCCAGCACGTTCTATTTAGCTCTGTGCTGAGGTTCAAATCCCTCGAGCGAGTGGTTCTAAGGGATTTGGATTTTCTGAGGTGGAGCATGTCCATTAATTCTGGGTTAGACATAGCTTTGTATGTCAGGCATAGATCGTCTCGAAGTAGGAGGTATGCGACTGAGTAAGGGTGGAGTTTCTTTAACCTGGCAGCATATGGCATCTGCTTGAGACCCTTGATCTTCTTTGTGAGGTACTTTTGGGGTCTTTCCAGCTGCTGCAGGTGGCGGGTAAGATACATCCCAAAAGGGGCATTGTATTCTATGATGGGTCTGATGAGGGATGAATAGAGGGGCACTATTACCTCCCCTGATCTGGATGTGAATCCTTTTGTGATAAGGTGGGCTATGTAGAAGGTCTTTCTAACCACTCTGGCAACGTGGTTGTCAAAGGAGAGATTGCTATCAACTTGGGTCCCCAGATCCCTAATTACATCTTCTGTATTTAATGGGTTTCCACCTATATGGTAATTTGTGGGCACTTTATTTTTGCCAAAGGGTATGACTATACACTTCTTGGCATTCAGCTTTAGGCCATGGCTATGGCACCAGTTATCCGTCTCTGTGAGACCTTTTTGAAGGATGTTCGTGTCAGCTGGAGAGTCAATAATGGCTCCCAGCTTGCAGTCATCCGTGAACTTAGTCAGCCATAGTCCTCCCATGCTGGCCTGTACCTCGGAAAAGTAAATGCCGAACAAGAGAGTTCCCAGGACCGAGCCCTGTGGGACACCACTTGTGACTGGTTTCGAGTCAGACATGACTCCGGCAATTCTGACTCTGTGGGTTCTGTCTTTGAGCCAGTTAGCCACCCATCTTGTGATATAGGGGTTTATGTTTAAGCTGGATAGCTTATCTATGATGCCTGAGTGGGGTATTGTGTCAAATGCCTTTGCGAGGTCCAGATAGGCCGTGTGGACTACCTTCCCTTCATCTATGGCCTTGGTGACTGTTTCGAAGAAGTCAACCAGGTTCAAGAGGCAGGATCTGCCCTTGACAAAGCCAAACTGAGTAGGATTCAATGTCTGTAGGTCCCCAATGTCTTTGTTTATGAGTTCTATGATGATCCTCTACATGGCTTTGCAGATAAGGCTAGTCAGGCTTATGGGGCGATAGTTAACAAGGTCTGTTGAGGCACCACCTTTGTGGAGCGGGACCACTGTTGCTGTACGCCATTCTTTGGGTACATATCCCGTAGTGAGGCTGAGATTGTACAGCATTTTTACGTGTGGGTTTAGTTCTTCTTGGAGTTTGTGTAGGATGCAACCCGGGACACCGTCTGGTCCCATTGAGGCAGTGTTTTTTGCCTTGGAAAGGGCGGCCTTCACCTGGACATCTGAGATGTTTGGGAGGCTGCACTCTACTGGGATAGATATTTGCTCTTTAGGGGAGGAGGGGAGAAGTTTGCACTGAACCTGTCTGCCAGGATGTTGGCAATGTCTGTGGGTTCAGTGTATTTTTTGTCATTTAGAATCAACTCTGAACATACCTGGGAGTTGCATCCCAGGTTCCTAACATAGCTAAAGAAGGCCTTGTGATTGTCTTTTGTGTCCTGTGCAATTTTTCTTTCGAAACTGGCCTTGGAGGATTTTATGAGGGATCGTAATTTTTTGCTAGTACTGATCAGAGATGCCTTCCCTTTTAGGGATTTTGCTCTATCATGTAGTAGCTTCCTCCTTCTGTTGTACAACTTATTTATGGCTGGGGTCCACCAGACTGGACGCCTGCCTTTGGACGCTTGGGTCTTGGTTTTGTTTGGGATAGCATGGTCCATGCACTCCTGGAGGTGTCCATAGAATGCATTTATATAGGATTCCGTGGTTTGGGCCGTAGTTTCCACCAATCCTGGGGCCTTGAAGGTTTCCACTTCAGATTTGAGAAGTGGGAAGTTCACTTTTGAGAAGTTCTTTACTGTGGTTTTCTGGGCTGCGGGTGGGGTTGGGTTTTGGATATCCAGTGAAATTAATTTATGGTCTGATCTTACCAATGAGGGGAGTACCCCTGGTGTGGAGCATAGGGTCCCCATGTTGGTGATGATCAGGTCCAGTATGTTTTCCCCTCTTGTGGGAATTTTGACCAGTTGTTCCATAGCATTTGAGTTTATGAATTCCAGGAACCTTTGGGCAAGGGTGTTGGGGCTTGAGTCATGCTCCCAGTCAATGTTAGAGTAGGTGAAGTCACCCAATATAATGGTGTTTGGAGAGATCTTCATGTTCTCCGGTGTTTTCAGGAAAGCCGAGTGGGATTCCTGATTTTGAGACGGTGGTCTGTAGCATGCAATAAACTGAAGTGGAGTTTTGCCCACTGTTAGTTGCACATGGATGGTTTCTGATGCTTCATGCAATGCTACTAACCTGGAGGTGTGGGTATCCTTGATAAATATAGATACTCCCCCCTCCTTTTGTGATTCGGTCCGGGTTTTGGGGCCAAAAAGCATGGTATGAGGTATAACCTGGTAGTGCTGGGGTGCTCTCTGGAGCCTTGAACCAGGTTTCTGTCACTGCACAGATATCAATGTTCTCCATACTGAGGAGAGATTCGAGTGCATGCATTTTGAGGTTTAGACTTCTGGCGTTTAGCAGCATTACCCTTAGTTTCCTGTTCTTAGTGTTTTCTAAGGAGGTGGGTTTGACTTTTGAGCCTTGCCTAAAAAAGGCACTATAGGGGTGGCAAGAGCCTTTGCCAGTATCCGAAAGCCCAGGGGAGACAGGTGCAAGCCATCCCTTGCAAAGCAACGTGGCTTGTCAAGCATGTTATCCCAGGCTGACAGACACTGCATCCCCTTTGAATGACACCAAAATTTTAGCCAATTATTAAAATCGATCATTTTGTCTTTATATTGTGGCATTATTCTAGGTGAGGGTAAGATGCTGCTCAAGATCAGAGTCATACCGGCCTGCGCTACATGATCGGAGAGCTCCTTTATGTCTCTTTTCATGTAGTCGAGGGAGGTACATCTCAGGTCGTTCACACCAGTGTGTACTATGACCGAGTCATACTTGTACTTGCTTTGGAGTGACCTGAGGGCTTGCGTAATGTGGTGGATCCTAGCGCCCGAAAGGCAGCTCACTGTGACCTTCTCTTTGTTCAGCCTGGTAAGCGGAATGTCAGTGTGCCTGACTATAGAATCACCTATTACAAGTGTGCCAGGTGTGTTGTTCTGCCTTAAGGGCTGTGACTGTTTGGCACTCTGACTTTGCGGGCTATGTGTTGCTCGTGTTTTGTTGTGGGATAGCATTTGCTTGGATGTTTGCTTTGGAGGTCTCTGCTGTTTAGATAGATTTTTGATTAGAGCCTCCGAATAAGTTTTTGTGTGCCTGTGTGGTTGGATTGATGTTGTGGTAGGACTATGTGAGACTGGATTAGTGCTGTGTGATGTTACCTTCTCCTCCGGTCTGGTTACACCAGTTTTGAGGTGACAGAGTTTGGCCTCCAGTTTGGCTATATGGTTGCATCTCTCACATATGTTTGATCCTGTTTGGAGGAGGAGAGGGTTGTCAGTGTACATGAGACAGTTGTAACATTGCCTCAAGATTCCCAGATTCACCAGCTGGACTGAAGAGGAGACCACTAACTCACCTTTGGACATGCTAGAGTAGTATAGGGGACTCTTTTATCACACAGTTAAAAGGACCAATAGGGGATAGTCTTAGAGGGTATATGAGGATGTAGTGCTTTTAGTATATTAGTGCTAAAATGCAAGATTGCTTATTTGGGCAAGTGCAAGGTCTTAGATTGAGAATAGGATGCTTACTTTGAGAATTAGAGCAGTTCCAAGGGAAAAAGTGAAGAGCAGACTCAGTGGAGCCGGAAAAAGTTTAAACCCGGTCTATGTGAGACAGGAATTGTAATGAGTGTGGTTTCCTTCTCCTCCTGACTGGTTACGCCAGTACTGAGTTGAGAGAGCTTAGCCTCCAATTTGGCTATATGGTTGCCTCTCTCACATGTGTTGGAATTTGTTGGGAGGAGGAGAGGGTTGTCTGTGTACATGAGGCAGTTGTAACATTGCCACAAGATTCCCAGATTCACCAACTGGACCGGAGAGGAGATTGACAACTGACCTTTGGACATGCTAGAATAGTATTGGGAATTCCTTTATAATTGAAAAAAGGGCCAATGGGGAACAAAGTACTCAAGGGGAGTTTGTGAGGGTGTAGTGCTTTTAATTTTTTAGTGCTGACTTACATAATTGCTTTAGTGAGCAAGTGCCAGGCTTTAGAGTGGGAATAGGGTGTTTATTATGAGAACTAGATCAGTTCTAAGGGAAAAAGTGAAGAGCAGACTTTGTGAAGCCAAGAATGGTTTAAACCCAATTAAGAGGCGCTGCCCGATGTGCGCTATGCGCAAAATTGCGCAAAGCTGCGCTAAAGCGGGTTTTATACAGGGGGACTTGAAAGAGCTAGAAATTGGACCAAAACGGCCAATAGACTACCAGATTCTTGTGCTGGGAACACTCCTCCAGGGATAGATAGGCTGCTCCAAGCTCCCCACTGCCACTGGTGAACAAAGAAGCCTCCCTTTATCCAAGAGAGGAAATGGGCAACACAGGAACTTTCCAAAAGTCCAGAATACAGCAAAACCTGTATTTGGACTACTCTATGTCAGGAAAGATGGGAAACAAGGATAATTTTTTTTTTCCTTTTTTGCAACAAACAGCAGAAAAATGCAATAAATATGTAACACAGGCTAGCACACTTGAGTGTGTAGCCTCAACAGGTAAATGCAACAAACAGGACAAACTTTAAAAGTGCAAGTGCAAAAACAACTTCAAACAGTTTAAAACAGTTCAAGAAGCAGAAATACTTGCAGTTTAGCTAGATCGGACAGTTGCCCAGGTAGTAGCAGGAAAACAAACACTTTTATCAGGTTAGCAGTCGCTCTTTTAGCCTCTCTGCACTATGCAGGACCACAAGGAGCTTGGCTGAGTAGTAACAAGCGCAAAAACCGCGCCAAAGTGGGTTTTATACAGGGGGACTTGAAAGAGCTATAAATTGGCCCAAAACGGCCAATAGACTACCAGATTCTTGTGCTGGGAACACTCCTCCAGAGATAGATAGGCTGTTCCAAGCTCCCCATTGCCACTGGTGAGCAAAGAAGCCTCCCTTTATCCAAGAAAGGAAATGAGCAACACAGGAACTTTCCAAAAGTCCAGAATACAGCAAAGCCTGTATTTGGACTACTCTAGGTCAGGAAAGATGGGAAATAAGGATAATTTTTTTGTTTATTTTCTTTTTTCTTTTTTGCAACAAACAGCAGGAAAGTGCAATAAATATGTAACACAGGCTAGCGCACAGGTAAATGCAACAAACAGGGCAAACTTTAAAAGTGCAGGTGCAAAAACAACTTTAAACAGTTTAAAACAGTTCAAGAAGCAGAAATACTTGCAGTTTAGCTAGATCGGACAGTCGCCCAGGTAGAAGCAGGAAAAAAACACTTTTATCAGGTTAGCAGTCACTCTTTTAGCCTCTCTGCTGCTAGCACCACTCTGCAGGACCACGAGGAGCTTGGCTGAGTAGTAACAAGCGCACAAACCGCGCCAAAGAGGGTTTTATACAGGGGGACTTGAAAGAGCTAGAAATTGGCCCAAAACGGCCAATAGACTACCAGATTCCTGTGCTGGGAACACTCCTCCAGGGACAGATAGGCTGCTCTAAGCTCCCCACTGCCACTGGTGAACAAAGAAGCCTCCCTTTATCCAAGAAAGGAAATGGGCAACACAGGAACTTTCCAAAAGTCCAGAATACAGCAAAGCCTGTATTTGGACTACTCTATGTCAGGAAAGATGGGAAACAAGGATAATTTTTTTTTTTCCTTTTTTGCAACAAACAGCAGAAAAATGCAATAAATATGTAACACAGGCTAGCACACTTGAGTGTGTAGCCTCAACAGGTAAATGCAACAAACAGGACAAACTTTAAATTACAAGCGCAAAAGCGCGCTAAAGCTGGCTTTAAAGCAGGGGGTTAGAAAGAGATAGAAAATGGCCCAAAACTGCCAATAAGCTACAGGTCACTGGGCTGGAACCACTCCTCAAGGGACAGATAGGCTGCTCAGAGCTCCCAACTCTCACTGGTGAACAAAGAAGCTTCCTCCTATCCAAATAAGGATATGGGCAACACAGGTACTATGACACAGCCCAGAGATCAGCAATACCTGAAGACTGGACTATTCTAGTTCAGTAAAGGCAGGAAACAAGGATTTTTTTTTTCTTAACAAAGTAGCAGAAATTAGGTACAGAAACACAGTAAATGCTTTAATTCGGCTAGCGCACTTGAGTGTGTAGCCTACCAGTTAAACTAAGCAAAAACAAACTTTAAAAGTGCAAAAAACTCAGAAATACAGACAGGAATGCAATAAAACAACTTTGCAGAGCTTATTTAGTTAAAGAAACAGAGAAGTCTCTATATACAGAAAAGCAGCTAAAACACACAAACACTTCAGATGCATTGCAACCTAGAGCACTTGAGTTGTAGCAATATTAAGGCAATTACAGTTATAATAAATGCTCTGAAATATACTCTATATTTCCAAAATGTTTGAGAAGTACAGTCAGAACACAAGGAGGTTCAGGCAAAAAAAAAGTTTTTTTTTTTTTTTTTTTTTTTTTGAAAGGGAAAAAGGAGAAACAGAAGGCCTTATCAAATGTTCTCTCTGTACTAGGTAGAATGAGCTAATGACACTAGACTGGGAGGAGTGTCACAGATCAGATTTACAGTAGGGGCGGGCAACTGCAAAGCCACCAAGTATAAGAGCAAGACACCAACTGGGAGGGTGGGGACAATAGCCTACAGACAGTAGCACTAGAGAAAGCCAAAAACAGATAAAGATTTGTAAAGATACAGAATGCTTTTAACTGCAGACAAATCAGTTACTTGTGCAGATTAGTTAATAGCAATAAAATACAGTCGAAGACTAAAAAGCAGACAATAAAAGTGCTATATATTAATTGTTAAAAACAATCTGTATAAATAATCGAAAATGATACTTATATATCTCAGCTAACAGCTGCGGTCAACAACTTTTATCCACTCTGCTCAGTTTGTATAGACAGAAACCCTATCAAAGTTAGGGCTTAAATACCAGAAGAACAACTTTTTTTTTACAAGAACACAATAGAACCAGCCCCCACTCAGCAGACTATTAACACAATTTAGCCAAGTTAAAGAGAGGCTTCAGCTAGAAACAATAGCCTACAGACAGTAGCACTAGAGAAAGCCAAAAACAGATAAAGATTTGTAAAGACACAGAATGCTTTTAACTGCAGACAAATCGGTTACTTGTGCAGATTAGTTAATAGCAATAAAATACACTCGAAGACTAAAAAGCAGGCAATAAAAGTGCTATATATTAATTGTTAAAAACAATCTGTATAAATAATCGAAAATGATACTTATATATCTCAGCTAACAGCTGCGGTCAACTGATTTTATCCACTCTGCTCAGTTTGTATAGACAGAAACCCTATCAAAGTTGGGGCTTAAATACCAGAAGAACAACTTTTTTTTTTTTACAAGAACACAACAGAACCAGCCCCCACTCAGCAGACTATTGACACAATTTAGCCAAGTTAAAGAGAGGCTTCAGCTAGAAACAATAGCCAACAGACAGTAGCACTAGAGAAAGCCAAAAACAGATAAAGATTTGTAAAGATACAAAATGCTTTTAACTGCAGACAAATCAGTTACTTGTGCAGATTAGTTAATAGCAATAAAATACACTCGAAGACTAAAAAGCAGACAATAAAAGTGCTATATATTAATTGTTAAAAACAATCTGTATAAATAATCGAAAATGATACTTGTATATCTCAGCTAACAACTGCGGTCAACACCTTTTATCCACATGTGCTCAGTGTGTATAGACAGAAACCCTATCAAAGTTAGGGCTTAAATACCAGAAGAACAACTTTTTTTTTTACAAGAACACAACAGAACCAGCCCCCACTCAGCAGACTATTAACACAATTTAGCCAAGTTAAAGAGAGGCTTCAGCTAGAAACAACATCCTACAGACAGTAGCACTAGAGAAAGCCAAAAACAGAGAATGCTTTTAACTGCAGACAAATCAGTTACTTGTGCAGATTAGTTAATATCAATAAAATACACTCGAAGACTAAAAAGCAGACAATAAAAGTGCTATATATTAATTGTTAAAAACAATCTGTATAAATAATCGAAAATTATACTTATATATCTCAGCTAACAGCTGCGGTCAACAAATTTTATCCACTCTGCTCAGTGTGTATTAAACATAAATTATATATTAATGCATAATGGATGATATAAAGCATATTTAGGTAATACAGTATAACACGCGCGCACACACACACACACACACACACACACACACACACACACGTTAATCAACTATAAAAATGCCTATTTTTGAAAAATCTTGAAAGGTGAAGACCCAATAAATTCAAATGTTGTTCACATTTGCTATTCTCTGATAAGACTGCCCTTTTAATACAAGACAAAAAGATAGTGAAATGCCTTTTATGAGCTGTTGATTCATTAGACTTCCTACATGTTCAGGTTTATTTTTACAGTGAAAGAAAAGTAAAAATAAAAACTGCACCTTTTTACCAGCTGAACCTGATTAAAATTGTATTAATATTTCAGTGCAAATGGGGAAAGCACTGTAGTATCTTTCAAACATAACAGAGACTTCAGACAAATAAAAGTAAACAACAATTGGGATTATATACAAAAAGACACACTGAATCTCATTAGTTAACTGCCAATCACTGTCACTGCTTCCCTCAAAGATCTCTTTTTTCAACAGTGCTTTAAAGTTCAAGTGCTCATTAAGACCTGGGGCTACACTTCTATTGAAAATAACTTGCATCATATACTTCTTGCTATCAAGTAAATTAATAAACTCACATTGTCTGGTTCCTTAAACACAACTAGCTAATACATAAAAAAATCCTTTATCATTACTAATCACAACAGAATGCATGAAAAGACACATTTTCTCTTCTTTCTTTTTTTAATATTATAGACGAGTCCATAAATTTTCTATGTAAAGAGGGATTTCCATCATGCAGAGCTAGCAATATAAACCAAACTTGTTGATGTACTCCAAGATGATTATACAGATTGTAGCAGTATATATTTGTTATTGCTTGGTGTGGAAGAAAATATCCAGGGGCCTCAAAGCTGTTGCAAATGTTTTGACACAAAAATTTAGGTGAATTTGTAAAAAACCTGCACTGCTTATGTCCACTTCAGGAATAAGTCCTTCTAGGTTTACTGCTACTGAATTCATATACGACTGGATTCAGCTTCTAACAAGGATTTCAAATTAAAATTCCTCTTACTTACAAAGATAGCTAGCTCCCTTAATGCTGTCAGCAGAATCTAGAATTTTCCAATTCCTATACATAGCTGCTTTCATTGCCTTAGAATCTAGAGAGCAGTTTCAAATGATGCTTAAAGATCCTTCATATCGTTCATTACTAGCAAGTAAAGAGTCAACATCTGCATTTAACTTTTTTAAACATAACCTCTTCCTCTGCACATCTCTTCTTTAGCTGCATCTGTCAGTTTTCCAGGATATCCCCTCACCATGAGTTTAGATGTCATTTATCCAAGTTTTTATAGAACAACCTTTCGTCGAATATGAGCTGGCTTGATCTTATCAGCTGCCCATTTACAATTTCTTTTGCTAAGTAAGCATGATGCATGTTTTCATATTTAACATAATCATTGCTAGGCACCACATTTCTTGAGTAGCTGTAGACATGTCTCAAAGTCACCAGGCTTAATAATTTGTGGGTCTATATTAAATCAGTGAACGCTTAAAAAAGTGAATGCTGATGTATTGATCCTCTTTTAGAGAAAGCTGAAAATCCCAAACATTCGGAACAGCGATTTTTTTCCCCTGGGCCGTTGTCGGGACTTTGCCATTTCCTCCGCTGTGGTGTGATCTCGGAGTTGCTATATTTAAGTAGGGGTGTGTGGGGGGTGGGAGGTGACATCCCCCCCACACTTTATTTACTGTTTTGAAGGGTTTTTTTTTTTTTTGTGGAACAGCGATTTTTTTCCCTTGAGAAAAAAATCGCTGTTCCGAGTGTTCAGGATTTTAAGCTTTCGCTTCAAAAGGGTCGATAAATCAGTGTTTGCTTTTTTAAACATTCGCTGATTTAATATAGACCCTAATTTGTTTAATTTGAAATCTAAAAAAATATCATCCGTATCCACATCAAAATTAAATTTCAGTGCAGCACTGGCTTCCAAACATTAATAACATTTTCCAGCTCACTTAAGCCACTTAAAATGAAAAACAAATTGTCAATATATGTATAAAACACTTAGAATAATTAAAAATGAGCTAATGTAAATATAAAGCTCTCCCCATTGAGCCCTAAAGATAATGGCATAACAGGGGGGCCATTATTGTGCCTATTGCAATACTTTGGACCTGTTGAAAGTATCTTTAATTAACAAGATACAATAATAATAGTACAGATATGCATGTACTATTGTATTTATAAGGACACTCATGATTTCTCATCCATCACCCCAGGCAGTAATCCCAAAACAAACCTCATATTACAGCACATACACTAGTCCCAAAACAAGACTCATTTCATAGATGTGGCAGTAATCCTGCAAAAAAAAAAAACAAATCTTCTCAGGCCAGGCAACAGTTTTAAAAGCAATCATTTCACACACCCTGCACAGTAATCCTGAAACAAATCTTGTTCTGAAGACCAGGCAGTAATTCTGAAACAGAACTCTTCCAGCAGCCCAGGCAGTAATCCTGAACGAGAACTCTTCCTGTAGTCCAGGCAGTAATCATGAACCAGATCTCTTGCTGTACCTCAAGAAGTAATTCTGAACCAGAACTCTTCCAGTAGCCCAGGTAGTAACCTTGAACCAGAAATTTTCCTGTAGCCCAGAGAGTTCTCCTGACTCAGAGTTCTTCCTGTAGCCCAAGCAGTAATCCAGAACCAGAACTCTTCCTGTAACCCAGGCAATAATCCTGATGCAGAATTTTCCCGGTAGCCTAGACAGCAACTTTGAACCAGAACTCTTCCTGCAACCCAGACACTAATCCTGAACCAGAACTCTTCCCGCAACCCAGGCAGTAACCTTGAACCAGAACTCTTCCTATAGCCCAGACAGTAATCCGCAACCCAGGCAGTAACCTTGAACCAGAACTCTTCCTATAGCCCAGACAGTAATCCTGAACCAGACCACTTCCTGCAGCCCAGTCAGTAATCCTGAAACAGATCTCTTTTTTTACCTGTCTATTGAGCAGATGCACCCACTTGACAAATAGTCCTTTTTCAGGAGTGAGATGGGGGCAGTGTTTATTTAAATGACCTGCTTAGAGTCATACAGTAGGTAAATGAAGGTGAAATAACTCAAACCCTGTACCCTGGATAAAAAAAGCAGCTCATTAACATCTCAGAGCTCTAGTCCTCTGTGCTAACTTCCTACAACCCAGGCAGAAGTCCTAAAGAAAATCTCATCTCTCAGTCCAAGAAATAGTTCTATAACAAACCGCATTACTCATTCCATTCAGAAGTCCTGAGGCCAACTTCTCAACTGTGGCAGTAGTCCAGAAACAAACCTCATCCCACAATACAGGAACTAGACTCAGAAGAAAACCTGTCATTCAGCTCAGGCAGAAGTCCTGATACCAACCTCAACCCTCCAGTCCTGGCAGTATTCTTGAAATAGAACTTATCCATTTACCCGAGCGGCAGTCCTGAAGCAAAACTTGCCCCTCGGTCCAGGAAGCTGTATCAAAACAAATCTCATTCTTCAGCACCAGCACTAACCCTTAAACCTGTCTCATCTCTGAGCCCAGGCAGAAGTTCTAAGACATGACACTCAGCCCAGGCAGTAGTATTCAAATAAAACTCATACCTCAACCCAAGCAGTAGTTTTGAAACAAATCACATCCCTCAACCCAAGCATTAGTTCTGAAAGAAAACAAAACAATTCCTTCAGTCTTGGCACTAATTCAGAAAATAAATCTTGCCCCTCACTCCAAGCAATAGTCCTGAAATAAAACTCTTCTCTTAGCCAAGGCTGCAGCTCAGAAACAACCTTTGTTTAGCAGGCTTGGTATTAGTTCTGAAACAAAACTCTTCCATCACCCCAACATGAGTCACAAAGAAAACCTCATCCTTCAGTCCAGACACCAATACTGCAACAAATGTTGTCCCTCAGCCTAGGGAAAAGTCCTGAAACAAAACAAGTCCCTCAGCCCAGACACTAGTTCTGAAGCAAACCTCATCCATCATCCTAGGAAACAGTCCCAAAAGAAAACTCATCCTTCAATGTTGACAGCAGTCCTGAAACAAACGTCATACAATAGGCCAGGCAATAGTCTGGAAATAAAAGTGTTCCTTAGGCCAGGTAGCAGATATGAAATAAACATAATCCAGCAAGACAGGTGGTAGTCATGAAATAAAAGTGTTTCTTAGCCCAGGTAGCAGTTTTAAAATACGCATCATCCACAAGGATAGGCAGTAGTTTTGAAACAAAACTCTTCCCTTAGTACCTAGGTAGTAATCCTGAAAGAAAGCTCATGTGCAAACCAAGGCAGTATTCCAAGAACAAACATTGTCTCTCTGTCCAGGCAATAATTCTGAAACAAAACAAATCTCACAACCAGGGTAATCTTGCAAAAACAAAAGTCGTCTTCAGCTCAAGAAGTAGAGCTGAAACATCTCACAGCACAAGCAGTAGTCCTGTGACAAATCTATTCCCTCATCCTAGCATCACTACGAAATCAAAACTTGTCCCTCAGTGCAAGCAGCAGTCCTGAAGCAAAGCTAAGTCCTCACAATAGGCTGCAGTTATGAAACAAAAGTCATCACTCAGCCTAGGCAACATGTCTGAAAAAAAAGGGTACTTTTCTGTTAAGGGGGCAACAGCAGTTTTCGCCTTGTTACTGGTTTTCTCATAAGGGAAGTATGTGCATAGATATATATATATATATATATATATATATATATATATATATATGTGTGTGTGTGTGTGTATATACACACACACACACACACACACACACACACACACACACACACACACACGCACACATTTTTTAACAATGTGCTTATACTCCAAAAACAGTGGAATCCTGCACCAAGGTCACTCCGCCAAAATACACAAAGTATATCCAATAAAAATGGCAAGAGACTCCACGACAAAAGCGAAAGAGGCAAGACTTACTTGATCAGAGTTTATTAAAATGCGTACACAGTAAGCGCTTTCAGGCAAACATGCCCTTCATCATTCAAAATAAAAGAGTTAAAACCACTTATTTAAACATCATGGCAACCAATCAGAAGCTAGTATTTTACCCTCCTTTTTCTTAAAATGGGCTTTAAAGGTATAGCTGTATTTAGACCAGGGCTTCTATCTGCACCTAGTCTAATTATCCATTTTGTTTCTAAACATTCAGTTTCATTAGATACATCACCCCTCTCACATTATTATGTACATTCTGCAAAACCATGAACTTAAAAAAATGATCTTCATATTCATCTATATGTTGTGCCAAAGCATTAGGTATATCATGATGCCTGATATCAAACGTGTCCAAAAATTCTATTTTTTGACATACAATTTGTCTTACCGACATAGTATGAGGTGCAAAGTTGGCAAATAGCCAAATAAACTACATTTCTAGTTCTACAGTTAGTAAATCCATTTAATGAGTACTCCCGTTGTGTCCTGGGATGTATAAATGAATTGGAGGAGCTGATGTGGACACATGCCCTGCAATTTTGACATGGGAAAGTTCCCTGCCGCCCAGTTCTCATGATATTATTAGAGACCATTCTGGGCTCATGACAGAGCATGTCTTTTAAATTCTTGTTCCTTCTAAAAGTAAACCAAGGTATTTCACCTACAATGTCTGCTATCCTTTGATCTGTATGCAACACCCTCCAATTACGTCTGATGATGTCACATATCCCCCTATGTCACTACTATACGTTAGCAAAAAACTGTCCCTGATTAGATCTCCATGTATCTCGTTTAAATACCCTTTCTTGGATACCCCTATGGTACCAGGGTTTAGCTACCCCATTCCGCTTAGTTTTTACATCTTTTATATTCAAATCAATTTGTTGTCTTTTATATCCCCTGTCCACAAGGTTCTCTGCTAGAACATTTGCCTCCAACTCAAATTTCTCAGTATTGGTACACAATCGGGAGATTCTATTAACCTGACCTTTCACAATGTTAGTGAATGTGTGTCTCGGATGCATACTATCAAAGGATAGTAGGCTATTTCTCCAACAATCCATTCTAAAAAGCATAGTTTCAATCCCTCCTATTTCATTCTTCCATAGACGTACATCCAAAAAATCTATCTCAGATGATGAAGAGCTTATAGTAAATCTAAAGAACTCAGCAGTGCTCTCTAGAAAACTCAGGAAAGAGCACAAATCCTCTTTAGTGCACTTCCAAACAAAAACACGTTATTGACAAAACGGACATAATGTCCTAACGTATTGGTCCAAGGATGCATCCGAGAAAACAACACCTCATCCTCCCAGTAAGCTAAAACCAAGTTGGCATAGGAATTGGCACAGGGTGTCCCCATGGCTACACCCTGTGCCTGCCTATAGCAAACACCTTGACACATAAAGATGTTATAGTCAAGTACCAAACCCAGCAGTTTGCATACCCTTTCATTACTGACTTCATCTAATTTTAATTTTTGAGCCAAAACTTGCTCTATAGCCTTAAGCCCATATTCATTATTGATGACTGTAAATAAGTTCCTCACATCCAAGGTAACAAAAATATAATCAACATTATTGAAACCATGCATATTATTAGACAGAGTGGTCAAAAAATGTGCTGTGTCTCTTAAAATCCTGGGATATAATTCAACCACAGGTCTTAAATCACACTCAACCCAAATTGAGATGTTCTCAGTGGCCCAACTCCTACCTGAGACTACAGGCCTCAGGGGTGGGTTGGAGCCATCTTTGTGTAACGTAGGTAAACCCTTAAAGCTACTCATTGCTTTTTTTTCCTGCAGAGGAGACTCAGCTTACAAGGAGGGTTGAGTCTTTGAGAAGAGACATAGAACTACGGTTCAAAGAGGAGTATCAACAGGACAGTATTAATGATTTATTGCTTACAGCTTCAGCTTATGATGCCAAATTACAACGCACCAAAATCAAGAAGTTGGTGCGTGATTTTAATGATTTTTCTGCTGGTTGCATTTTTGTTTGGCCATGTGGGAATGTAAATAATTCCCGAAGGCCGAATGCAGCTAACAATAGAAGGGAACCTGCCTCTAATCAGCAACATGAACAGCAGCTGTCGGAACAGCAGCCTGCAGCTTTTAAGAATTTTTCAGAGAAGACACCAGGAGTAATTGCTGTTTCCAGTGTGACGAAGGAACAACCAGAACGTAGGGATCCATCCTTATTTAAACATAATGATTTCTTTGCGCCACAATTGACACAAGGTAACAGTTTATCCATTAATTTGGGAAATCCTCCTGTATCTTCAGGAGCTAGACCAAAGACAGCACTAGGATTTCAAAGTACAACGTTTCCAATGCTGCCTGCCCCAGTGAAGAAGAAAAATCCACGGAAACGGAGAGTCTCAATGCAACAAGAACAGAAGAGGCACAGGGTCTCACAGTGACTGAGGATACTTCTGGTAACATTGTTTACAATTTATCTAGCGTTGACTTTCAGACTTGCAACGCGCCATTTTAAACAAGGGTTTGACTTTTGTTCCTGATGCATTATCTGACCACAGTCAGGTTATTGTGGATGTGATGTGTTTTGCCAGGAATGTTTTTCTTAAGAACATGTTTAATAATACTATAGGTGATGGAGGAGTAAATCTGAAAGAACCCAGTGATTTTTTACCTAACACTAACCCCACTGTGACTACATTTGTAAAATTGTGTCAAGATGAGATAGAGCAGAACATACAAAACAGTAGAAGGCATAGGTATCGAAATTTAACACATGAGCAATGAATAGCCTTAGAACAGTTACATCAAGATGATAGGATAGTGATAAAGTCAGCAGACAAAGGAGGAGCAATTGTCATATTAAATAAACAAGATTATTGTGATAAACTCTTTTTATTGCTACAAGATACTATCACTTTTGTACCACTCTCTGCTTTGATGATTTCTTCCTTATAGGTTAGGATTGAGACCATCCTATCCAACATGGAAAAGAGTGGATTACTGACACAATCTTTGTATGAGTTTCTTCTCATTGAACACCCAAGGATTCCAGAGTTTCAGGGTTTACCTAAGTTACACAAAGATGGCTCCAACCCAACCCTGAGGCCTGTAGTCTCAGGGAGGAGTTGGGCCACTGAGAACATCTCAATTTGGGTTGAGTGTGCTTTAAGACCTGTGGTTGAATTATATCCCAGGATTTTAAGAGACACAACACATTTTTTGACCTCTCTGTCTAATAATATGCATGGTTTCGATAATGTTGATTATATGTTTGTTACCTTGGATGTGAGGAACTTATTTACAGTCATCAGTAATGAATATGGGCTTAAGGGCATAGAGCAAGTTTTGGCTCAAAAATTAAAATTAGATGAAGTCAGTAATGAAAGGGTATGCAAACTGCTGGGTTTGGTACTTGACTATAACATCTTTATGTGTCAAGGTGTTTGCTATAGGCAGGCACAGGTTGTAGCCATGGGGACACCCTGTGCCAATTCCTATGCCAACTTGGTTTTAGCTTACTGGGTGGATGAGGTGTTGTTTTCTCAGACACATCCCTGGACCAATATGTTAGGACATTATGTCCGTTTTGTCGATGACATGTTTTTTGTTTGGAAGGGCACTAAAGAGGATTTATGCTCTTTCGTGAGTTTTCTAGAGAGCACTTCTGAGTTCTTTAGATTTACTATAAGCTCTTCATCATCTGAGATAGATTTTTTGGATTTACATCTACGGAAGAATGAAATAGGGGGGATTGAAACTATGCTTTTTAGAAAGGATTGTTGGAGAAATAGCCTACTATCCTTTGATAGTATGCATCCAAGACGCACATTCACTAACATTGTGAAAGGTCAGGTTAATAGAATCTCCCGATTGTGTACAAATACTGAGAAATTTGAGTTGGAGGCAAGTGTTCTAGCAGAGAACATTGTGGACAAGGGATATAAAAGACAACAAATTGATTTGAATATAAAAGATGTAAAAACTAAGCAGAATGGGGTAGCTAAACCCTGGTACCATAGGGGTATCCAAGAAAGGGTATTTAAACGAGATACATGGAGTTCTAATCTGGGACAGTTTTTGTTAACGTATAGTAGTGACATAGGGGGGATATGTGACATCATTAGACGTAATTGGAGGATGTTGCATACAGATCAAAGGAAAGCAGACATTGTAGGTGAAAGACCTCAGTTTACTTTTAGAAGGAACAAGAATTTAAAAGACATGCTCTGTCATGAGCCCAGAATAGTCTCTAATAATATTATGAGAACTGGGCGGCAGGGAATTTTCCCATGTCAAAATTGCAGGGCATGTGTCCACATCAGCTCCTCCAATTCATTTATACATCCCAGGACACAACGGGAGTACTCATTAAAGGGATTTGCTAACTGTAGAACTAGAAATGTAGTTTATTTCGCTATTTGCCAACTTTGCACCTCATACTATGTCGGTAAGACAAATTGTATGTCAAAAGATAGAATTTTTGGACACATGTTTGATATCAGGCATCATGATGTACGTAATGCTTTGGCACAACATATAGATGAATATGAGATCATATTTTAAGTTCATGGTTTTGCAGAATGTACATAATAATGTGAGGAGGGTGATTTATCTAAAGAAACAGAATGTTTAGAAACAAAATGGATAATTAGACTAGGTGCAGATAGAAGCCCTGGTCTAAATACAGCTATACCTTTAAAGCCCATTTTAAGAAAAAGGAGGGTAAAATACTAGCTTCTGATTGGTTGCCATGATGTTTAAATAAGTGGTTTTAACTCTTTCATTTTGTTTGATGAAGGGCATGTTTGTCTGAAAGCGCTTACTGTGTACGCATTTTAATAAACTCTGATCAAGTAAGTCTTGCCTCTTTCGCTTTTGTCATGGAGTCTCTTGCCATTTTTATTGGATAAACAATGTGTTTATATAAATATATAACATATGTCATGTGTTAAGTAAAAACACACACGCAGCAGCTGTCATTGTCTTACCTCCAGAATCAGGGACAAGACCGGAAGTAATGCGGAGCATTCAGGGACAGTAAGTGGAGAAGTTAGCTGACTAACAGAATGTGGCTTAACGGACATTTTCTGAAGTAAAAGTCATTTCTAACCTTAACTGATGTCATTCTTTATTACACATAATCCATTATTGTTTTGACCCAAATTGCCAGTCTTAGCATGGCTTATGATGTTCACAGCTTTTTTGGGGGAGATTAGCGGCAAAAATCAGGGATATTGGAGAGACACCACATGCAAGCACATGGACAGGTACAGAGAGAGACACACACATATATTTTTAGTTAGGTCAGACTTCGGGACTGATCATAGGACCCTTTTCAGCCCTGATCATGGATGTAAAAACACACAGTTAGAATACAATTTCTTCATGCAGTCCTAAAGAGCAATCACATTTCAGTGCAAAAGCATTTGCACATTAGACCACACTTCATTCTTTTCTGTTAGTGTTTTTGATATCAGTAACATACGTGCTGAGAACGTTCTCTTATAACTGAAATAATGTGTACACATATGTACGCATTCTTAGTTGGTGTAGACCGCAGAGGAATACTTGTAACGACTTATGCCTTAGGAGGTACTGCACCTATTCTGGACCCAAAGTAGAACGGCAATTAGCATTGGTGCCCCAAAAAAGTTAGAACCAAGATTTCACAATTATTGTATGCTATTTAACTTGCACTTCTGTTGATATGACAACTTTCCTAATGAGAAAACCGTTAACGAGGCGAAAAAAGCTGTTGCTCCCTTAACAGAAAAGTACCAAAAAAGGAAACTCATCCCTCAACCCAGGGCAAAATTCCTGAATCAAAACTTGTCCCTCAGCAGAAGTACTAGCCCTAAAACAAAGCTCATCCCTCCACTAAGGCAGCAGTCCTGAAAAAAAAAACTACCTCAGCCCAGGTGATAGTCCTGAGGCAAAACACCTCCCTCAGTTCAGGTAGTAGTCCTGAAACAAGTTATCCCTCCTCCCAGATGTTCAGTAAAATCATTTGTTCATCTCAGAAAAAAATTTCAGTTATTAATTGCTGTGTGTAAATCTGAGATGTTTACGCTGATTCAGATAATAATAACCTATACAGTGCCTATATGGTGTAGTACATGCATTTTTATGTTTAAATATTGAACATTGTTTTAGTAAAGAAAATGTCAGTATCTTCAGGTAAGGCATATTTGTTGAATCTGTTTCTTCTGCTCATGTTCTTTTACTTAACTATTTTTCTCTGAGGGCAGGATTTTGCTGCAATACGACTAGCTTATTTGGCTGAATCCGTATCAGTAATGGCTATACTAACATCATATCCTGCAGGTGAAAAGCATCTAGCTGCTTTAACTCATTGAGGTATAAGGAAATTTTAGCAGCTGCAATGAGAATTGTTGGATGACTAGTTACTGCTCAGAGACTAATGATCTTGAAGATGTTTCTCATAGCACGATTGCAGAGGAATATACTGATAAAAGTGTGTCTTTTCATTGGGACAGCCATACACTTATTCACACAGCTTAGATTTTAAGCTATTATGTTGTTAAATTTTTTACAGTTAGACTTAATATTCTTTCTCAAAATTTATTGGAGAAAACTGGCAAAGGAACCAAGGTACTGGGAGCAAATAACCAGAGAGAGAAAGATGACAGAATGGGAAGATGCCAAGAATTTATTTGGACTGATAGCAGAGTACAGGCAAAGAGGAAGAAATAGGAGGGTCCTAAATGAAAGACCAGCACTGGTAGAGTTTGTAATAGAATCTAGAACAGAAGCTGCCATTAAAAAAGGAATAATTAGCAGAGTATATAAAATAATGCATGATAACTATAAGAATCAATCAAAGGAGGTTAGAAAGGACTGGGAAGAGAGACTGGATAAGCAATTCACAAAGAAGCAATAGGAGGCTATATGTATGTCTCCCAAATATGCAACAAAATCTAGAAGATTTAGGATTTTTGCCTGGAAATGTTTACATAGATATTTTTATACCCCAAGTAGACTCAAGAGAATTTTTCCTCAGGCAGACAGTAAATGTTGGAGGTGTGAAGGGGAAGAAAGAGGTAATTGGGAACATATTTTCTGGGAGTGCGGTGAGCTGGCAAGCTTTAAGGATTCCCTGTGGGATGCGCTGTCAGAGTTGCTGGGTGGGCAGATTGGTATGACGAGGAAGATGATTTTTCTGAGCTATGATACAGAATCGGAACTGCCTAGTCATGGTAAGACCTTGCTGTTGCTGTGTCTAACAAGGGCAGCTGCCAAAAAGCAATTGTTCGAAAATGGAAATCAAAATCTAAACCAACTATACTGGAAGTAGTGAATATAGTAACATAGATAAAACAACTGGCATTGGGATCTTTAGCAAAGGGTAAGAGCGAATTACATAGGCAAAAATGAGAACTGTTGGGAACAATACATACAGGGGAGGAATGAGGCTTAAAAGAAGGCAGGACTTAAATGAGCTATGTGATGTTTGAGTGAGAAAGATTGGGTAGATTATAAGTGATGTATAATGTTTGCAACTAGGAGTGTGTCAGTATAGTTTGTGATGTAAAATGCTTGCAACTTGATTGTGTCAGTGTGATTTTTTTTATTTATATAAACGTTTGATTGCCTATGTAATGAGTGATGGTTTAATAAGGATGTTTCTTGTTTAAAAAAGGCAAAAATTGAATAATTTATGTAATATTGCTTAGGCTATGTGATATATAGCAATATATGTGAAGTATAATGTTTGTCATATTAACATAGTTTGATTACTTTTATATGAATGTAAATTTGCCTATATCACGTGATAATTTAATAAAGGTGTTTGAAAAAAAAAGAAAATAAACAAATGTGTCTGAACTATGTATGCTATAAAATAAATACTGTTTTTTATAGTTTTTGAAGGTAATTACTTCTTCAGAATAAAGCTTTTGTCAATATGTTTCTGTCTGTTCTTATGCATGTGTCTTCATATTAATCATCAGATTTTTCTTATTTGCCTTTGATAATGTAAAATTCAATAATCTATCACATATGAAAATATTTAGCTTTTTTTGCTTCACCATTCTAAAATATCACAGTTCGGTGTACTTACAGTTGCATCTTAATATATTCCATTCAGGTCTCCTTTCTGCTGCAAATATATATATATATATATATATATATATATATATATATATATATATATATATAAAACATTTTTTTTCAAGTAATTCTGTATATCTTCAGAACAAAGAGTCTATGATTTTTTTATTTGATTTTTACATATGTTTCCCAGTGGTACACTGATTACAAGTGACCATATGCAGGTACTGCCCAAGTGAAATAATTCAAAGAAAAAGAAGGGGGGAAAAAAAGAACAGAAAGTCAGTAAGCTGTACATACCGGCAACAGAACAGAAAGGAAAAATATAACATTAACTGTCTAGTAGCAATTAATAGATGTAGCAACAATCATGAGAGAACTGCAGATTTTTTACAATCCACATGATTATATTTCAGGTTTACATCCTGATGGGAATGCTGTGAGGCAATGAGACTCTGGGCAGGGGATTGTGGGAGAGTTAGAGTAAGCCTACAGGATGAGAGGCCCTTATGTGATGCAACCTGCTGTGTTGTAAGTGCAGTTTGATTTAGTGTAAAAGATTTTTTTTATGATCAGCTTTGAAGGTGGGGAAGGGAGGTTGTTGTACCTTAAGGTGGCTGGGGTGGGATTCAACTATTTTAGGAGTGAAGATGGAGAAAGTGTGGTTGGTGCAGTGTAGCATGATTTGTGGGGGGGTTGTTTGAGAGAAGCATCTAAGGTTGTGTTGTGTGTGTGTTTAGTATAAAGTTTGGCTGCTAGTGGTGAGTGTGACGATATTTGAAGAGTGGGTGAAGATGGGTGAAGGCTGCTAGTCTAGCCAAATTGAATTTGGTACCTAACTCTGTAATTTTGTAAATATGAATATAAACTACAAGCTTGTTTTCTTGGTGGAAAGAATATGCTGTGAAATGTTGAACTTAAAATAATGTAGCAACATTGTCCTCTGCTGTAAAGAAAGCTAAGTCAAGCATTTCATATCTGTCCTTTGAAGTTAAAATTATTTTATGTCTGTCCTTTGAAATTAAAAATTCGCCCCCGGATTCATGAAGCTTGGCGCAAGGCCGGTGTAATGCCTGCGCTGGCCATGCGGTGTATAAATGGTGTAGTAGCGCCATATGCATATTAATGAAGGTGAGCCGCTACCACATCCACGTGCGCTTGTGCATGGGGCGTTACTAAGCTGCGACCGGAGGCGTGTCAATGTCGGCTGGCGATGAGCAACCTAAACTGCTGAATATTATAGCCTGCCTGCAATAGTAATCGCACCTATCAGTGTCCGTGGATAATGAAACGTATGCAAAGCATGCAAGACAGTTCCCGGCCACACAAAATGGAGAACCAAACAGAAATGCACGCAACATAAGATAATATTCCGTCCATGGAACAAATGATATTTAAAATCGTGTGTCCGTAATGTACTGCACTGTCAGAAGTTATACCCAGTGGAAGTGAAGCGCATCATGTCAGCGTGCCGCCAATACACACATCTAGCCCCATGGGTATGGTCACCAGCAGTTCCACAGTGGTAGTGATAGTACACAGCAGGGCAGTTGTGGCTATATAACAACCGTAAAGAAATCTGACAGTCCAAATTGTATACCAAACACACACAAACATATGTATATTAAAATGTGCTATACACATGAACAGGAACGTAACCGTCACATACACATAGGATGCTATACGCGGAACCGGGATATCCAAAAGTAGAACTCATGCATGCAAATGCAATACACAACAACCCCAGTATAGGACATAACCCGCACCCATGCCCGAATGTCCACCAAATCCAGCTACCAGCCTTGCGCATCCGTACACCTGCACATAGCGAGTATTCCCCATATGTAGTAGGAGGTATCGTCCTAGGCAGTGTCCGGATTGCAAATATGTATCCCACGAATGTAAACATCCCATCACAGGTATGTAAATCCAAATGCCCGCGCATTAATGTTACAGCAAAATGTGTGTACATCCCGCGTGGGATAAGTAACCTGCTGAAACCTCAGAGTTGTTAACACGCCACAGTGTCCATTACTGTACACATCTGGACAAAACATGTATGTGTAGTCACGGTACTGTTCAGTTTCTACACAGACATGCAATTCATACTACGCAGGATGGAACAGCTGCCCACCATGCAGGTCACCCCACTAGGGTTGCCACTTGTTCAGATGGCCAAGGTGGGACATCCCTTGTAGAAATGTGAGAATTTGCTGGATAAAACATACCCCCGGCCAGTGCAAAGGACAGAATTACACATGTATGCCAAGATAAAAGCTCACAACATAGCATTTGAATAGCTTATGCTATCCCAAATAATAGTTATGTGTACCAGATACAAAATATCTGTATCATGCAACTAGTACAGAAAATAAGAAATATATTATTGTCTTAAAATCACAGGACATTTGCCATGTCTTAGGTGTCGTCACAGGACACAACTGTCCAAAGTGCGACCTCCCCTCGCAAAGAGGAACAAGTGGTAACCCTACACCCCACCGAATTATCGACAGTATATATTCAACTCAATCATATACCGACACCACCTCTCAACCTATTACAGCAACAAAACCTGGACAAAGCCCAAAAGGATGGGAGAACAAATAGGGACAGATGTAATTACTGCTCCCACAAGCTTCGAAAGTTCACTGAATAATAGTATGTACATAAGCAGGAAATGTTGTGAAGGATGTGGGGTAGTCCCCAGTATTACAGAGGTCCGTACAAATATACTGTAACAAACCGTCACATATGTTGACTGTACTACTGCATACCTGTAGTTAATTCATAGTTACGTCATGTGCAAAATAATAACCCCCGTAAGAATGAATACAGGAAATAGTCAAATGTGAATGGGAACACCACTCACCGTGGATTATGTATCGTAACCACCCCACCCATATTATGTATTGCCAACATCATAAGCTGCGGACAGGTGCCCAAACACCTGTGTCTGTAAACAGATTAAATGTTCAAAATGTACAATCCCTGTCCATGTGCTTTGTCTGACATTTGAACACGGTCAGGGCAGTTCCGTTCACCAGTCGGACAAGCCTAAACCCAGATCACCACATGAACACCCTGACAATTAAAGACCTGTATGTGTCAGGAATATAAGCCTTTGGGTTCTGAATATCCCTGCAGTGATGAAATATGCAGCTTGGGTCCAGAGCAGTAAGGAATAGGGAATGTGTAACATGTAGTACCGCATTCTTCACAGCAGGAGAATGGATGCCTGTGACGTAAGTGAAGCGGAGAGGCATATGTTAATGTAGCTATGTACTATGGGTATGCATATAAATGAGTCAGAACACCAAACGTATATTGGTTACAGCATCCGGCCAACGTGAATGCAGTCCCAGTTGAACAACGACTACAGCACATATAATGTGAAAGTGTAATGAATGCGTCTGTGCTGTACAGACAGTTAAATATGTAAAGGTGAACGTGTGTTTCATAACGTCCGTTAATGGGATTACAGATAAGTACTGGTACTGTCACAAGTAATAAAGCCCACGTAAGCACAAAGACTTAGTAAACATATGTAACCCACAATAAGGATATGTATGCGCGCCCGCGCGTAACCTACAATAAGGAAATGCAAGTGCGCCTGTGCGTGTGTGATCCACTCACAGCATAGTAAATGAATGCTGTTTCCCCCACATTAGTTATACATGGCTCAAACCCGTTAACCTCGTAAAGTATGAAACCGGACAAAGCCATGCAAACTACCGGTACATATAGGGACAAACCCCAGATATGTGCCAGAACAAACATAGAAAGTGGATAGAATAACAGGTGTGTCAGTAGCATGGATTCTCTGAAGGGTATGCAGTTGTAACCTGAACTGCTTGCCAGAAATCCCCACCGTAAGTCTCAGATGAAATGCCACTACATTGCCAGATAGACACAGGTTTATGTAAAACACAGCGAAGATAAAGGGGCAAGCAGCTGTACACTCAGCAACAATCTGTATAGTGGAAAGGTATGGTATGGATATAGATATATGTGTATACACATAATCCACAGACGTAAACCAAAGCAAGTTATGAAATGAGGATTGTACATGTATATATGTATACACAATAGACTTATGTCCCGTAGATATGACATATGTATATAAATAGGTGACGTTACATCTAATATGGGTAGACAGACATGCAGGAAAGGTGAATACACCGCAACATTCAAAAACATTGGCCAGAAAGTGACAGTCCAGCAAGTTCTACACTTTAAACATGCAGATAGGTGTCCATTGCAGGACTCCATAAATTGGAATATGTACTGTCAACCGACATTGATGCAAAAGAAGTGACCACAGCAAATACGAAATAACTGTACATGCAACAGTATCAGGTGCAAGGGTGATGACACATGTGTCGATAGAATGTATGACGTACGAACTGATATCCGGAGAGTGGGGAGTGCATACGTGTCTCCACACTTCAGTAACGCACACATTAAAAATGTGTAATGGGTACTGTAGAGGGTTGTCAGGTATGGGAATCATGGGTATGCAGATATGGGCCTAGGTGTTGTTTGGCAGGGATTTCATAGGCCCACCCCACGGGAGTGATGTGGGTATAGCACACGTCTATATCCCCAATAATGGGGCAAACCATCCACTGGATATTGCGGAAACCATTTTGGCAATATGTAGGACCCTATATCAATGTAATGTAGGTGACAATCATGGATGGACATGCGTACGACCAAGATGGTACCCATAACTGGCAAACTGTCAGAATAACACAGCTGTACTAAGGCATAGTACATGAAATACAAATAGGGACTATATTAGATATACCCCAGACAAAGTCAGAACGTTGTGAGAATACTGGTGTACCCATGAATACGGATGTTATGAGTGTTACTAATCATGTAATGGAAATGTCAGTCACTATTATCTACCGCACAGTCCGTAATGCCTTGCCAGCAATTTACCAGAAAGGCACATCACTATGACAAATGTAACAAGGTCAAACGTCAGGGTGTTTACCCATAATGTGTACAGGTTAGGGGTATGAAGGTAACCTGTCCAGAATATATGTACAGAACTAGTGATACTAGGTGGACAGGTAAGAAGAAAGACATCCGGACAAATGAGAAAACATGTACAAGTCACACGCATGTACACCGACAAATGTGAATGACAACGTATGCCCTGTGAATGTCAATGTGGAAGGTTAATAGACACAAACGTAATGTGTCCCTCAGGGTGTCATGCAGTGTCACCGTAACAATGTCCAGTCCCCCAGACACGTACGTGAGCTCTGCCACTGACGGAAAGCGCAAATACTGGCGCACACATATGGCACATGATAGACCAATTAGTGTGGATAAGCAGCTGTTGGCCTGTGTGAGGAATACAACTGTCTGGGTGGGTGTGTCCTGCAATATAAATGTAATGGCATGTGGCCTGTGATGCCGCCATACAGAGTGTGTATTGGTGTCAGAAAGTTGATATTTTGTTACAGACACATACTCCGCAACTGTACAGATTTACGAAGAATGTGCAGAGTTCTGCCTCATATGTTGGGTGTGTTCCACGTAACAGTAACATTCTGGCACTTCCATGATAACTGAAGACATGAAATGATGACAAACATGCGTAAGACACCAAATCCGACAGAAAAGCCATACTAATGCAAAACCTATTATTGTGTCAACTATTTACGTTTGTAAGAGCAACATGTCAATACTGCCCCTATGTGTCCCACTATCAGATAAGGCCTTGTCCAGCAACTTGCTCTAAGAGGTGGAGTGGTATGAACAGAAACAGATACATGTGTGAGGAAACAGCAATATCGACTGCAGGATAACGCAGAAGGTATGACATGCGCTGCAGTAGGATGTGCAGTACTGTCCGCAGGTATGTGCTGACATTGCAAATGACACAGCAGTCTACATGAAGAACCTTTAGGGCTGTCACCTTTACAAATGATGATACTGGGACATACCCACAGCCATGCACACAGCACAAATAGACATATACACATCAAAACTAGGCCATGATACATGACGCCTCAGGTGTGTACGAGTACAGTGAGAGTACAGCAAGGATAGATGTCTGCCAAGATATACAGCAAACGCCTGTAAGGGCGTGTAACACTGCCCGTAACACGGACGTTGCATGGACAATGTTGGGAGTTGCAACACACCCCATTGGTATGTGAAAGCTATGCAAATATGCGATACTTAAAACAGTCAGCTGCCCATGCAAGAGCAGGGTTATGGGCAGAATATATATATATATATATATATATATATATATAGAGAGAGAGAGATACAGACATACACACACACATGTGGCAGGGCTGGAATCGAACCTACACATGATTACCCTATCACACTACAGCAAGACGCATTTACAGAACACGCTACCGAGACTACTAAACACAGCAGACACACAGGCATTCTACTAGGTGCGTGTCAACATCCGCAAAGACAAATACGGCAGCAGGATACGTCTATATTGCAAAGCATCTAAAAGCATAACCTGAGTCCCCAGGTGGACAGGAGCATGCACACATACACACACACACATCTGGCAGGCCTGGGAATCAAACCTACACCTAACTACCCTATCACACTACAGCATGACACATTTACAGAACGCACTACTGAGACTACTGAACACAGCACTCCCAGAGGCATACTTCTAGGTGGGTGACATCATCCGCAAAGGCAAAGATGCCGATAGGGAATGTATGTGTTGTGAGGCATCTAAAAGCATTACTGTGTCCCTAGGCAGCTGGAAACACACGCACACACACACACACACACACACACACACACACACACACACACACACTTGGAAGGGCCGGGAGTTGAACACACACCTACCTACTCTAACACATTACAGCATTACGCATTTACAGAACGCACTACCGAGATTACTGAACACAGCACTCTCAGAGGCATACTTCTAGGTGGGTGACAACATCCGCAAAGGCAAAGACGCCGATAGGGAATGTATGTGTTGTGAGGCATCTAAAAGCATTACTGTGTCCCTAGGCAGCTGGAAACACACACGCACACACACACACACACACTTGGAAGGGCTGGGAGTTGAACACACATCTACTTACTCTAACACACTACAGCATTACACATTTACAGAACGCGCTACAGAGATTACTGAACACAGCACTCTCAGAGGCATACTTCTAGGTGGGTGACATCATCCGCAAAGGCAAAGACGCCGATAGGGAATGTATGTGTTGTGAGGCATCTAAAAGCATTACTGTGTCCCCAGGCAGTTGGAAACACATGCACACACACACACACACACACACACACACACACTTGGAAGGGCCGGGAGTTGAACACACACCTACCTACTCTAACACACTACAGCATTACGCATTTACAGAACGCACTACCGAGATTACTGAACACAGCACTCTCAGAGGCATACTTCTAGGTGGGTGACATCATCCGCAAAGGCAAAGATGCCGATAGAGAAAGTTTAGAGAGTGAGCAGTCTGAAAGCATATTACCGTCCCAAGGTAGACGTACACAAACAGGCCAGTGCTGTCAACGGGCCAACTAAATATCTACGGAGCATAACAAACACTGAATAGATATGGGATGCGCCACAGACAGTACACCCTTTGAGAGAGCAACAAGTGTGTTCAATGTAGGCATCCATCGTGACATTGAAATTGGACATCTGGTGCCTGGATGACCACCATGGCTATACAGGATGTCAATGGCCATGCCCACACGCTTAGTATCACACGTCTGTTTGGAATGTACTGTGTGTCCATCTACACAACGGTGTACTGGGCATGCTCACACACATAGCTGTTGCAAAGGGCCATCTTGCATGCACACGGAGTCTAATCACGGAGGGGTGCAGTGTGGAATGTACTGTGTGTCCATCTACACAACGGCGTACTGGGCATGCTCACACACTTAGCTGTTGCAAAGGGCCATCTTGCATGCACACGGAGCCTAATCACGGAGGGGCGCAGTGTGGAATGTACTGTGTGTCCATCTACACAACGGCGTACTGGGCATGCTCACACACTTAGCTGTTGCAAAGGGCCATCTTGCATGCACATGGAGCCTAATCACGGAGGGGCGCAGTGTGGAATGTACTGTGTGTCCATCTATACAACGGCGTACTGGGCATACTCACACACTTAACTGTTGCAAAGGGCCATCTTGCATGCACACGGAGTCTAATCACGGAGGGGTGCAGTGTGGAATGTACTGTGTGTCCATCTACACAACGGCATACTGGGCATGCTCACACACTTAGCTGTTGCAAAGGGCCATCTTGCATGCACACGGAGTCTAATCACGGAGGGGCGCATTGTGGAATGTACTGTGTTTCCATCTACACAACAGCGTACTGGGCACAGTACGGTATAACTGCCCTCATGCACAGGGCGGTCACACATGCAGTGACCTGTACACACACAGCCGCCATCACAGCTGTCACAGGTGCAGGTCACACACATACACACTGCAGTGTACACTGTAGCTGTCACATCAGCACCATGTTATTGGTGAAGCGCTACACAGCCTTACGGTCCCACAACACCATGTTGCACATGACCACTGGGCTGTACAGCGGTGTACACCAGCTGTGCAGAGTACACACATACCAACAGGGATCCAACAGGTGTTATGCATTGCAACGATGCCAGTATACATGAACAGGTCGGCTCATGACATACCATGGCCCTTACACAGCTGTGACACCTGACTGTTGCTGTACACCAATGAACACACGTCTGGGTCCATCGTACATGTGATTGTGTGGATGTGTGCATGGACTGCACACACAACACATACATACATGGCCTTTGATGTACCTTGTGCATAACACTGGCCCAATCAATGCTACACATGCAAATTGAAGGTGGGCCCATGTCTGTTGAATGCTCACACTACAGGGGGTAGCAGTGTTAACCGGGACACATACCCCTGTACTGGTCGCTTGTGACACCCGTGATATCATACCGCAGTCCATGTGTCATGTATGTCAACACACATGTCCAACAATAGCAATGCATACAAACATGGCAACAGGAGACGCATGTGACATCTGTACTGTGCATGCAGCAAACATGCATGTGCAGTGGCCGATGTCCATAACATAGTTGCACCTACCTACGACATGCAGACGCAATGCAGACCCATCATTGACATCTGTATACGGTGACATACAAACAGCACATATGGAGGGATGTGTGTATGTAACGTGGTGAGCCACCTGTCTAGATGTATGTGTGCAGAGGGTGGCTCACAGTTGTGTCACACACCATCCTATCATGCCATGTGCTAACTGTACGCTATGTCGCTGTTACGTGATGGTGCTGACATAATGCATACACAGCGGTCAGGTGTTAACAACTATATGTCATATGGCACCTGTAACACCTACAACCTCCCGTGTGTATATAGCAGCACATTTGCCAGATATAGCGTTGGTACACATAATGCAATCAATACCGCTGCATGTCCAGCAAACGTGTCATCATATGGCTGGTGTATTATTCCCAGCACTGCCATGTGTGTCCGAATGTGTGACCAGGGTTGCCACATATTGTGGGGAATATGTCCCAGTTGCTACACATCCCTGTACACCATTGTAGAGAACTGTACATACGTCAGTGTGGGAAGCATGACGTTAGCCGGTGATGTGCATCACACACATTGGCTGTCCGTATACACATGTGTGGTCACCACAGTGTGTGTGTGTCTGTATGTATGTCTGGTGCTTGGTGTGAGTGTGTATGCTGATATACGGTGGGAAATTATCACTGGCCCCACGCGTTGACTAACCCATAATGGTGATGCATTGCACAACCCTGTTGATGCCATAGGTCCCAGCCATACTGGCTACCTGTGCATGTCCCTTCTGTGACACTTCGCATGGGTGCATAGTACTGTGAGGGTGATGACCACACAGGCAAGGGTCCCCAGCTGCACACTATGGGGTGTGCGTTATAGTGGTGTACACCCCGTGACTGCGGCCATGTTCACGTACTGTTACGGATCCTACTGCTGCACAGTGTGGCCTCCAGCTACCAAGTGACACCTTACATCATCATTGGCCAGGCCGCTGTGTACAACCCCTGCACCATGTCACCATACCTGTAATGTGTCCTGCTATGTATGTCACGTCTCTGTCCAGTGTAGCCTGTGGCACCGACCACATGCATCAGGTGCAGTATATGTGCAGACATCTGTGTCATGTTTGTGTGTCCAACAGTCAGGATGAGGGTACATGTAGCATGCTGATATTGCCAGACGTGCCTGTGTGTACTCCACAGTTACACGTGGGGCCTGCAAACACTGCTACCTGTAGGCACATGCAAGTACACCATAGGAGGGAACCAGGGTATCACAACAAACATGCTGCTACAGATGTAACCGAGACACATACCGTGAACACATCACAATGCATGCTGCACCTGCACTACATGGTGTGACTGGTGCATGTCGACAGTACACAAACCTATGTCACATACACAACTCAGTATTCACACACAACCACTGCAACATACACATCCCTCACTATGCATACACACCTCTCACTATGCTGTTCACCCTGTGCATCAGAATATTTGTGCAAAACCCTGCACTGATGGTGTGGATGACAGAGATGCGGCACAGGCTTCATCATATGCACAGGGTGATATGTTTGCCAGGGGCATAGGCTGAACCAATGGATAACATCATGTGTGTGTAAGGGCCGGTGAATTGACTGGACATATATGTGCAGAATGCATGTGGGTGTTGTGGAGCCCTACAGTTGTGTTTGCTGTGTGCATGTATGTGTGTACACAGTTCTGCCATTTGTGATGCCTACATGGGGTATAATTGACAGCCCCAGATTGTACAGTGCAGGTTGTACAGCTCACTGTGTCCGTCCACGGCCACGTGACCTGTGCCTGCCTGGGGTTGCATGGGCACTACCAGGTGGAGGTACAGAGTGGCTACTGTCCGATGACATATGTATCTGGAAACGTGTCCCCGCTGAGACCATCCAGGGCCACGTCCATGTGGCCTGCTGTGTCCTGGTGTTGACAGCGCAGCAGCAGCTGCACTGCTACTGCTACCGGCACTATGGGAGCGGGCATGTGAGGTGGCACGGTCACATCGACCTACACTAGGTGGTGTTGCTGGCCTACGTCCACGTGGCCTACGCCTCAATCTTACCAGGTGTTCCAGCACAGACAGCTCCCGCTCGCAGATTGCCATGCCTCGGTCAAGGATACCGACCATTTCACCTAGTCGCCTATCCAGAACATTAGCAATCTGCTGTTGAGCATTCGCCAATGCCTGGATGTTGTCATTTAGGGTGTGGATAGCAGCCCTCTGCAGCCTCTGTCCTTCTCTGTTCTGCCGTTCAGCATGTGCCTGTGCCACCATTACAGTCTGGAACATGCATCTGGTGATACCAACTGCTGCGCTCTGTCCTGCAGGTGCATGTCTACCAGAGGTTCTCCTACGAGCAGCACCGGCCACATGCTTGTGTGGCACATCTGCAGTCATTACACTGACACCATGGTGTGCAGACACACCTTCTGTAACCACCACATGTTCCTGTCCCACGCCAACAGATGCTGACTGCCCTTCCTCTATGGCCACCGGTGATGCGGTATGTGTTGGCAGCAGAACTGTGTGCGGGGAAGAGGGGGACATAGCTGGGATGGTAACCATTGGCACAAATTCAGCCCCTGACAACCCTGCCTGTACCTCATGCATATGTTCATCACTGCTAGTATCTGTCGGGACACTAACATCAGATGGACCGCAGGAGGGTAACGCACCTACTTCACCTGTGAATGCAAAGAAATACTGTAAAGTACAATAGACACAGACACACACACAGACACACAGATACACACAAATACACAGACACACAGACACACACAGATACAGACACACACACACAGACACACACAGACACACACACACACACACACACACACACACACACACACACACACACACACACAGACACACAAACACACACACAGACACACCATGCATGTGATTTGTCAGATGGCATGCAGCATGCCTGCGATAGAGCAGAGGGCATGCAGCTCAGACATTAATAGTGTTAGTAAGCATACCTCCCTGGGGTGCACACTACAGCAAGCAGGTGTCATATCAGTAGCCATGCAGGTCACACAATCATGGTAGTATGCATGCATCTCCGTGATACACCATGTGGGCCAGAACAGGATAACAGTACATGTCTGACGTGTCCTTGACATGTAATTTGCTGACATGTGCATTAACATGCATACATGTTTGACACAATGGTGTCCTGACACATGTACAGCATCATAATGGGGCTTCACATTGCAGTGTTGTGTGTATGCCCTACACATAGAATGCATGTTTATTAAATGTGCATGAGCATGGGAGGGTAGTGTGAGCCATCCACATTGCTATACAGTGTGAAGTACAGACACTGTGCCATTGTATGGCAACATGAGGCATGTATGTTGCTGAAGAATGCATAATGTGTACACATTGCATAGCCATAACTGCAACGCAGTCATGATGTTCGACCGATCATATATGGTAGACTTCAGTGACACCTCCAGTAGCTGTGCACAGGCTTTTAGGTTGTCCACTGTACCACATCAACTGTATAATCGGTCAACTAGGGCTATAATTGGACCATGTGTGGACAATGTGCAACAGGGTGTATACACATCCCATGTACTGTGTGACTACATGTCTCTGGCCATCCCCCATGGCCATGTGTGCACATGTGGTGGCCATTGTGTGTGATGGGCATTTTCTCCACATGTCTGTGTGGCCCCATATGATATACACCCATACATGTCAGATATGTCACATTCCACAGGTCTATGCAGACAACGGGTTGTATGTTTGGTATGTGGGGTATAGGTCATGTGATAGTGTGACAATATTGCAGACAGGACACTACATGTCTGGGACATGTCTGGTGGCACATCACAGTGTGTGCACCCGATGCGGGGGCATATGACACAATGGTGACACTTGTGGGCTGCCCATATCACAGCTCACTGTGTGGTACTGTGTGCATACCACACATGTTGTTCCAATGCATACTACATATGCCTCCATTGTAGAACACCTCCACCGCTGTATGCACAGCTGACCACACATGTCGCAATGACATGTACTGTGGTTTCAAGTCTGTGTATCATTACATTTGCATATATTGCACATGGGTGGCATGTGTGAATGCATGTTGGTGCGACCTGCATATCGTGACTGGAACAAACATCAGGTGTGCAAGTGTTAACTGGCCACATGGCAAATAGAGCTACACTGTAACATGCCTGATACTGATGACAGTCTCACCTGCAATGGACCCATGTCTGTGCGGCACGCCAGAGGTACCTGTATAGGGGTGACACACAAGTATGTACATTATCCATGACTGTATGACAGCCACAGGTTGCACTGTGCATGTGCACACATTCACCTGTGTAATAGCATATAGTATGCACATGTGTGCATACACAATGTAGCATACTGTACTATGCAGCATGTGTGTCCACATACCTGGCATATGTTGTTACTTTACATTATGTACAGTGACACATGCAACTACATGGGATATAATAGCCATATGTGCAATACTGACTTACCAGGCAACTCCAGGCTCATTGGTTGGGGACACCCACCTCCACGATGGCAGCTAGTGTTTCTGGATGCTGTTCCCTGGGTGTCCCCAGACTGGCCAGTAGCTCCTCGGTGTGTGTGAGTGGGGGCTGAGTTGGTGGCCCACCACCTGTTCCACCTTGTTCCCTGGTGATTGCAGTGGCACGCTGTTTTGCATGTCGTATCAGGTCCGTGCAGTGTCTGTGCACCTGCTGGTAGGTGTGGTTATTGCCACCCACATCGTTCACCCTCCTGCGTAGATCCTGCCACAGGTCATCCTGCTGCTGGGCATGCTGTGGCACATGGCTGAACAACAAGTCATAGTTGTCATGGAGCAGTGGGATGAGGACATCATCCTCCTGGCGGGTGTATGCTGGGAGGCGTGTACGGGGCATTATCTGTAAAACATAATGATGGTGACAGGTCACAGTTTCAGAGATGTACAGAGATACTGCTGCACATACATTTCTATGACATCTACTGCATCTGCACAGTTACCTTTGCAAAGCACCATGACACTGACACGACTGACGTGTTTGTGTCATACATGTCACACCCATTATGCATTGGATATCATCACCATATATGTGTGTCTCCTCACTGCAGTGTTCATACTCCATGTAAATGCTGTCTTGCTGTGGGCATGTCTATCTGCCTGCACTTGTGTTCTTACCTATCTGCACATGCCTTGATGTGTCCACGGTACTACTGTTGACCTGGATGCTGTGTATATGTCACATATCAACACAGACACAGCCGGAATGGACTTGAGCAGTGACAATGCACACATATGCATGGACACCTGTACATGCATGTGTTTTGCCATATACATCTACACAGCACTGTACAACTGTTCAACATCCTGACACGGATTGCCTGTATTACACATGTGATAGACATGGGACAATGGATAGTCAGACGACATTCGCAGGGTTGGTCATCAACCATAGCATGTGCGGGCATGGTTTCCACGCTGTTACAGATGGCCATTGTGCCACCGCAAGCTGCATCAGTGCCACATTACTGATCCAGTCAGTTGATAGCACATCTACCATGCGGCCATCACACCATGTATGACTGGGATGACCTCTGCAGCTTTGATGGACAGGCTTGCATGGTATGGCGGGAGTATGTCACATGTATGGCACAGGGATCTGTCCAGCCTGTGGCGATCTTAGTATTGGAACAGTGGCTGTCCATGACATATGTCATATAGATCAGGATATGGACATGTAGCATGTCTATCATCATGGTGTAGCAAATGTCCTTCTGCAAGTTAGACGGCATGCTGCATAGAGGAGGTGTGGATTGTGGAGGCTGTTCTCGCACATCCATGCATAGCCATTACCCCTTACAGGTGGTATGTGATCCAATATTGGTCACCACAGTGCTGTATATGCCTGGCCAGTGATCTCCGTGCTCATGGAAGGCACCCTGACATGACATGGGTACCCCAGATGTCTACCTAAGGGGCCTGGAGACGTCACCATGTCGGGGTGCACTGCACAGCACCATCCCTTACACAGTGTCCATAATGTTGACCACAGCCTAGGTAGCAGTTTATGGGTACAGGGATGTTCACCTAGCGGTGACACTGCTGGTATCATCCATCAGACTGTGCACATATGTGACACACCTCACACACACAGCCCATTCTGGATGTTGTTCACAACACTGACACAGCTAAACTGATAGGTCATGGCCATTCACAGCCTCACATACACAGATGCCTAACATTTGTCTGTGTGGTATGGGCTACAATGAGGGTGGGGTACAACACAGTAACCCTGTTCTACTGTATCTGGCACAGATGTGCTGTACACATGTCACTGTTTCACCTTTTGTAGTTGTGGGTCTGTCAACAGGCCACTGGTGGAACACACCTGTGACATGCAAAGGTATTTGTAATCAGATATCCGTGCTATCTTGTACATCTGTACTGCTAACATCTACACTGCTAATGGTTCATGGACATGCACACCATACTCAGCAGGGTTATAGTGCGGTGCCATCCTAAATGACTGTCATCACCTCTTGTGGGTTGATATTATCCAACACCCTATCTGTATTGTATGGTCATGCTAGGCACTTGTTCGGAACATGTGAGCATGTCATGAGCTACTGATTACTATAGCGCCCATTCCACACCACTTCCCACAGGTACACTGGCTGTCCTACACTTCCCAGCTTGCTTAAGGTACAACAGCTGTTGTACACATGTAACGCACATATCCTGTGGGACATGGTTGTATATACAGGCATGTCCAACTGTCACATAACAGTGCAACTGCCTGTCTATATGTGGGATATGTCGTACATGTGGCAATAGAGCAATTGTGTCATGTACACATTCAATGCTCACTTCCCAACATACAGCACTACAGCCTGTAGGGGATGCACGTCTGCAGCTGTGCTGGGCCATAGCTCTCAGGTGTACCTCATTACGGGGAACGTACCTCATTTGGGGTTCTAAAAGGTGCATGTTCCTCAAGGTTCCACATTGGAAGGGTATGTCACACATTCATTGTTGTACATAGTTTACCTGCTAGCCATGGCTAGATAGATGAGAATCATATTAATTCATTGGAATATCTGTTTTATACATAAGACCAGCCTATTTTAGCCATCATATACCCTTCCTAGTTGACGCTGTTAGTAAGCCAGTTGTAAGTGTTCCATGTTTCACCCATTTGTCACACTGTATGAGGGCTAATGTTCCTCATTTTGGGGACAGGAGGATGACAGCTATGGCTGGAAGTAATGCTGTCGCTAACCCTGACTGCACCTGACAGTCATTTGGGGATGTGTAACATTCGCAACACACCCCACCCATCACATTGTCTCGCATAATCTACACCACTGGCCACACCTACGAGGACAACCTGTGCAGTACGTCTCCATACTCACTGTAGGCACCAGAGGTAGCCCCCATCATGGAAGACAACATCACCAGCTTATAGCCCACAGACTCATGTGTGCCCACCACATAGAGCCAATAGTGTGTTATAACATTCACAACACACCAGTCATAGCTGACTCTGTAGGGTGTCACACGGCAGTTCCACACAGCAGGCTACACAAGGCATTAGTCGCTTACATCTTGCTGTCGGGTAACTGCTTCATAGGTTCATAGGTTCATACTAGGCTATCTGCCCTAGGGCATTTATAAGCCTAGCCAGAGTGTGTGTGGCTTTCACCACCACTTAGGATGAGAATACTATACCCATTAGTTTGCTGTGCCTCTGTCCAGCAGTGATACAGAGATGATTCCCGGGGTAAACCTACGATCTCCCATCCACTCGTCAAGATTTCTCTTGAACAGAGTCAGTGAGGGGCTCTGCCTCACATGGACTGGGATTCTGTTCCATAGTGTAGGGAGTCTCTGGGTGATGAATCTGTCCCTCCAGCATGTCCTATTTATATCCGTGTTGAGGTTTAAGTCTCTTGCTCGTGGCTCTGGTGGATTTGGATTTTTGAGGTGGAGCATGTCCATTAATTCGGGTTGGACATGGCCTTGTATGTCAGGCACAGATCACCTCTGAGCAGACGGTATGCGACTGAATAGAGCTGGAGTTTCTTCAGTCGGGCATCGTATGACATTTGTTTGAGCCCTTTATCTTTTGGTGAGGAACTTTTGGGGTCTTTCCAACTGCTGCAGGTGTCGGGTAAGGTACATTCAATGGGGCGTTGTACTCAATCATTAGTCTGATAAGTGAAGAGTACAGGGTACAATGACCTCTCCTGATCTGGATGTGAATCCCTTCATGATCAGGTGGGCAATGTAGAAGGTCTTCCTAACCACTTTGGCAATGTGAGTGTCAAAAGAGAGGTTACTGTCAACTTGGGTCCCCAGGTCCCTGATAACTTCTTCCGTGTTTAATGGATTACCACCTATGTGGTAATTAGGGGTTACCTTGTTTTTCCCAAAGGGTATGACTATACATTTTTGGCATTTAGCTTAAGGCCATGGCTCTGGCACCAGTTATCCATTTCTATGAGACCTCTCTGGAGGATGTCTGTGTCTGATGGAGTGTCAATTATGGTGCCCAGTTTGCAGTCATCTGCAAATTTTGTCAGCCACAATCCCCCTATGTTTGCCTGCACTTCAGAAAAATAAATGCCGAACAAGAGGGGGTCCAGGACTGAGCCCTGTGGGACACCGCTCGTGACCGGCTTAGAGTCTGACATAGCACCAGCAACTCTAACCCTGTGTGTTCTGTCCTTGAGCCAGTTTGCAGCCCATCTTGTGACATATGGGTTTACATCTAAGCTGGTGAGCTTTTCTATGATGCCTGAGTGGGGTATTGTGTCGAACGCTTTTGCTAGGTCAAGGTAGGCTGTGTGAACTGCCTTACCCTCATCAATGGCCTTAGTGACCGTTTCAAAAAAGTCAACCAAGTTCAAGAGACAGGATCTGCCCTTGACAAAGCCAAATTGGGTAGGATCCAGTGTCTGTAGGTCCCCAATGTCTTTATTTATGAGTTCCATTATGATCCTCTCCATAGCTTTGCAGACAAGGCTCGTCAAGCTTATGGGGCGGTAATTTCCAGGGTCTGTAGAAGCACCGCCTTTGTGGAGTGGGACCACAGTTGCCGTACGCCATTCTTTGGGTACGTATCCTGTAGTAAGGCTAAGATTAAACAGCAGCCTTATGTGTGGGTTTAGTTCCTCATTGAGTTCGTGTAGCACACAGCCGGGGACACCGTCCGTCCCATTGATGCTGTGTTTTTGCTTTAGAGAGAGCAGCTCTCACCTGGGCATCTGAGATGTTTGGAAGGCTAGACTCTGGTGGGATAGATATTTCTCCTTTTGGGGGGGGGGGGAGAAATTTGCACTGAACCTGTCTGCCAGTATGTTGGCAATGTCTGTGGGTTCAGTGATTTTTTTATCATTTTGGACTAATTCTGAGCATATCTGGAAGTTTCCACCCAGGTTTCTAACATAGCTAAAGAAGGCCTTATGATTGTCTTTTGTGTCATTAGCGATTTTTCTCTCAAAGTTGGCCTTGGAAGATTTTATGAGTGATCGTAGTTTTTTGCTAGTACTGATCAGAGATGCCTTCCCTTTTAGGGATTTTGCTCTGTCATGTAGTAGCTTTCTCCTCTTGTTGTAGAGTTTGTTTATGGCTGGGGTCCACCAGACCGGGCGCCTGCCTTTGGTGGAAAGGGTCTTGATTTTATTAGGGATTGCTTGATCCATACATTCCTGGAGGTGCTCGTAGAAGGCATTTGTAAGTGTTTCAGCAGCGTGGGTTGTGGTTTCCACTGGCTCGGGGGCCTTGAAGGATACCACTCCAGTCTTAAGAAGTGTGAAGTTTGCTTTTGAGAAGTTCTTCACTGTGGTCTTTTTTGCTGGGGGTGGGGGCGGGATGTGGATCTCCATTGAGATTAATTTATGGTATGATCTCACCAATGAGGGATATACTTCCGGTGTGGAGCATTTTGTCCCCATGTTTGTGATGATCAGGTCTAGTATATTTTCTCCTGTTGTGGGAATGGTGACTAGCTGTTCCATAGCATTTGAGTTTATGAACTCCAGGAACCTTTGGGCTAGGGTGTTGGGGCTTGAGTAATGTTCCCAGTCTACGTTTGGGTAGTTGAAGTCACCCAATATGATGGTGTTTGGAGAGACATTCATACTCTCCAGTGTCTTCAGGAAGGCTGTGTGGGTTTCCTGAGTTTGAGAAGGTGGTCTGTAGCATGTTACAAACTGTAGGGCAGTTTTACCTATGGTTAATTGCACCTGGATAGTCTCTGATGCTTCGTGCGTTGCCACTAACCTGGAGGTGTGGGTATCCTTTATGAATATGGATACTCCCCCTCCTTTTGTGGTTCGGTCAGGATTTTGGGGCAACGCATGATATGAGGTATAACCTGATAGTGCTGGGGTGCTCTCAGGAGCCTTGAACCAGGTTTCAGTCACAGCACAGACATCAATGTTCTCCATACTGAGGAGGGCTTCGAGGGTGTGCATCTTGAGGTTTAGACTTCTGGCATTGAGCAGTATTACCCTTAGTTTTTCTCCATTTTTGTTTTCTAGGGCGGTAGGTTTATCATTTGAGCCTTGCCTAAAAAGGCACTATGGGGTGGCAAGAGCCTTTGCCAATATCCGAAGCCCAGGGTGACAGGTGCAAGCCGTCCTCATAAGCAGCGTGGCTTGTCAAGCATGTTATCCCAGGCAGACAGACATTGGATCCCTTAGAATGACACCAGTAATTAAGCCAATTATTAAAGCTGATCATTTTGTCTCTGTATTGTGGCATCATTCTTGGTGAGGGTAGGATACTGCTCAGGGTCAGGGTCATACCGCCCTGGGCTACATAATCTGAGAGCTCCTCTATGTCTCTTTTCATGTAGTCCAGGGAGGTATGTCTCAGGTCGTTCACACCGGCATGGACAATGACTGAGTCATACTTGTACTTGCTGTGGAGTGACCTGAGTGCTTGTGTTATGTGGCGGATTCTAGTGCCTGACAGGCAGCTTACTGTGATCTTTTCCTTGTTCAGTCTGGTGAGTGGGACGTCAGTGTGTCTGACTATGGAATCACCTATAACAAGTGTGTCTGGCATTGTGTTTGGCCTTAAGGGCTGTGACTGTTTAGCACACTGACTTTGAGAACTATGTGTTGCATGTCTTATGTCTTGAGGTGGCAGTTGCTTGGTGTCTGCTTTGGAGGCCTCTGTAGTTTTGGTAGATTTTTGATCAGTGCCTCCAAGTATGTCTTTGTGTGTTTATGTGTTTGTTTTGCAGTTGTGATAGTTCTATGTGAAACTGGGTTTGTGGTGTGCGTGGTTTCCTTCTCCTCCTGTCTGGTCTTGCCAGTCCTGAGTTGAGAGAGCTCAGCCTCCAGTTTGGCTATATAGTTGCATCTCTCACATGTATTTGTGTTTTGTGGGAGAAGGAGTGGGTTGTCTGTGTACATGAGGCAATTGTAACATTGCCTCAAGATGCCCAGATTCACCAGCTGAACAGGAGAGGATGCTAGCAACTGACCCTTCGACATGCTAGAAAAAGTGAAAAAGTTTGCTGTGTAACTGAGTCAGAAGGGACCTATAGGGAAATGGGTACTCAAGGGGATTCTAGGCTAATGTAGTACTTTGTTTAGTATACAAGCACTTTACCTATATAAAAATGCTTTAGGAGCAAGTGCTGAGCTTTTGAGATAGAGAATAGACTGTTTAGATTGCAAGTAGAGAAGTTCTAAGGGAAAAATTGAAGAGCACACAAATGCTTTTAAACGGGCGCACTTGAGTGTGTTAGCCTACAGGTAGAATTAAGCAACAAATAACTTTTTTTAAAAGTGCAAAACAGTTAATCAACACAAAACCTATGCACCCATGCCACACCTCACCAGGTATGATATGTCTGTCATTCGCCATGTTAGTGTGACTGCCCTGTGATGCCACTTCACAGACTACGTGTGCAGGGACATGCAATAGCTCACCAGTCTTATAGCCCTGAGGGTATGGGCCTAGCCCTGGGGAGCATTTTGCATTCGTCCGGACACGATACCACTGTACAGTGACCAACTGTGTCACTGCAACAGTTGCCTATGCTCCTATTGTCATTCCACAAGCATGTGGTATCTGTCCGCTATGACTGTCCTGGTCAAACACAATGCTGTGGCACAGATGACTTGCACCTGTCGGCCCTGGGAGTACAGCTCACATGCTAGGCTCTTGCTGCTTCTATACTGCCTGTCCTGCACAGCTTCCAATAACTGTCACCGGCAGGGCGGTAACTGGCATGCGCGACATAGGGTTATGTGACACATTGCTTGCATCTTCCCCTGTGACACACACAGGCAAGGCACACCTTATAATGCACCACTCCAACATCTCTGCAGTGACTGGGACCTGCCTGTAGGCTCTGCAGAGCACACCTGCAATGACCGGTTATAGACGGACCATACCTTCCAGGCACATACCTGGATCGGCACACCCACAGCTGAGGGGTTCCCATATCCCACTATGTTGTCACACATCCTGGCAAGTTGCTTAGCACAATGCATCAGAGGTGCTCCACATGCAACTAACTGTGTCCGGGATCGCTATACACATTGTAACAAGCGACAGAGTCAACATCATACCCCACGGGTAACATACCTTCTATGGTGGTATAGTGGACAGTGGGCCTCAGCTACTACTGATGTGTGACTGACACTACCCCACACTTCACTGCGATAGCCACTCATGTACCGACACATCCATAAGTCATACCCTCCACTCAGCTGGATCAATACATACACACCACCTCCAGGACCTACATTACCCTTGGCATGGACACTACCACCATGTGACTGATGTTACACACCTGGGGTTATCCCCTCATTGGTGGATTCCGAACATATGCTAATCTACCGTGTTAGCCACATCTTGGAAAAACACCCATCACAGCATACACAGTACATGTGTACTACTACACCTACTACAGACGTCTGCTGACAGCGGTAGTTGACATCATGACACCCGTGCAGATGGACAATGCACATACAAATGCTGACACATACCCCAGTGCACTTAATTAGCATGTCACAACTGCATGGATCATGCTATTCCACACAGAGCCATGATGGTGCACACCAGATAACAGACGCCGATCTGGTGGTCATGTTCCACGGACATATGATGTACAACAACAGGTGTAGGTTGTTGCACAGTGGTGTACATTCCCATGTGTGGGGTGGCTCACTGGTCAGCCGTGGTGGGGCCACAGGGTCCCTCATCACATACTCCCAGACTAGCTACGTAAACATGACTGCCACACATTCCGGGGTGTACCACCAGGCATTATGGTGGTATGTCAGTATTCGATGGCAACACCCACATCTGCTGTCACATACAACAGTCACTCAGGAACATTGCAGACCAAGGTATTGTTGGCAACATGCTGGAGGATGGATTCAATGCTGACAGTACACCCTCTCACTCACTACAGGGCCGCAATCCATACATGAACATTGTGATGTCCGTGTGGTCACACCTACACAGTACTGACCTACACTCTATATGCCCTGGGACACTGGCCCCATGTCACCTTCCAACGTCCCAGGCTGTGATGTCCACCAACCTCTGAATTACATGTCTCACCACTAGGCCACCATATTCAGTAATAGCCTTGTTTCAGACATTGTAGACCATGAATGGCACACGGCAGCATTTATCACACTACAGACAGGTGGCACCGCATTGCACAAGTGGGACTATAGTCCTACCCACCTGACTGGACTGTTCTGCATGGCTATGGGACACATCATCAGGGACGTCATTCTCAGAGACATTGTTGGTCTCCCGTCCTCTGCTGCCACCCAGGTTGGGCTTGTTAAGGCCAGAGCATGGCCCCTACCCATGGTGGACTCCTTTCATACAGTTACCAGGGCAGTTGCTGATGGTACGGGAGTCCACACATCCTACATTGTCCTCTCATTGCCTTTCAGCACCATTCCCCATTCTGGTATTGACAACATACACATCCACCTGCACATCGTACCCTGTGTCTCACGATGTTATGCTATGTGGCTCATGGACAGGACACACAGTGAGGCCAGCATACCATAGTACCTACTACATGTCGGGTACTTTGGCATACCACGGTCCTCAGTCATAGGGCCCTTCGTGTTATGTATATGCTTCCCTGTGGAACAGGCTGGCACAGGGGACTTTCCCTGCCTGGCTTTAGAACCCCTACATACCAAGCGCCATGACTGCTCCACCAGCTGATACTGACTCCAACCATACGGATGTCGCTGTGACAGATACATAATTTGACTATCATGGCAGCAAGCTGCATGACACAAGGTGCATGCACATCACCTTTGCATTACACCATTCACCCACTGACTATCACATGGATTGTGGTCCCCTACATACATATCACATTGTACATGTTTGCAGTACACACATATGTCGCACCCACTCCTGTGGTTACCGTATTGCCACTGTGGCATGGATATCCTCCTACGTGGCCACACCTATCTGTACTGGGTGTGTAACTGGTACATAGGCACCCATTGTACCTCTGAACACATGACATCTACACACATTCAAGGGTACACCACTCCATTTAGGGTGTACCTTACACAACAGCTACAGCTTTACATGCCACAACATTGACACACCATGACGTTTACTGAGCTCCGACAGTGTCGATTTGCGGCTGCACTACAGACACCACATCTGTACACATTTGCATACTACATACTCAGGGGTGACCTCTGCTGATCAGACAAGACCCATGTCCACAACATTATTGATGGATATACTCCTCATATGCAACATAAGCAGAGGCCACTGTGAGCAACATGCTCATGGATATGTGCACACATGCCACAATGAGTGGGATGTGCTTCTGGGTTACATTCCCAGACCGGACATTCACCATGCTGTGGAACATAAGTCCTCAGTACATCACGCAGGGACACTCAGTAGCACTGTTCATGTGATACCTCCCTTGGTGGTTGGGAGACACATGAAGGCCTGGGATCACTGCAGTGGCTGTACTGTGCAGTGGTGCAGGTGACGCCTGGCTCTGCTCTTCACAGGGCACTACCCTGGAGAGGTGGCACTAGTGTGAACACTGTAGTTGTGCTTACACATGGACTTGACAGACTGCATAGTACCCCACTATGCACCTATGCAGCTATTACTTGTCCTTTGTGCATGGTTACTTGGTAGCCCTTCCATTTAGATTAGCTATCATGCTATTACTATGTCCCATACCTACAGGCTATATGTATCCTGTTATTGTACATACCGATAGACGGTACCTGTGGTATGCATGTTATGCCTGTTATGCTGTGCTGAATATCTGTCATATCTACCTATAATACTATAATACTATACATTACACATATTTCACATAGTATCCCATGATGCAAAGCATACTTGCTCAGCGGGACCACCTTACATATCTCACTAACGTTATTTGCCCATACACATGCGTGCTGTGACAGTAGATCAACATATACTATCCCCTGCTATGGCACGTCCTTGTTGGACATACCCTACCACTGATGGCGGGTTGTATGGCATTGTTCTGTGTAATGGCCTCATGTAGTATCCCTTCTGGTGTCTGTGCTATGTACCTTGTGTCCCACTGCTGGACGCACAGATTCTACAAGTGTTAGTATGCTCAGCAAGACATCACTACATAAATACCTTTCCCCACTTTATGCATTGCGGACACGTTTAATTAATGCAAACCAGGCTATACATACAGTAAAACTAATTAATACAGATCATGCTATACATAACCTTACATATCGGGCGTTCTACATACCTTGTCGTCGTTACGGCATTTCGATTCTGTCTCACAGTGTTTCCATTGTTTTTACGTATGAGCATACGGTTTGAATGTCTGGCAAGTCATCCTTATATACGTCGATACCTGAAACGTGGATTCTTCCCGCCAATTGGTGTTCCTGAGTGACTAATTACTTGCATATCAGCTGTGCAGCTACTCCATTCACCAATTACGCAGCGACAGTGGGGTATAATTGGATTCTCCACTTGGCCGTTGCCTATTTGCCCTACCTTCGGGGAGACAGTCTGTATTGTGTTTTGTTATGTGTAACTGCAACTGCTATGTATGGAGACAAATATATTTTGGATTCATGTCCCCCGTGGATTGTGTGTGACAGGTAGAGTATTTGGTTCAACATGTGGGTGTACCTGTCATCCCGACGTCTGATAACGGAGTATTGCAATCAATACCTGTAACATGGCTGTTTGTTCCATTATACTACGCCTGCAATTTTGCATGTCGCCTTTAATTGTGTCTCCCACATGGTATGTTGAGGGTTCTGCAGATGTAATTGACTGACTGGATGTATGTGCTGCTATTACAGTTTGTATTGCTTTAGTTTCTAGTGTGGGGGATGTCGGTGGTTGTATGTAACATATACGGTTTGTGGGCCTTGCATTTCTACATAATCCGTATATATGTGTGTGGGCTCTGTCCCTGATTAGAGAGCTAACAGTTAGTAGACTTATGTTACGGGATTGTACGTTGAGCCGTTGTTAATTGGTTTCTATATCGTCTGCAGGTGAGCTTGCTACTTGTATACCTCCGTAATTGCAGCGATATATCAGGGGATATGTGTAGGTGACAGCTATCCCTTGTATTTCTGTCCCAGATATTTGCAGTCATTGTGGTTGTGTTGTTAAAAGAGCCTGTTTGCCATGGGTTGCCACCTTATCATATGGTCATTGTTGGACACTTGCGGGACACAAAGCGGTGTTTACAGGCCAACACGTGGCCACGGTCAGTACACAGGTAGCACATACTTTTATCCTCACTACATACCTATTGTTGTGTGACTTTGGATACCTATCATATTGCATGTGACATTTAAGTTTCTTACATACAGGCATGACTATTAAATACGACTGTTACATTATATATGGGACATATTTATGTCCTACCATCTCGGACATTTGACCTTTGTACTGTTTTATGTCAGGACACACCCGCCCAGGGTGGGGATGTTCCTCCTACTGTGGTACAGGTCGTAACCGTATGCCTACATCTAGCTATACCCACACCTACCATACTGGTCTGCCTCTGACTTTGCACCAATATACACATGTTGCGGACACACACACATTACAGTCACACAGACACGCACACGGCACCCTCGACACACACTTACACAGACCACGGCACTCACAGACTCAGTTGAACACAGTACCTACGTGGACCGCGACACCGTCAGTGGTGACTAACCATCCCTTCATATCATCATACTATTACTCGCGGATGTACTGTTCCGGTACTGTGTTCTATCGGTCTTTCAGCCTCATGGTTACGCATGTCGGTATGTTACACATTCCTTGGTTGGTGGTACCCTATTTATTTGTACCTCCATGATGTTACGAATGTCGTTGGTCTATCTATCATATTTGCAGATATCGCTGAATCCATCTATATCACCATATATCCCTCTATTGCCCTTTCTATCTGTATCATATATATGCATATGTGTACATATATATATATATATATATATATATATATATATATATATATATCTAGATATCTATATATATAGATATATATATATATATATATATATATATATATATATATCTATATCTATATATATATATATATATATGTATATATATATATATATATATATATATATATATATATATATCTATATCTGGCGGGGAACGTGACAGGCACACAGCACCACCATATGCTGTAGGACCCATGTACTGTTCAGGTGTTGGCATTCCGTGTTGCACTGGCTGTTGTGTTTACAATGTTTGAGGGCTGCCTATGTAGGAGTCACACATTGGGCCACCTATACATTACGATTTACAGGTGGTCATGTTTGTGTGCCATCCATTTTACTGTGTGTGCAGGTGGAGAGGTGTCAGTCCGTAGGGGCCTACATGGTCAGAGTATGTGCTATACGTTCCCTCTTTGCCAATGCGTAGGCATATTGGGCACGCCTCTGTCTGTCTACTGTGTTCATGGTCTGAATCCCTCTGTGCCTGTACTGGCCTTGGCAATTGCGGTGGGCTATGAGGGCCTTCACCATTTTGTCCCCGCTGCAGCTGCTTCCGCAGGATCATATTATGTAGCATGGCACATACTATGACGATGTGGGCACATGTGCCTGGAGAGTACTGCAAGGCTCCACCAGATGTATCCAAGCACCGGAACCGTGATTTCAGCATCCCGAACACACGCTCTATGATGATTCTGGTTTGTGCGTGTGCCTCATTATGGTGTTCCTGCATGGGTGTGTGTGCATTTCTGATGGGAGTCATCATCCATGGCTCCAGTGCATAGTCAGCATCCCCCACGAGATGGCCATGTGGGATGTCCCCCCTGACAAATACCTGATACATCTGTGAGGCATGCCAGATATGGGAGTCATGGTAGCTTCCAGGGCTGCCAGCACACACATCCATGATAATGCCCTGGGCATTGCACATGACCTGGCAGTTGATGGAGTGGAATCCCTTGCGGTTTATGTAGCACATACCCTGCTCACCAGGTGGTGACTTGACTTGCATGTGCGTGCAGTCTATCGCACCCAGTACCTCCGGGTATTGTGCCACATGGTGGAAGTGACGCATATTGCTGGCTAACTCCTCCTGAGTTCTGGGGAAGTATATCTGCTCATTAGCATGTGGTAACATGGCATCCAGGAACTGGTGTAGTACCCTGGATGCTGATGCCTGTGAGATACCCATTATATCTCCAGTTGGCCTTTGAAAGGTACCTGTGGCCAGTATTCGCAGGCTTACACATACCTTCGTGTCCACTGGTATGGGTTCCCCTCTGTTGTTTCTGGTTCTCAGGCGTGGCCGGCACAGCTCCACTATTTGCTGTAAGATGTCTCTGTCCACCCTGTAACGCTCTACTATCTCCAGGTCATGTAGCCCCTGGTAAGGTACCCTTGGTCTGAACACTCTCCTTCTCCTCCGAGGCCTGCGGTGATTGTCAGCATCATCCTCAACAACACCGTCAGTCTCTGACACATGCTGATGAATCACAGCTATGGCAGCTCCCAACATGTACATTTTAAAAGTTCCCTGTGTGTTTACACCTATGGTGCGGTGTTTGGGAATACACAGGTGTGTGTTGGGTGCTTACACACTTTATACTATTGTGCTGTGAACACCGATGATGTCATAGGGTGTGTATGTACGTTCGTAGCTACAGGTTACGTTATGTGTTTTACTGCCGGGACTACTATTGTGGTGCCTTTGGTGTTGAATTACATTTGCCTGCCATGGATTACCTCTTGACCTTCCCTTTACATTTCTGCGTGTTGCACCTACCATTTTTCTGGTGTGCATCCTGCAGCCTACTTTCATTTGTGCTTTCCTGGACCTGGCGTATCTTGCATTATGTGTGCTACTGCCGGTCTGCTGTCGGTTTGCTTTGCTCTGCTGTGTCAGGTCTCCTATCTTTGCAATCCAATACCTCCCCTCCTTTCTTTGCATTCACATGCCTCCCCTATCCTGTTTTGCAGGTTTCTGCAAGCGGACTTGTCAGCTGCCGTCGATTGGCCTTCGTGGGTTGATTGGTGTTGATTGCTCATTAGTACTCCAATTACCCTATTTCCGCATTTCCTTCTTTTCTTCCCCTGTCTTTCCTGTTTATGCTATTGTTTGCGGTGCGTGCATCTGATTACTGGGTTTCGGGCACGTTTCCATCCTCGTACACATGCGCTTTTGGCCACCATGTGTGCTCTCAGCTAAACGATTCCTCCCCACCCCTGTCCTGCAGCTTTGCTTAGCAACGGACAGGCCAGATTTGCACTGCTCCAATGTGCTTAGTGCTACAGTGGCACACCCCTCTGCTGATGTCATGTATCTCCTCTGAGCCACTCCTCGGTGTTATACAGCTGCGCCGTATGGTACAACCTTCATCCGGTGGGACATTTGTGATTCAGTATTATCTGCATCATTTGCATGGCATTGACTACTAATTCATAGTTACTGCGCCGAACACTATCGCAAGCCCTTAGCAACCTTTGCACCTTGGTTGTGGTGTTCCATGCCTACCATTGTGTATTATGCTGTAAACCTGATTTCTATTACGTTGCGATTTTATGACATTTTTATATTATTTCTTTATGTTACAGCTTCCGCACACATGCCCTGCGGTTCTGCTGTGCGTTACTGTGGACATGACATTAAATGTTGTTATATACGCATTGTGCATCTTTTCTTATGCCATTGGCTGTGTATTTCGCCATTGGCATATGTTCATAGGTTCATAGGTTCATAGGTTCATACTAGGCTATCTGCCCGAGGGCATTTACAAGCCTAGCCCATAGTTTTGTGGCTTACGCCACCCCTTTAGTATGGGGAACTATACCCATTATTTTGCTGTGCCTCTGTCGAGCAGTGACACTGAGGTAATCCCTGGGGTATATCTGCGATCTCCCATCCATTGGTCAAGATTTCTCTTGAACAAGGCCAGCGAGGTGCTCTGCCTCACATATACCGGGATTTTATTCCACAGCATAGGGAGTCTTTGGGTGATGAATCTATCCCTCCAGCACGTCCTATTAATAGCCGTGTCGAGGTTTAAGTCTCCCGCCCTTGTGGCTCTGACGGATCTAGATTTTTTGAGGTGAAGCATATTCATCAAATCTGGGTTTGACATGGCCTTGTATGTTAGGCAAAGGTCACGTTGTAATACCTGGGTCTGGCCCTCTTCCATAGCTCCGATGTTATGTTTGGGAAAATGTAAACTGTGTTTTTTGGTTTACATTTCCGTGGGCTTACGCTAAACCTGCACCACTTCATGAATCGCTATATGCCTTCATTTGCATGGTGCAACACTGCACATGGGGTGATTTGCATACCTACGCCGGGGGCTGCGCAGATGTGGGGTACGCCGGTTGTGCACATGGAACTGGATCGTACCTGAATCGCTTGGCGGCCATATTTGGCGTTATAACGCCTACGCTATGCGTGCGCCTGGCGCAAGCTTCATGAATCCTGGGGTCGGAGTCATTCTGTCTGGGCTAGCACATTCTTTCTACTGTTTTAACTTAAGGAATAATTGCTACAGTTTACATGTAGAATGTCTTTTATTGCTCTGCTTCCTGACCAGCTGCAAGATAACACAAGGAGATGTTAAAATATAAATGTTGAGCTTCTGTTGGCCTGGGAACTAAATCAGAATGATGTAATCCAAGAGGGCCCAGCAGAAATGTTTGTTAGTGATTTTAAAACTATTTCTCAGAGAGACTCTAAGCATTTTTGTCTTGATCATCCAACTCAGCACTGCTTTGCTCTCTATGTGTAAGTTATTTTAGAACTGTATTTTCTTTGAGAAGTAGATAGGAACTAGAAAAGATTAGACATTTGTTTTTCTGTATTCAGATCAGAACTTTCCTACTGTATGGTTTTAAGTATTTCTCTGTGATCTCTGAACTCCTGACTAGCACTGTGTAGTAGAAGTTTTGTCTTGTGTTTTTAGTATTTATTATCAAATATTTTTAAACCCTTTCAACTGTGGCTGTTTTGTGTAGAGATAATTTAAGCTCTAGAGTACATTGCATGCTTATAAGTGATCCTGTACCAAGTCCCTCTAATAAGCCTTGACTGTTTGTCACACTTACTATTGGATAATAGTATTGCACAGCAATAATTGGACACTCTTTTAAGGGCCTTTGAGTAGCTGATAAATATCAGCTGGGTGGTGGCAGCTGGTACTACCATATAGTGTTGGTAATAGGGGCACAGCTAGAGAACCTCTGCCAGCCTTTCCCAGGTGTGTCAGTGTGGTTGTATGAACTCTTAAGTTAAAGTGTGTGTGTCAGCTACTTGGGCAGGGACACGAAGCACTGGTTGGACAGAGAGGGTGCTGGAGGTTTTAGCTTGCCCAGCTAGGCTGAGATCTAGATCCTATAGCTATGCCAGTGGGGAGTCTTATTGGTGACCTGGAGAGCAAAGGAGCAACCAGCCCCAGACTGACTGTGATCTCTGTGTGTTCTTAAGGGAAATTGCACTTTACCATGTGTATTTGTTATCCTTTCTTCTATATGAGATGCCCCTCACTGGTGTTGGTGGTGAGGATTGAGGCTCCTTGATTGCTGAGCCAGGGCACGGGTGTCACATATTATTTGGTGTGCAGTGGTGGGATCTCCACATCGCATATTAATTATTTGACAGCAGTGGGATATCCACACCACATATTAACTGGTTGGCAAATACTAATTGGCTTATAGTGGTGTGGGTAGAGTGAATTCCTGTAGCTTGTGTACAGTGATCTCTGAAGGTGTTGTGTACTCTAAATCAGCCACGCACTGAATAACAGTTCAGATCACAACTGTTTTATTTCTTTTGTTAGCTTAGTTAGTCAGGGTGAGCAGGCAGCAGGTCAGCAGCGGAGTATGGAAAGCTGACAAGGAGTCAGCTGGTGGAGATGTGCCAGGCTAGGGGACTGGTGCATGGAAACCTGACTAAGGCAGACCTGACTGCAGCCTTGGTTACAGCTGCATCAGAAAACAGCATCCAGGAGGACAATTAGACTGGCAGTGGAGATAAAATATCCTCAGAGAATGGACAGCTCAACCTTTCTGCGAAGTACAATCAGACTGGCAAGGGAGATACAGTATCCTCGGAGAATAGACAGCTCAACCTTTCTGCAGTGGACTTAAAAGTCCAGCTGGAGCTAAAGAGACTTGAGTTGGAGGCCAGCTGTTTGGAGATGGAAGCCGAGGAAAAGGAACAGCAGAGGAGGCATGAGAGGGAAATGCTGACTTTTCGCCAGGGTCATGGAGGTAATGGGGAAGGGAGTAAGTGGACCCCAGTAGCACAACAGGTCAGTAAATTTCTTCCGCAATTTAAAGAGGGGGATAATTTTGATAGTTTCATTCATATGTTTGAGAGGGCATGCAAACGGTATAGTGTTGACCAAAGGCTCTGGGTACAGTTCCTGACCCCCTTACTCCATGGTAAAGCTGTAAGCGTTGTATCAAAAATGTCTGACGCTGACTGTTTTGATTATACTGCTGTAAAAAAATGTCTTTTAGAATGTTTAAGCTAACACCTGAAACGTATAGGAAAATGTTTTGTGAGCATAGAAGCGAGGCAGATGAAAGTGTGTGTGAATATGTTGCTGAACTGAGCACTTATTTTCATAGCTGGGTAAGTGGATGTCAAGTCACCACTTTTGAAGGGCTGGCAGACCTTTTGGTGAGGGAACAAGCCCTTAGCACTTTGCCTGAGGACATAAGGATCTGGTTAGCTGATAGACAATGTGCTACTTCAGAGGAGTTGGGGAAGAAGGGAGACCTATACTTAGCAGGCAGGGTAGCCCTGCACAGGAAAGGGACCCCAGTACTGCTCATGGGACTAAAGGAAACCATGGTGGGCAGCACAGACTGCCCCAACAGAATCTGCCAGTAACAGGGGAAACCACTAGTCCAGGTACACGTCCAGGAGCTAGGGTTAAATGTTTTGAATGCAACCAGTGGGGCCATGTTGGGGGGGTTGGGAGGGTGACCTAATGGTTAAGGTGTTTGCCTTGCAAACACAAGGTGCAGGGTTTGAGTCTCACAAGGTATAATTGGCTAGGCTTAAAATGGCTCACAAGGGCAGTTAGCTTAGTACTAATCTATGAACCTATGAACCTATGTGGCATACAGATGTCCACAGAGGCAAGGTGGGGAGCAAAAGGTGAGAGAGCTAGCAAGTGGGAAAGACAAAATGCCAATAGTAGGTTGTATTGTGACAACAAGGGTACAGGCTATATCCTATCGTAGTGAATGGCAAAGAGGCCATTGCTAACAGAGACACAACCTCTGATATAACCATTATAAAGCCTGCAATGGTTACAGAGGTGCACTACTTTCCTGGACAGTCTACTCCAGTCAGAGCTTTAGGAGGGATCCCATTCCAAATACCTTTGTCTAGGGTTTCACCTTGACTGGGGGGGTGGAAAAGGAAGCCAGCAAGTAGGTGTGTTTGAGGATATCCCTGCACATGTCCTGATAGGGAATGATTTTGATAGTGTAGTACCCTGTGCTTGTGCAGTTACACACAGTCAGACTTGGAGACAAGCAGGTAAATCTGGTGGCCTGGGGGAGGCACAGACAGACTGGATGCTTGCGGCCACAACTGGTGAGGTGGTTACTTCAGGGAGGAAGCTATGCTGTAGCAGTGAGACTGAAGGTGAGCCACAGCTGCTTGTGGGTACTGATGTTCCCTTGGACAGAGTGACTGCAAAGGTAGAGGTGGGTAGTAGTACCCAGGCTGACAGGGAGGCACCACTGTCAGAGGATGCCAGACTTCCTGTGGAAGGGGAGCTGGGAAGGGTTACAAGGAGAGAGTTGAGACAGGCTCAGCTCTCAGACCCTACATTGCCAGGCTTGAGGCAGGCAGCTAGGGAGGCACCTGATTCTCAAGGGAAGGAGGAATCTGTATACTGGGACAAAGGGTTGCTGTATAGAGAGTGGACCCCTGAGGGAGGGCTAGAAGGTAAGAGAGTACAGCAGTTGCTAGTGCCTAGAGCCTACTGTCTGGCCCTTCTAGTCATAGCCCATGATATTCCCTTTGCAGGTCATATGGACATAAAATGTACAAAGAGACGTATTGTGCAGAACTTCTATTGGCCTGGAATTTCCAGACATGTAACAGGGTACAGCAGGACCTGTGAACAATGCCAAAAGGTAGGCAAGGCAGGAGACAAGGTGAGAGCTCCTTTGATGCCTTTGCCTGTGATTGAGGAGCCATTTCAGAGGGTAGTTATGGATATTGTGGGTTCTCTGAGTACCCCAAGTTCCACAGGGAAAAAGTATATCCTAGTGGTAGTGGATCATGCTACACGATACCCTGAGGCAGTGGCTTTGTCCTCCATTGAGGCAGAGAAGGTGGCACATGCTTTGTTAGAGATTTTCAGCAGGGTAGGTTTCCCAAAAGAAATACTGACTGAGAGAGGTGCCAATTTCATGTTAAACCTGCTGGCTTGTATGTGGAAGTCCTGTGGGGTGAAGCACATGAAGACCACCCCCTACCATCCGCAGACTAATGGTCTTGTTGAGAGGATAAACTCTACAATCAAGTCCATGCTACGGGCATTTGCAGATCAGTTTAAGTGGGAGTGGGACAAATACTTGCCCCACCTGTTGCTTGCTTACAAAGAGGTTCCCCAGGAATCCACAGGATTTTCACCCTTTGAGTTGCTGTATGGGCATTGGGTGAGGGGACCTCTAGATTTGATTCGAGATGAATGGGAAGATGAGTGTGAATCTCACAAGGCGTCTGTTGTGGCATATGTCCTAAACCTCAGGACAAGGCTCAGGGAACTCATGGGCTTGGCCCAGGAGAACCTAGCAGAACAAAAGAAAAAGGTGTGGTATGACAGGAATTCTCAAGCTAGAGAGTATGCTGTAGGGCAGCAGGTAATGGTTCTCTTTTCTGTCAGACACAACAAGCTGCAAGCAGCTTGGGAGGGACCCTACAAGGTGGTAAGAAAGGTAAGTGATGTTAACTACATGGTGGAACTACTAGGCAGAAGGCAGGGGCACAAGTTGTACCATGTTAACATGATGAAACCTTACCATGATAGAGAGGCCCTTGTGCTGAGCATTTGCAGTGGATTTCAGGAGGAGTTTGAGGAAGATCTGGTGACTGATCTCCTCAGTGAGGCTCGGACTGACACATGCATGGAAGGGGTAGCAATGTCCCAGCAGCTATCTCCCACCCAGGTTCAAGAAATCCGAGCAGTGCTGCAGGGGTTTGGGGACATGTTCACTGGGAAACCAGGGTGTACCCACCTGGTGCAGCACCAGGTGGATACAGGACCCCAAAGGCCTATTAGGCAGGCCCTTTATAGGGTGCCTGAGAGAGCAGATGTTGGAACTAGGGGTGATTCAAGAGTCCAACAGTCCCTGGGTCTTCCCAGTGGTGCTGGTGCCAAAGAAGGATGGCAGCATCAGGTTCTGTGTGGACCACAGGAAATTAAATAGTCACACAGAGTCAGATGCTTACCCCATGCCTAGGACAGATGAGGCCCTAGAGCAGCTGAGTGGGGCTAAGTATCTTACAACCATTGATCTTACCAAGGGTTACTGGCAGGTGCCCTTGACTCCCAGTGTTAGAGAGAGGTCAGCCTTTGTGACTCCTTTTGGCTTGTTGAGTTCACAAAGATGCCCTTTGGGATGAAGAATGCCCCAGCAACTTTCCAGAAGCTGGTGGATCATATCCTAGCTGGAGCAGGAGGGTTTGCCCTGGCTTACATAGATGATATTGCCATCTACAGCTATTCCTGGCAAAAGCATCTTAAACATGTCAGGGAAGTGCTGGGCAGACTACAGAGGGCAGGATTGACCATTAAGCTGAGCAAATGTCAGATGTGGGATTGGCAGAGGTCTCCTACCTAGGACATAGAGTGGGGAGTGGTAAGATAAGGCTAGAATCTGCCAAAGTGGAAACCAATCAAGCATGGCCTGTATCTGTTACCAAAAAGCAAGTGAGGACACTCTTAGGGACAGCAGGGCACTACAGAAAGTTATTCCTCAATTATAGTACCATAGCTGCTCCCCTCACAGACCTGACAGACCTTAAAGAAATCCCAATCCCTCCAAACTACCTGCTCTAGGGACCTAAACCTTGTCACCACAATAAACAGAACATGCCAGAGGGATAGATTCCTGTCCCAGAGACTTCCCATACTCTGGAATAAACTACCTATCTATATCTAACAAAGCTCCTCATTAGCACTCTTCACAAAAAATCTTGATGATTGGATGGGAAATAGGAAATTCACCCCAGGGATCACCTCTGTGGCTCTGCTCAACAGTGGCACAGGAAAATAATTTTCTTGGGTGGCAAAAGCCAGGGTACCTTTTTGGCTGGGCTTGTATAGGCCCCAGGCCGATAGCCTAGTCCCTACCTTTGAACCTATGACAAGGAAGAACAGGCCAGATAAGGTAGTGTGGACTCCAGCATGTGAGCAGGCATTCCAAAAGCTTAAAGGAGCTTTGGGCAGACCCCCCCATGTTAGCCAGTCCAGACTACAGCAAAGAATTTGTTGTACAGGTGGCCACTTCGAATTATGGGGTGGGGGCTGTACTTAGCCAGATTTCTTCAAATGGAGAAGAGCACCCAGTGGTTTATCTCAGTCGTAGGTTCCAACCCAGGGAGGAATGCTATGCAGCGGTAGAAAAGGAATGACTAACAATAGTGTGGGCACTGTAGAAACTTCAGCCTTATCTGTATGGAAGAAAATTCAGTGTAATGACAGATCACAACCCTCTAATATGGTTGAACAGAGCCAGTCAGCAAAATGCCAATTTGCTAAGATGGAGCCTGGGGTTGCAAGCATATGATATGTCAGTGCAGCACCACAGTGGGAGTAGCAATGCTAATGCAGATTGGCTCTCAAGCCAGGGAATGGGGTAAGGTATGCTCAGAAAGACCTGACCATCTCAAGCAGCAGTTCTCAAGGGTCAATCAAAAAAGCGAATATGGCACAATGCTCCAACCACAGTACTGTAAACCAAGTAAAAGGAGCACCAGAGACCATGTAGTTTAAGCACGAACAGTTTATTAGCAAATCCACACCACGGATATAACACCAAAACACATTAACGCTCCACAATTCCTTATACGTTCTCGTCACCAAATAACTTCATCAGATGAGATATATTGGTGTGCACAACAAGCAGAAGAGCATGGAGTGAGTGGCTTGTGAAGGTTTGAGTTAAGCCGTTTAAAGATCACTTGAAAAACTAGCTTGAGTTCTCCAAGGGGGGGATGTGTGACAATATTTGAAGAGTGGGTGAAGATGGGTAAAGGCTACCAGCCTAGCCAAATAGAATTTGGTACATAACTCTGTCATTTGTAAATATGAATATAAACTACAAGCTTGATTTCTTGGTGGAAAGAATATACTGTGAAATGTTGAACTTAAAACAATGTAGCAACATTGCCCTCTGCTGTAAAGAAAGCTAAGTCAAGCTTTTCATATCTGTCCTTTGAAGTTAAAATTATTTTATGTCTGTCCTTTGAAATTAAAAATTCGGAGTCATTCCATCTGGGCTAGCACATTCTTTCTATTGTTTTAACTTAAGGAATAATTACTAGAGTTTACTTGTGGAATGTCTTTTATTGCTCTGCTTCCTGACCAGCTGCAAGATAACAAAAGGAGATGTTAAAAATGTAAATGTTGAGCTTCTTTTGGCCTGGAAACTAAATCAGAATGATGTCATCTGGGAGGGCCCATCAGAAATGTTTGTTATTGATTTTAAAAACTATTTCTCAGAGAGACTCTAAGCATTTTTGTCTTGACCATCCAACTCAGCACTGCTTTGCTCTCTATGTGTAAGTTATTTTAGAACTTTATTTTCTTTGGGAAGTAGCTAGGAACTAGAAAGGATTAGACAGTTGTTTTTCTGTATTCAGATCAAAACGTTCCTACTGTATTGTTTTAAGTATTTCTCTGTAATCTGTGACCTCCTGACTAGCACTGTGTAGTAGAAGTATTGTCTTGTGTTTGTAATATATATTATTAAATATTTTTAAACCCTTTCAACTGTGGCTGTTTTGTGTAGAGATATTGTAGGCTCTAGCATACATTGCATGCTTAATAGTGATCCTGTACTAAGTCCCTCTAATAAGCCTTGACTGTTTAGTCACAATTTCTATTGGATAATAATATTGCACAGTAATAATTGGACACCCTTTTAAGGGCCTTTGAGTAGCTGATAGATATTAGCTGGGTGGTGGCAGCTGGTACTACTGTATAGTCTGGGTAATAGGGGCACAGCTGCAGAACCTGTGCCAGCCTTTCCTAGGTGTGTCTGTGTGGTTGTATGAACTCTTATCTCAAAGTGTGTGTGTGTGTGTGTGTGTGTGTGTGTGTGTGTGTGTGTGTGTGTGTGTGTGTGAGTGTGTGTGTGTCAGCTACTTGGGCAGGGACACGAAGCACTGGTTGGACAGAGAGGGTGCTGGAAGTTTTAGCTTGCCCAGCTAGGCTGAGATCTAGACCCTATAGTTGTGCCAGTGGGGAGTATTATTTGGGACCTGGAGAGCAAGGGAGCAACTAGCCCCAGATTAACTGTGATCTCTGTGTGCTCTAAAGGGAAATTGCACTTTACTGTTTGTATTTGTTATCCTTTCTCCTATATGAGACACCCCTCACTGGTGTTGGTGGTGTGGATTGAGGCTCCTTGATTACTGAGCCAGGGCATGGGCATCACAGTGGGAATGAGTTAGGTTGGAGAAGTTTGAAGTTGAAAGAGCCTAGTAACAGATCTACTGTGTGTTGCACTGTGAGACATTTGGCTTTTTTGAGGTTAAGGTGGTGGTGCTCATGACAGGTGTGATGAAGTGACAGATGTTTTCAATAGTCTGTAGCATGGAGGAGTTTTTAATTTGGACAGACAGAGTGAGATTTCCCTGACTCAAAACAGAAGTGAGTTAACTTTTGTTTGTTTTTGCTTTATGGGTATTGAAAATACTTGAAGGAGTTGGTTGTTTCTATTACTGTGCCACAAAGGGTGGTGATATTGAGTTACTTTGATGATTTTTAAGTTTTGGATAGAGTTAAATGACATTTTTGTGTTTGTACGATAAGTATTAGCATCATCATCATCATCATCCCCCCCTTTTCCCATTGTTCTACATGGGATCAGGATATTGTGGTAACTGTCACAATCTCGCTCTCTTTTTAGTGCCACACTCCTGCCTTCCTCGCCACTCATGCCTGACTGTCACAAATCTTCTCTTACAAAATCTATCCACCTCTTTGCCTTCTTTCTGTCTGTCCCACATCTTCTTCACCAGATTGCCTTCTGCCTTTCAGCACATGTACCCGAACCACCGTAATCTGTTCTCTTTGAGATTTCCTGCAATTGGAGCTAATTTGGCTTCTATTCTTAAGTCCTTATTTCTTCATATGTCCCACAGTGTGCATCCTACCACCCTTCCCAAGCACTTCATCACCATCACGTCTAGCTTTCTTATCTACTCTGCTATTACTGCCCAGGATTTGTACCATCCTGTAGTACTGGTCACACCACTGTCTTGCACACCTTACTTCTCAGCTTCTTTGGCATTATCCTGTTACATACTACCCCCTGACACTCTGTGACAGTTGGCTGCAGCCCCTCTGATTCTACCTTTGACTTCTTCATTCAGACTTTCCTTCAATATTCAACCACTCCTCCCAATACTTGAAGCTGTTAATATGTTCTACTATTTTCCCTTCTATCTCCATTCTCAGCTTATTCCAATTTCCCCCATTTGCTGCCATTACACCGGTCTTATCTGTACTCAGTTTCATCCCATGTGCCTTCAAGTTTACATTCCATTCCCCTATCCTTTGATGAAGTTCTAGTTCAGAGGCTACATGTAATGCCACATCATCTGCATACTACAACTTTGTTGATCTGTCCCCTCCAACCTGTTTGCCAATCTAGTTCATAACCAGTATGAACAGTAGTGATCTCAAAGCTGAACCCTGGTCCACTCCCACTAAGGGCCCTTCTATGAGACCAAATGCTGTTTTGAATCAAATCAATGGGTTCTTGTACATAGCCTGCACTAATACTATCAATGTTTCTGGGACTTTGAACCACTGCAGGTCTGTCTAAATCAGCTTTCTTGGGACCTTGTCATATGGTTTCTCCAAGTCTAGGAGTTCCCAGTTGTACTCTTTCCTCATCTCTAGTTTCTTCTTAACTATCTGTCTCACTGCAAACATCAGGTCACTTGTGCTGCATCCTGATCTCAATCCAAACTGCTCATCTCCCATCTTACTTACACTGCTTATTCTTGTATCAGTCACCCCCTCCAGAACTTTCACGCAGTGTGACAGGAGTTTGATATATCTGTGCTGCCCACAGCTATGAATGTCCCCTTTGTTCTTGAATACTGGCAGTAATATTTTTATTCTCCAATTATCCTGGATATATCTTTTTCTCCATACTGCTATGATTACCCCCAGGAGCCATTTCTCCCCTATCTCACCCAGCAACTTTATCATATCTGCTGTAACCTCATCTCTGCCTGCTGCTTTCATTTTTTCTTTTTTTTTTTTAAACAAGAAACATCTTTATTAAATTATTGTGTATGACATAGGCAGTCATACATTTATGTAAATTAAAACAAACAATATTGTAATAATTTTAGTTGCATGCATTATATATCCCGCATCATCTATCCATTCATTGTCAGTCACTGCACAGCTCATTTAAATCCTCCCTTCTTTTAAACCTCATTCCTCCTCTGCATGTATTGTTCTCACAATTCCCATTTTTTCTATGCATTTGCTCCTATCCTTTTATAAAGATCCCAGTTCCAGTTGTTGACTTCATTTTTCTTAGTTCTGTTCTTACTTCTTCTAGGATGGGCTCTTCCTTTTCCACTGTAGGCTGTGTCTGGGGCAGTATAACTTCTTGTGGGGTTGTACTCATTAAGAAGCTGCTGGAAGTACTCCTTCCATCTGCATTTCACATCCTCTGAACATTTGAACAGGTTGTTGTTGGCATCCCTGATGAAGGGTGTCTGACTATCCTCTTTGTCTTTGCATTGCAACCTGATATAGTTTCTTTGTGCCATCTACTGATTCACTTTCCAGAAGTTGGTAGAGTGCCTCTGATGCCCTGTTCATTGCTACTGCAACTCCTTTCTTAGCCTCTTTGTTAGTCAACCAGTATTCCTTCCTAGCCTGGTCAGTCTTTTCTATCTCCCCCTTTTTCCTGCACTCTTTTCTTTCCTTTGATGACTTCCTGGACTTCAGCATTCCACCACCAGCTTTCTTATGCAGCTTATTTTCATATCTGGCTCAGCCTAATACCGCTTGTATAGTCTTCATAGAAGGGTCCTTACTGGGAGTGGATCAGGGTTCAGCTTTGAGCCCATGCTGTTTGAGGTGCTGCCATTCTTCTTCAACTCCACTTTTTGAGGTGCTAGAGCCCTGAGTAATTCCTTGAACTGCTGTGTTTTGTTTCAAGTCAATTTCCAGGTCTTTGGTCTGGTCTCTATTGGCCTTAGAGCATTCTCTGAGCACTGCTTGCAGCTGATTGTGGTAACCAGTGGTTTATACTGTGGGCCAACCGTTTCACTGGGGATGTCTTTGCAATCACTGATTCTACCCCAGTGCCTTTTCATTACTAAGAAGAAGTCTACCTGAGTAGCATGCTGGCCACTCTTGTATGTGACCTTATGACTGTCTCTCTCTTTCTGAACCATGTTTTGACCATCATGAAAGCCATTTGCCAAAAAAAAAGTCTAGAATGGCCTATCCTTCTTTATTCCTGCTGCTCCATCCATATGGACCCAGGTAGTCTTCATTTCCTGTTCTGTTTGTCTTGGTATGTGCATTCAGGTCACCCATTATCAACTCCAATTCATGTTGTTGTCCTTTATCTAATACGTCCTGCAACTGCTGCCTGGATGCATTCTTTTCATCACTGTCACAACCCTGCTGTGGGCATAGGCTGAAATTATGAATACTGCCCTATCATTACACTGGAGTCTGATTGCCATGAGTCTGTCGTTAATTCTGATAACCTCCCTCACTGCCTTCTGAAGCCTCTCCTTCACCACAATTCACTCACTATTTCTAGTCTGTCCTCACCCTGAATATTAGAATCTAGATCACAATCCATGTAGTTTAGCTGCACTGCCCTTCTCTCCGGGAATACAGGATGTCCAACTTACTCCTTACTTCCAGCTCTCGCTTAACAGAGCTATCCCAGATAACCCAAGTTGGACAAATGGACACTGTCCAGCCGGTAGCTGATTGGCCCAAGGCTGCTACGCTTTACAGCAGGCACATACTGGCCAATAGGAGCACATACACCCCTACCACCGTTAGCATTGACCCCTGGCATATGTTGAAGTAGGCATGGTTCTCAACCCCACTTATCATCAGCAGGTACTGATGCCCATTTTCATGATATTAGTCAGAAGGACCAAATCACTTAGTGACATATTTTTACACTATCGTGTGGCTAGCCCTGCAACAGCATGCAGTCTGTGATCTGTGTTATCCAATCTTGATGATAGTGCAGACCACAGCAGACGTGCAAAGCGGCTGATCTATACAACTCTTCTCTCTATAGAGCTCCATTTAGAGTCTGTGATGCTGTCAACAGCTCCATTCTTAGGTGAGTTTGAGATGGAAACACTCTCCGTGTTTTTCAGGGGTGGGAGGAAAATACACAGACACAGGGAGAACATGAAAACTCTAAACAGGCAGTGGCCAGCATTCAGAACTGAACCTTATATCGTGTGCATGGGAGGTGAAGACCTTAAAGATTATTCCAACTCTTCTCTTTATTAATCACAGTATAAATGGAGGATGTTAAAGTCTATGACCCTAGATGCCACTGTGTCACATTTCAATGACATTTTCCTAAAAACTTTTAACTAACCTCCCTCTGCATTTTATAAGAGGGTCAAATCCAACCCCACAGAATAGCTAACAAAAGAAAGAAAAAAGATACAGTGGGATAAAGTCTGAAAAGACAGACACAAAAATAGAACTCAAAATTCATATCATTTAGACAGCTTAGAAACCTCACAAAATACCTTATGAAAAGTGATAAACAAACTTATTATACTGATCTACAATGCAAACATAAAAAAAAACATTTTGGTCATCTTTAAATAAATTATTACATCAAAGCTAAATTACCACCCTATCCCCCACCGCTACCAACAATAGTGATTCGATTCGCATTCAATCCAACTCTTACTTCATACAGGCAATACAATACCTTTTAAATTTAAACTTAAACAACAATATCGCCCACACCCTTTTACTCCCTTCATCCTACCCTAACTTCCCGCATCCCTTTGATTTTGACCCTATGCCTACTTCCACCCTCAAGAAGCTCCTAACTAGGCTGAAAACAACCTCATTAGCAGCCGACCAACTTTCATCTGAATACCTAAAAATGGCTACAGATGCCATAACTTTCACGGTCTCCATTTTGATAAATATATATCTGAAAAATACATCCCGGCTATCTAGAAAAAAACCTTACACCATACCTTTCCAGAAAGGAGGCATATAAACATACTTCCACAACTATAGACCTATTGCTATTCTCCATCTCTCTCACTCTCTTTTCCCATCAGAAATCCTCAAAGAATGTATCTGTGTGCAACTTATTCATCATCTTAACTTAAATAACCTCTGCAAAACTCAGCATGGGTTTAGACCCTATCACAGTGCAACAATCGCTCACCTACATCTCACTAATACTATAAACCAGTACAGGAACAACAAAAAACTAGCATCCTCTATGTTCTTGAACCTGTCTAAAGTATTTGGCACAGCATCACACCAACATTCACTTACTGAACTCTCTTCTGTCAGTCTTGGAAGACAACAAGCAGTTAAATTACAACACGGGTAGTACTCACCCCATACTAGTTACCACAGGAGTCCCACAAGGCTTCACAGTAGGACTTCTCCTTTTTAACATCTTCATGAAAAACTCCATACTGTCACGCAACTTGCTAGCATAGTACAATATGTGGGTGATTTAACATTAAAATATACAACCCCAACACTAGCCAAACTCCAGGAAATAACTTGAGCTTGTCTTCTGTCAAAACCTGGTCAAAAAGTTATAACCTGCTCCTTAATCTCCAAAAAATAAAACGTATAATCTTCAAACCCAGGCAGTATCAAAACCAAAATCAATCATTCATGACTACATCTTCAAATAAAACTAAAATCAAAATAGCAGCCAATATAAAGCTACTGGTTATTGTAATAGATCACAGCCTTAAATTCAAACAACATATATTACAAACCATTAAAACTCACCAAAAACTAGGATCCCTTTATAGGGCCAGACTGCACCTAACTGGCACAGTATGGAAGAATGTTAGCCTCACTATACCTGCTTCCAACAACCCTCCAATACTCCTCTCCCATTTTAACAATCATAAACACAAATTTAAACCCAAGCTAGTTTCTTATTATAAGATTGCTAAATTTGCTAACAATGTCCCATACAGAACATACCTCTGACATTCCTTAAAACAGTGTAATTGGTCAAACTAAACAACTACCTAACATACTCACGAACACTGAACAATTCGCCCAAAGGGTGAATAAACTAGTAAAAACACACGAGTTGAAAAACACGAGCCAAAGCACACTTTCAGTAGGTTTTATTGTAGCTCCACAAACTTAGCGCTTTCACCATTCACTAATGGCATCATCAGAGTTAGTGGAAACCATACTCATACATTACTTATATACACTTCAATTACTCAACCTCCAATAAAAAACATCTTCATCATCTTAAAGGCACATCCCTAAATAACACATTTAAACCAATACTATCATCACATAATAACAACAATAACAGTCATAGGTAATCCTACCAAAACAAGAACTTTATAAAGTATAAACAATTATAAAAACATTCATATAAAATATTATGGTGTATATGATGAATGACTGGACTATCATATTTATAAAATCACAGTTTGTTGGCTCTCTGTTTCAAAACTGGCCTTATAGATATGTGGTCATTTAGACCAGGTGGAGAAATTGTGTTTAAATAACCTGCCATTTGTATTCCAAAAGTTAAACCCTTAGGTTGCACCCCCCCCCTTTCACTGGGAAAAACCTTATCAATTACAAAAAATATAAACTTCTTGTAATTCGGACAAGCAACACTATGCATATATAGAGCATTATGCAAATATTTTACCCTAATAGCCCAAAGATGTTCAGATATCCTGTCCTTCAAACTGCGTTTTACCAATTGGTAGCACACCTGCAGCCTATTGTCTGAGTTTCTAATACCATGATGGGAATGGGCCACATTCCTAAGTCAAAGTTTGATTAAAGTTCATGAAATTAGTATTGTTTCAATCGTTCATGTTAGACAGACGTGCTCTTCGCAGCACCTGCAGTGTGCTTAGTAATGACTCCTTCTGCAATTTGCATTTATTGGTAACATATCTAAGTATGATTATAAATTCTTTTTTATAAGACCTGTTGCTCCTACTACTATTGGAACTGTCTGGGAATCTTTCTTCCACATTGCCCTCATTTCTGCCTGCAAATCCTGGTACTTTATGACTTTGTGTCTCATTGTATGTAAGACATTGTAGTCACTGGGCGTAGCAATTTCAATGATCAGTGCTACTTTACTCTTCTTTTCGTGGACTACTATATCTGGTTTTATCACATCTATTTTTATAACTTTGGTAGTGGGTGATCCCGTGTGATATAACTTCATCATTTTCTATGCTGACTTGTGGCTCATATTTCCAGTGTTTTTCAGCTACTTCAAAACCATAATGTTTGCACAATCTCCAATGCAAGAGTCTTGTCACACAATTATGCCTTTCAGTATACAGTCCTTTTGCCATTAGTATGGCACAACAAGCAACAAGGTGTGCAACTGTTTCCAATTCTGTTTTACAAAACCTACATTTGTCTCTTTCTTGCATATGTTCAATGGACTTTTTAAACCAATGTGTACATAGCCCACTGTCTTGGAAAGCCAATATTAACTTTCGTCTTTTGGTTTAAATTCACCTCTCCATAACCATTCCTGCGTTCAGTCCTGATCAACATGAGGGCTATACTTGCAACTATATTTATGCATTTTCCACATTTCTTGCTTTCTCATCTGATCCTTCACCTTATATTCTTTCTTTTGATTTTTTGGCACATTCAGTTGCTGCTTGATTGTTATCTATTTCTGGTTTGATTTCCATTCCCACCTGACGTGGATATACTTCTACTAAATTAAGCAGGGAAGTCATCTTAGACATTCTGCTGATATTTCAAAACTTTCACTACATTTGGGTCTTGTGAGATCAGCAGATATGTATGTAGTCCCACGACTGCAGATCTATACACGTAATCAATTCTGAGGAGGCACATACCTCCTTCAGAACATGGAATACATAGTCTTGGTATACACTGATTTTTATAAATCATTTGATGAGCATGAAGCATTCTTCTTGTTTTCCCGTCCAACCTATTTGGGGTCAGTCAATCACTCCAAAACTGTTAGTTAGGACAGGAAGAGTAAATTGGTTTATAGCTTGGACTTTGTTCCAAGAAGTCAACGCTGTTTTCAGGATTAATTTAAGTTTCCTAAAATGCTCCTCTAAGTTTTATTTGCATTTGTTCATGTTTTTCTGTTGATCTGTTATCAATTCCCAAATATTTATGCACTCCCTCTTGCTCAAGTCCTTTTATATCACATTCCTGTCACTAACTGATGTTTTCCTGGTGCTGCAATTTTCCTGCTTTAAAAGTTGCTTATGCACATTTATCAAGACCAAATGATATTCTTCTATCATCTGAAAAAGTTTTGACCACTTGCAGTTGTCCTATCAGTTCCTCATCTGATGAACTATACAGTTTTAAATCATCTACCAAAAAAAAGATGAGAAGTCTTTACACTTTGTTGTTTTCTGGGAGCCAAACTGTAGCCATGACCTAATCTGTTAAGTAGGCAGCTTAATGGGTTAAGGGCAATTCAAAAGAGCAGCAATAGAGAGTCATCCTGGAATATCACCCTTTGAATTTTATGCCCAGAAAAATAATTTATCCGTTATCATGGCTTCACTGCAAAGTGGTTTGCCACTGTTTCATGGTTACTGTACTGTAATGATCAGTCTAGGGTGTATCTTACACATTTTAAGCACTCTTTTATCCATGAATGTGGGATACTGTCAAATGCTTTTTTTTGTAGTCTATCCGTGACATACTTAGATTCTTCCCCTTTTTATAGTTCTCCACTACAACTTTATTTAACAACAAATGACCCTTTGCTCCATATGACTTCCTTTTATTACCCTTTTGTTCTATTGCCATAACTGAGTTTTCTCCTAATGGCTATAAACTGTCAGCATTAACTGCAGTGTATAGTTTATATGTCGTTGGAAGGCAAGTTGTTGGTCTATAGTTTTTAGGGTAGCTTGCAGGTTCACTCAAGTACGAGTATTGTTTTTCCTGTTGTTAACCAGGCTGGTGTCTGTTTGGGGTGTGCATATAAATAGCTCTTACTCATAGCTAAATCTTCACGTAAAGATGTTAATGCTTTTAACCAGATGTTAGGTACTACATCTGGGCCTGGGATTTTCTAATTAGGAGCTTTTCTTAACTTTGTTTCAATCTTTCTAGCCGTTACTTCATCCCATGTCATATCCTGTACATTTGAACTTCTTATTCTTTCTTTTACTTCTGTCCAATTAGCATCTTTGTTATGTTCCACAGGATCTTCATAGAAATTTCACCAAAATGAATCTATTTCTTCTATTTTTTTTTTTTTTTTTTTGGTGGTGGTGTTTCAGTTCCTTTTGACTTGTTTTGTAATTCTCTGTAAAACGTTTCGGGTCATCAATAAATTGCTTATTTTGTACTTTTCCGTTATATTTATCTGCATATGTTCTACATTTTTCTGCCTGTGCTGATATTTTTAGTTTATTATTATTTGCAATAGTGCATGATAGATCCTGATCTGTTCTGGTACTACATTGCTTTTATCATGTCTATCTTTCTGAGTATCTTTGTTCCTCTCTTCCCTCTTCTGCATTCTTCTAACAGTGGCACTTCTTGTTTTAATTGCTTTATAGTTTTCTCTATTCAATACTTCCAATATGGCGTTTGAATTCTCCCCTTCCTTTTCCTTACTACTCTGTGTTTTCTGTGGCAAGACTTTATCTGTTATCAATTTAGATGCGCAGTAATATATCCTATTTACTTTTGTTATGTACTGCATGAATCTGTGTAGGCAGTCCTAATTATTGTGTTCATTTGTTTTATAAAGCATCTAATTTTTGGGGTTTTATTGACTTCCTGTAGTCTGTTTATTTCATCGATCTTAACATGTCTATCCAACTCTATTAAATCAAGTAACTCTTCTCTTAGATAATTTTCTTCTAAACTAAGGGCAAAGTCTTTGCTCTCTGTTTCCTGCAGGCATTCTATAGAAAGTTCAGACCATCTTCCTGTCTCTCATTCTCTTCAGTTTCATCCTGTGTCATCCATTGCTCTTTCATATGAGAACTCACTGGCCTATCACTCCACAAAGTTGACTGTGTCAGAGTTGCCACAGTCTCCTGTTCCTTCCCTTGCTGTGTAAATCCAACTGAACGTCTGTACTGGTTTCTTATGGAATGCTCCAAAATATCTCCATATGCAAACCTCTGAGAGCTAATGAATGTCAGCTCATGCTGGAGAACCGCACAAATACAAAAGTCAAACTACTTCATGGGTAGACCACTGTAGGCATGATTCACAGACCACGATCCAGCTCTTCATTAAAGTGACACCTTTTTCAGAGGAGATTTGGAAGAATGACAGCTTCTACTACGGCCTGCCAGGCATCTCCACTATGGTGCGTGAAGGAGAGAAACTTAATGTTTTATCTCTTTCATGGCCAGTTCAGGGAGTACCTGCTGAGCCGCTATCATGGTTCATTTGAAAAAAAAGTGGCTGCCTGGTGTGACTTGGCTGAAGAGTTGTCCTCTGCCAGAGGCATCACAAGGGGTGGGTGGGAGTGGGAAGACAGAAAGCATTTTATGACCTGGGTGCAGGAACCCAGATGATTTCCATACAGGGTAATGGGAAGCAGAGTTAGGCAAGGATGCAAGAACACCCTTAATGGTAGAGTAAGTATTCCTTCCATTTTTTACTTATTTGGCTTTCCCCTCTTTAACCTGTTGTAGCTTTTGGAATTTTTGTTGCTATTGGAAAGTATATTTAAAGTTCATCCTAAGAACTGAATCTGCTTCTTTCTGGACTTTCATTAGCAAGTGGAGGTTGTGGTGATGGTACTACATGTGATGTATACCTATTATTTTTCTGTGGGCTTCTGCTGGGCCCTGTTCTCGGCTGGGGTCATGCTGAACTATGTTGCAATGACTGAACAATACCTGGAGTGTTCCTATGTACACCTGTGCCATATTCTGTTTATGTATCTTAATGAAGATGCATAGGATGCACACTTGTCTACAGGCTGTCATGTAGATATCAGAAAATACTTTAGGGGTTATTTCTGTTGGTATAGCGCCTCATCTTACAATCATATCATGGTTCTTTGATGTACCCATTCTCATTCTGTGTGAGTAGAGTGATCTGTAAATTGTGCTACCATCTGCAGAGTCATAAGATCAGAGATCATAAGTTGTTGTTAGGCATGCAGTCCAGGAGACCACTGAAGATCCAAGTCCAATTGCCCAATTCTCCCAGAGCACTGCCTAGTTAAGTGACTTGGTCAAAACCACACAGTATGTAAATGGAAGAAAGGAGAATCAAACTATGAACTATGGGAAACAGTTTGCTAATAGCAGATCATACCCATAATCCTCTGTGTTAAATGCCACTGGTTTAAAGCAGGAGAGGCTTGTGGCCTGCCATATTCAATTCATCTTACAAGTGTTGACTTGTATGATAACTTATCCAGTCAAATGTCAAGATAGATTGATGAACCTTTTCATTTTGTTTCCTCACAGCAGGTCTGGATGACGGGATCTGCAGGCATCTCCACCAAATCCTGCCCCTAGTGAGGTTGTGTTAGAGGAACATGAGGATAAAGTTTGGGGACTGCCTCAACAGAGAGGGGGGTTCTGGCCCCTGACTCAAAGGTAACTTCCTGATTTGCCTGACGTGGCTCAGCCACAGCTGGTGGAGGTAATGAAAGCTACAGTGGAGAAAGAAGATATACAAACCAGGTAAAGACCCTCCGGGAGTGTATGTAGATTGGCTAGAACAGCTGACCCCCAACATTAGGCCACCAGAGTAGAGTGTAGTACATATAATCAGCCACCCTAATCCATCATGTGGGAGGCGGCAGAATAGAAAATGATGTGTCTGCTGCTCATATCACACATTGACCGAGCTATGTGTGCTCCTGTCATCTTATGTCGTGCCCCATACCTGTGTCTCATACCACACACCAAAGGAAAACCAGCCAAAGCTCTGCACGTACGGCAACTGCACGGCTCAAGAAAACCAGAGGAAGTAAAAAACCTAGTAGAGCCAGCAAACAGTGGACAGCAATTCGTTTATTGATAGGAAGATGGAAAAAAAAAAACGGTTTTGGCTGTTAGGCCTTCATCAGTGTTTATATTTGTTACCAACTCCAACAGTATAAATATATAGTGATCTAGCACCACCTGAAGTCCATACACAATACTTGTTTTAAATGCATTCATTCAGACCAGGGGAAAAAAGTGCACTCAATTTAATTATCCATTTCTTTTCCGTTTTGTTTAGTATTGCATGCCAACCTGTTTTGTTCCATGTATTCCGTTGTATAATATCAATCACAGTAAATCTGAAATTGGCCCGGGGATGTTTTACTGTGTGTTTGTAGAGTGCATTGGTTAATTTGCCAGTCCTAATGTCACTGAGATGTTCTGAAATCCTAAATTTTGCACAATGGGAGGTTTGTCCCACATAAAAGGCTGAACAATTGCAGGATGCCAAATAAACCACCCAATCCGATTGACAATTTGCAAAGAATTTGATCGAGAATACTTCCCCAGTGTTCTTACTTGTGAATTCCTTAGTTTTACACATGTTCTTACAATGTGTGCAATGACCACATGGGAAGCATCCCTGTACAGGACCCCCTTCTAAAGTAATTTGTTTGGATATATTATCCATTCTATTAATGTGCTTATAGTGATAAAAAAGGATCCCATATTCCAACCCCCTTCTATATAAAAAGTGACATCTGTCATCCAGTATAGTCCTAAGTTTATTATCAGCTAGCAAGGACATTTTCCACCTATGAGTCTGACCTATCCAAAAGGTTTCAGAACCATGGGTATAAGAAAGGTGACATTGTTCAAGGTAGACGATATGCTGCTAATATGAATAGGGAGCACTTGCTACAATATAGGGAGAAAAAACATAATTCCAATTCCCAAATTAGATTGGTCACCACATATGGGAGAAATACGGACACTCTTATCAACAGTGTGCAGAGGCATTGGAACATATTGCTAGCTGATAATAAACTTAGGACTATACTGGATGACAGATGTCACTTTTCATATAGAAGAGGTCGGAATATGGGATCCTTTTTTAATCACTATAAGCACATTAATAGAATGGATAATATATCCAAACAAATTACTTTAGAAGGGGGTCCTTTACAGGGATGCTTCCCATGTGGTCATTGCACACATTGTAAGAACATGTGTAAAACTAAGGAATTCACAAGTAAGAACACTGGGGAAGTATTCTCGATCAAATTCTTTGCAAATTGTCAAGTCAGATTGGGTGGTTTATTTGGCGTCCTGCAATTGTTCAGCCTTTTATGTGGGACAAACCTCCCGTTGTGTAAAATTTAGGCTTTCAGAACATCTCAGTGACATTAGGACTGGCAAATTAACCAATGCACTCTACAAACACACAGTAAAACATCCCCGGGCCAATTTCAGATTTACTGTGATTGATATTATACAATGGAATACACGGAACAAAACAGGTTGGCATGCAATACTAAACAAAATGGAAAAGAAATGGATCATTAAATTGGGTGCACTTTTTTCCCCTGGTCTGAATGAATGCATTTAAAGCATTATTGTGTATGGACTTCAGGTGGCGCTAGACCACTATATATTTATACTGCTGGAGTTGGTAACAAATATACACACTGATGAAGGCCTAATGGCCAAAACCAGTTTGTTTTTTCCGTCTTCCTATCAATAAACGAATTGCTGTCCACTGTTTGCTGGCTCTACTAGTTTTTTTTTCATACCACACACTAACCAAGCTATGTGTGCTCCTGTCATCTTATGTTGTGCCCCATACCTGTGTCTCATACCACACACTAACCAAGCTATGTGTGCTCCTGTCATCTTATGTCATGCCCCATACCTGTGTCTCATACCACACACTAACCAAGCTATGTGTGCTCCTGTCATCTTATATCATGCCCCATACCCTGTGCTCTTTCCTCTGATTGTCTCTACATCCTGTTTTGTGAACTTCCACCCCATTTGTCTATATTATTCTATGTTTTCTGCCCCTGAACACTATCCTATCTCCTTTCCTACCATGCTTTCCTTTTAACACTCCCCCCTTCCCTTCTTTCAAGGAACAAAAGTGGGGCATATCCCTAAATAAAGGGTCTATATTATATAATTGAAGTTTCAAAACTTTGAATCCCATATGTTCGACAACATATGATCGAAGTTTGAAATTTCGAGTATATAATAAAACATAAAAAAGACTTACTTTAACGCTCCGAGCAGGGGGGCAAGCACCCCTGCACCCCCCACCCCCCTACTTAAATATACCAACTCCAAGATCGCACTTCAGTGCAGAAAATGTAAATTCTCCTATTCTGCACCATAGGGTGCAGTTGCATTTAACCTTCAAACTTTTCAAAGTTCGATTATATGGTGTCGACCATATGACATTCGAACTTTGAAAAGTTCGTTCTTCTAATAGGAACCGTAATAAAATTCCACTGCTCCCCTTCATCCTACACATTCAAATATGTCCTTTCCTATGAATCTCTGCCTGCTCTTTCCCCTTCCTCCTATTTTTTCAACATACCCTTTTCCTTTCCTTTCATGAATCCAATAGGTATAAACATAAGTCAGCACCATAGCAGTGCAGCTGCAAATAATATTTGGTTACTTAGCACTACATGACGTTTTCTGTTCTCAAGAGAGCTCGCTATGTAAAAGTGCATGGCCACCCTATATTATATTTTATTAAAATATAGTTTAAGAGATGTTGCTTATAGAATCAACTACATCTGTTTATATACTCATTGTTTTGCTATATGGTGTTCATGTTATTCCAACATAATATAATAGATATTTCTTTCTCATTATAACATTTCCTATGTAGTTATGGCATTTCGTTTTGGTGTAGTATGTTTTTAGAGAATATTTCCACAAGAATCTGCTGTCTTTTATAGCGTTTGAGACTGCTCTTAAAACAAAAGTTAGAATTAATGTTCCATACCTTTTAAAGCCAAGCAGTATGATCAATTATCTAATTAAACAATAATGAAGCTAATTGAAACAATTGCTAGCATTTGAATTTGTATATACGCCAAGATGTTTTAACATTTTGTTATAACCTGATGAAGCATACTCGGAGTATGTGAAAGCTCTCGTTTTATTCCTGTTTTTGTATTAAAAGCTTTCTACTTTTATACATCGTGGTGGATTCCTTTGGTTTTACAAGATATCTTTGTGCCTAATACAAGTGGAATCCTTTGGATGGTAACAGTCTGCTTTTTATTGATATTTCTGGTCGCTCTGGGATTTTGTTACCTTCACATGATGGAAGATTTGCCAGTTGAGCTGGACTACAATCCGATAACAGCGGAACACACTAATAAATGGAAGGAAGTCATCCGTCAACAAGATAACCCACTGTTGAGTTTAGAATTGCATCTACCAGCTACTATTGAAACAGGTACTGTGCCAGTTCATAAAGAGTTTTATTCTAATTTAAGGGAACTGGAAAATGTTCTATATAAGCTGAATAGATTGATTTGGCAGAGACGGCATCTTGAAGCCTGCCTTCATTTCAACGTTATCCCTAGAGGCATGCGTATACTTTGCATGCCTACTTATGGTGAAATGCATCCAACATTATTAAAGAAATGGCAAGAGCTAAATATTAGCTTTAGTAAACAGTACATCAATTTGCTGATAGAGTATTTTACTCCTATTGAAAATGAATTAACAGTGAAGGCAGATGATCTGAATAGAGACTTGCTGAAACGGTTTAAAAGGGAAATTTATCATAAAAAATTAGAAGGGATGTTTGTACAAGTCATTGCTTTTGGAGAAAGACTGCAACAGTTGAAACACAAAAAACTTTTGAGAGATTACAACGATTTTGTTTCAGGACAGATTTTTGTTTGGCCAAGGAGCAATGCCCAGTCATCAGGGCAACAACATTCTTATGCAGAGGTGGCTCAATGTCCTCCCGAAACAGATGCTAGCACTCAGCATATTAATAATGGCATTTCCACTTTAAATGGTTCATCACAGTCACAATTGATGGACCCCTCCCACATTAACACAACAACTAATGAAAATGTAACGCACCCAGGAGCAACAGAGATTTTGGATAATCCACCTCCTAATCAGGAAGGTTTGCAGCAACCCGGTTTTATGAATGGAGCGACACCTAAAATGACCATGACCATGACACCACAAGGTTTTTTACCCCTACCAGTGCAGTATCGTTATAAGAACAGGATGAGATCAACAGCAGAGGGAGAAGGAAGAGGAAGTTCTCGGAGGAAGCTGTACAAGAAAGAAGAAGACAACGCAATTAAATGAACTTGTTTTTAATTTATCTAGTCATCTTCTCACTGAAAGTGAACGCAGTTTGTTAAATAAGGTACTTTCATTTATTCCCTCTCAGGGCAGCAAGCTAGCAGAGTTGTTAACAGACCTGCGAGTGTTTGCAAGAACATTAACCTTAAAAATGATGTTTAAAGATGCTTCAACAGGATATGATGTTACTAATGATGAATGTTTTAAGAAAAAAAGCGTTTTTGCACCAGAAATTTTGCCAAATGTTAGCTGCTTTGTACAAATGTGTGAGAATGATTTTTATAAACATTTTACAGATGTAGGAAGAGGCAAAAAATGTGGAAAAATCTTTTATAATCTTAGTAATGATGAACATCAAGCGTTACTGGATTTAACTAAAGATTCGTCACTAACCATAAGACCTGCCGACAAGAGGGGAGGGATTGTCTTGTTAGATACCACCTTCTATGAAGAATTAATGTTGAAAATGTTAAGTGATCCTGATAAATATGAGAAAATAGACAATAAAAAATTAAAAAAGGTTATAAGTATAGTTCAAGAAACGCTTTATGATTTACTTATGTGTAGACAAATAACCAAACAATTATATGATTATTTTTTGATAGATTTACCCACTATTCCTAATGTAAAAGGACTTCCTAAAATGCATAAAGTAGAATATCCCCCACCCATGCGACCGATAGTGGCAGGGGAGAAATGGGTTACTGAACATATTTCCAATTATTTGGAATCTAAACTAGGACCCATTGTGAGACGGATACCTACCATTTTGAGGGATACTTATTCATTATTGAATGATATTGAACACTTAGTAAAAACAATAGACATGCCATCTACCCTGGTTTTAGCATCGCTAGATGTTAAAAATCTGTTTACAACTATAATGACTATGGAGTGGAGGCAGTAAGAGAGGTATTACTCGAAGATAAATCCTTGCATAAGGATACACAATTGTTAATATGCACTCTATTGGATCTAGTCCTAGACAACAATGTATTTTTATTCAAAGATAATCTTTATATACAAACATGGGGTGTAGCAATGGGCACTCCATGTGCGAATTCATATGCAAATCTTGTAATATACTATTGGGAATCCAAACACTTGTTTAATAGTGAATATATGAAGGACATCATATTATACAGACGCTTTGTTGATGATGGTCCTTATTTTGTGGAAGGGAGAGCAGTCTGCATTACAGGATTTAGTTGCCCATCTGGAAACAACCACAGATTTTCTAAGGTTCACTTTAGATCATTCATTGACAAGAATTGATTTCTTGGATATCTCTATTTTGAAGGTTGGTGAAAACTCTCTTACCACCAAATTGTTTAGAAAACCTTGTTGGAAAAATGCCATCTTACAATATAATAGCATGCATCCTAGATTTATTTTTTCCAACATAGTAAAAAATCAGAAAAACAGGATTACTAGGTTATGTGCTGAGACATCTGAAAGAAATAACCAGCTTAACATTTTAAATAAATTATTTATTGATAGAGGCTATCCATCTAGCCTTGTTGAAAACCCTAATGACAGCTATTATTCTGGCTATAGTGCTAGATGGGCATTTAATAAGGGTCTAGAATGTTTGTCTAATAGTAAAAAGAATATGATACCTTTTACTACTAGATATACTAATGATAACTGCAGTATTGTAGAGATCATAAAGAAAAACTGGAATATTCTGACAATAGACACTGATTTGAGAGAATTAATAGGTTTAACACCACACTTTAGGTATAGAAATAGTAAGAACCTAAAAAGGTGGTTGTGCATTGATAAGAAGGTCAATAGGCCCCTGAATAACAGAGATACTGGGGTTTTGATGGGAACATGGCCATGTAAGAAATGTAATATGTGTAAATTAATTACAACAGGGAAAGAATTTACAGTACCTACTTTAAACTATACACATAGATTTACTCTATATGCTACGTGTAATACCACCAACTTGATTTACCTGGCTACCTGCACCAAATGTCAAGTGTATTACGTAGGGTTAACCTCCAGGAGGTTGAGAGACCGTATATACAACCATGTATATGAAATTAGAAAAATGACTCTAACTAATGCTTTAGCTAAGCACATTAATATATATCATGATCATAGCTTTAATTTCAGGGTCTTACAAATAATAAAACCAACCATGAGAGGTGGTGATAATATGAATTTTCTAGAGAAAATTGAGTTAGAATGGATTTTCAGGTTGCGGGCACATATAGAACCTGGACTTAACACTGCTATTAGTATTAAACCTATATTAGAAGCACGTAGATAACAATGAATTATGGAGAAATAATGAATATGTTTAAATAATATCAACTCATCATATGATATGATCTCAATTGATACAACATTAATATTAATGGATTAGTTATTGAGTTTATTAGTTATTAGTACCATTTATTAAGTATTTCATATTTTTGATTAATTCATATATTAATATTTAATTATTACAACATAATTTGATATTGTATATTTTTATACATATATTCTATACATGTACCACACATACTTCATATATAATATAATATATCTTTTACAATTTATTTATAGTGAATAGTGAAATATTTTATTAAGATATAGTTTAAGAGATGTTGCTTATAGAATCAACTACATTTGTTTATATACTCATTGTTTTGCTATATGGTGTTCATGTTATTCCAACATAATATAATAGATATTTTTCTCATTATAACATTTCCTATGTAGTTATGGCATTTCGTTTTGGTGTAGTATGTTTTTAGAGAATATTTCCACAAGAATCTGCTGTCTTTTATAGCGTTTGAGACTGCTCTTACAACAAAAGTTAGAATTAATGTTCCATACCTTTTAAAGCCAAGCAGTATGATCGATTATCTAATTAAACAATAATGAAGCTAATTGAAACAATTGCTAGAATTTTAATTTGTATATAAGCCAAGATGTTTTAACATTTTGTTATAACTTGATGAAGCATACTCGGAGTATGTGAAAGCGCTCGTTTTATTCCTGTTTTTGTATTAAAAGCTTTCTACTTTTATACATCGTGGTGGATTCCTTTGGTTTCACAAGATGAATCCAACAGGTATAAACATAAGTCAGCACCATAGCAGTGCAGCTGCAAATAATATTTGGTTACTTAGCACTACATGACATTTTCTGTTCTCAAGAGAGCTCGCTATGTAAAAGTGCATGGCCACCCTATGGACTGTCTTGTACTTCTGTGTATATACTGCACTGTGTTACTTGTCCCACTAACACAGTTGCTGCTTGGCTCAATTACATACCGTGAAGCACAGCGGGCTGCACATAAACACTGGATGCCTTCCTTTGGATATTCAGTGCTGCACAGTGCTGCCACACAGTGCTGCTTAGTTGTGGTAAGGGTATGCTGAAGTCTACCTCTATGAATCAACACCAATATTTTACACACATTCACACACACACACACACACACACACACACACACACACACACACACACTCACACACACACACACACACACACACACACACACACACACACACACACACACACAAAGACAGACACACACACACACACACACACACACACACACATGCGTGCTTGTGTGCACACATTCACACACACACACACACACTCATGCATGCAGGAGCACACATATACCTCAACAAACTCTAGGGTGTCTATGTCAATGTACAAACAAATCATAAAACATTACAATACAATGACATAGAGTTTGCATGTATTTCTCAGTGCATTCATGTTCAACGTGTCTTGTTTATCATTTTCATTCCCCAGTGGGACCTGCTTGCATGCTTACTGTCATTAAATCTTGTATCAGTTGTCATAAAACATGACTGAAATGAATTCAAAATGTGTGAAATGCATATGTCATACAGCAGAATTAGTACAATTTAAATGGAGCAACTAGCCAGCTAGACCACCTTAGTGTTCATTTACTGCAAAAATGTTTTTAAATACCAACTTACTGTTGTTTATCCCAAGGCACTTGATAACATTCTTTGGATTAGCAGGTCCTTTCTTTTTCTCCAAGTCTTTGAACAAATGTTTAAGCTGGTAGGTAATATCATTTTCATCATTTCCACTGGCATGAGAAGTGCTGAACAATGATAAAAAGAATATACTTTAATCTCATTAGCACCTTGAAAGTATAAAGAGAAAGCAACATAATTTACATTCCATGAAGACATAGACATGCACAGAATAAGGTTTGTTTACCACTTTATGAATTATGTTCTGGTCTGGGCCAGCTAATACAGGGTTATGCTAGAACTACAAATTTGACTTAAAGAATATTGTTTCTACAACTGTATTCGTACTGGTGAACCATTCATATGGACAACATTTATATTGACACCTTACTGTGGCCAAAATTATGTGCCAGTAGAACTTGGTGCTTAGCAAGATTAAATGGGGCAAGTTTCCATCACTGCTGTCACAAACAAAAACACATGAAAGTACATCAGAAAAAAATCAAGAATACCGAATTGCTTGGCCACAGCCCAGGGCATGTAAGTAAAGAAAGCAAAAATACACTAGTTGTAACAATAAGCACACTAGTGAGAGAAGAATATGAAAACCAAACGCAACAAATATACTCAAAAATAAAATAAAATAAATAAACTCTTATACTACTAGGAATACTCTAGCCACCACTTATCTACTGCCGTCCTTATTATATGGAGCCCCCCTGATAACTAACCTATCCTCCTCTATTTCCTCCGAAATAGAAAATTGCTATAATAAAATCTCAAAATTTGCTACCAAATCTAAACCTTCTACCCATCACTGCCTTACCCTAAGATCCCTAAAGTGGCTTGAACTCCTAAACTACTTAAGACTTCCTACAACTCACCACTGCACACAGACTTGTATATCACCCAACTAAGTGTCCAGCGCTAACTAATATCCTCCCCCATTACACCCCCAGTAGAACTCTCAGATCTGAGCATCAAAACCCAATTGCTATCCCCAAACCCAAAAGTACAGCAAGCCAACTTCTCCTCGCTGTCTCTCTAGGCAAAAAATGGAATTCCCTTCCTCTCCCTCTAAGAACCATCCCAAACTTAGAAAACTTCAAAACTCAGCTTACCAAACACCTGGTCACAAAATGGAAATGTAATTGCCACCATCCAACCTAATCTTCCTTAGTCCATTCCCTGGGGTTTTCCACTCTGGTTCCTAAGCCCTCAACAACTCTCCTTCAGCTATGCTCCCACGAGCATTTTTCTAAGCTCTCCCTTCTCCATTAGCTATCAATAACTATCAGTACAAGAACAATAGCTATCGATAACCTCAGTAACTCTCCTTCAGCTATGCTGCCATGAGCATTTTCTTTACTCTCCTTTCTCTATTAGCTGCTTATTTCTTATGGTTCAGCATTGTAAATATTGTATATCGCTTTCCATTACTAATTTCTTTTTTGAAATTGTGCATGTATAGTGTATCCTCATTTTACTTAAAAGTATGTATACAAAACATCTTCTCACCTAATATCTGAGTGTGCACACTAAAGAAAATGTATAAACAATAAATCCACACTCAATGCTTTTCTGCTTATTATGCATATTTTCAAGGTACTTACTTGTAACTGTTTCCATATTATGTAAGAGTGACATCCTTGTATTTCTGTACCTTATCTGTATTATGTATCTTGGAGCTTTTCTCCCCAGGGCCTCCACTGAAAATGGGTCACTCTGACCCAGTGGACTTCCCTGGTAATCAAACTGGAAATAAAATAAATAAATAAATCTGAAGACAATGGCCACTTACATTTGAATATTATATACAACAACATGAAGACACAAACCCCCCCCAAAAGGTAAACAGTATGGCGCATTGTGACATCTGCAAAAGTAACATAATATCACAGTGGCATTTCCCATCTGTAAAACAATGACAAAACCTGCCTGGTTATCAATAGAAAAGTATGCTACTTATAAAATTATTATTGCTGAGTTTCCTACATTGGTGCTTAGAAAATGTCAGCTTAACAAGGATTCTTGTATGCTGCCCCCACCTACAATTCCTAGTTTATTTTTAATTTCTCCAAATCTTTTGGGTTTCTAATACCATGACAGGAATGGACCCCATTCCTAAGTCAAAGTATGTTTAAAGTTCATGAAAGTAGTATTGTTTCAATCTTTGATGTCACCCAGAAGTGCTCTGAAGCACCCGCAATGTACCCAGTAATGACTCCTTCTGCAAGTTGTATGGAGTTACATGTATTGGTAGAATATCTAAATACGATTGTAGAGCCTTTTTTATAAGGCCCGTTGCTCCTACTACGATTGGAACTGTCTGGGTATCTTTCTTCCACACTGCTCTCATTTCTGCATGCAAATCCTGATATTTTTTGACTTTGTGTCTCTGTACGCAAGACACTGTAGTCACTGGTTGTAGCGAATTCAATGCTCAATCCTACCTACATTATCATATTAGTGTTTACATGAGACTTTGGATTTTGTTAATTGTAGACAATGCAAAGCATTTTTCAGCAAACAGCAATTTTAAATACAATGACCTTGACAGATTCTAGAACAATCTAAGTTGCTCAATTTTCTTAATTTTTTCACAAATGGTTTTCCAGGTGGCATGACAATTTTGGAGAATGCCCTTTCACACGTGGATACACAGAAAGATGAGTTTAGTAACTGTGTTCTATCAGTGTTCTTGAGGGAAAGAGAACAGCTTTGATTACTCGTACTAACTTTATTCTGCAGTTGAGGATTGTGCCTTTCATGAAGAATTTTAAAAGTCAGAGTGTAAAGAAGACAATGTGCTCTAACAGAAATATGGAACCATTTATTTTTGTGTAGTATGGCACAGGGATGCCCTTTGTTGTTTTCTAGATTAGTAAATCTGAGAATTGTATTCTCGACACAGTGAAGAAAGGTAATGTTCTGCAGAACTGTAGTAAGGTACTTTGTTACCCTGCTCAATTCCCTGATCCATCCACCTGCTCAACTCAGAGTTAAGTAAAAAAAAGAACAAAAAGAAGTGGTCTTCTAAAAGATGAAGAGAAGAAAAAACTCTTCTGCTCTGAAGCTTTGCAAGCTTCTGGCTACAAATGTAACCAGCATCTTGCTACAGTTAAATCACCATGCACTGAGAGCTTCAAAACTTCAGCCCTGACCACAAGTGCCATCAACATTCATTTATGAAACCATGATATCCTTGCAACTTCATAAGTCAATGGCAGCACTGCACCATCAGCACCTGCTGATTGTGCCCCCTAAAAGTTTGCACTTAGGGCAGCTGTCCCTTTGCCCCCCCCCCCCCCGTGTTATAATTCTGATATTGTGAGAGGAAAGTGCAATAATTTGGTTGCCATATTTTATTTGCAGGCCAATTACATACATAACTACAGCATGTAGCTTCTAAAGAGAGTAAGTTTGAAATCTTGTAAGAAACTTTCTGCTAAGGAAAAAAACTTTGGTTTCTTGGGACTCTGAATGAATATTAAATGAAAGGTTATAATCAAATATGATGCCTAGATTTCTTGCTTTGTTGAAGGTAAATGATTTCCCAAATGTTTCAGTGAAAATAATAATATCAGCATTTTGTACCATGTTGGTGTTCCAAACAATATAACATTGTTTTTCTGTACTGAAAGTTAATTTGTTGCAAAAAACTGGAAAACAGCAACCTTGTAGCCGGAAAGCCAACTCTAACCAAAGGAATTGAGAATTCAAAGTAACTTCTTTAACGCAAAAGTTTTTATTCTTAAAAAGTAGCGTTTTCAGGTGAAGAAGGTGAGCTTCCTTCTACCTCTGCTACGCAGGGAGTGAGAAGAAGCAACAGATTAAAGGGTACTTCAAAAGTTTATAACAATAATAGATTTCAAAAAACAATGGGGGGGCCTGGACAACAAAATCAAGGCCAAGCCACAGCCACTAAAGAGAATGTTTTTTTAGGGAACAACCAGAGGAAACAAGGGGTGGCTACGAACCGGAGGAGATAAGGATAGAGAATAGTACCCTAGGTAGACCTAGAACTCCCCCACAAGGTCCTACCATTTACACCAACCTTAAAAAGATTTTACTATCTACAATTTTTCTACTTTAGAACTAGATGTAGACTCTGTTGAACTATTAGCATTAGGATATACTTTTATCCCTAGCACATATGGAAATTTAGCAAAAACTCTTATTGATTTGAAATGTTACATACGTAAGTTGAATTTGAGGATGTTACTTAACAACGAGACCACAATAGATTATAACAAACTAAGGTTACCTAGTGTATTTAACCCTCCCATTCAACCCAATCTACTGCTTTTTGAGCAGATGTGTGAAATTGACATAAGACATCTTTTCACTGTTTCTAAAACAAATATGGGCTCTAGAAACATGAATATTTCTGATGAACAACGCCACTGGTTAAATAGCTTGCGTTGTTTACCGGTTAGGTTTCTAAAGCCAGACAAGGGGGGTGGTTTGGTGGTCTTTGACGATTCCCAATACAAGGAGAAAATGCTTGAGATTCTTACATCCCAGGCTTATGAAGTTTCCTCTTTAAATGAGGTTAATGTAACTCAAGGCCGTATTAGGGGATACTTTCGATCTTTTCCTTGCAGGCAAAATTGATTTAGACACATACAATTACATTGACATCATTACACCAAAGTTGCCTGTTATGTTTGGAATACCAAAGATACACAAAGACCATAAAACCCCCATGAGGGCATTAATAGACGGTAGGTCTTCTATGACCTACCCCTGTTCGAAATTAATAGACAACATTTTATCAAAATATGTGAAAAAAATTTCCACAATCTGCAAGGACTCTTGGTCCTTTCTCCGTGACATCAACAGTATTGACTTCAACCCTGAGTTGAACTTCCTAACTGTTGATGTAGCGGATTTATATACATCTATTCCACATGATGAAGCAGTGGAATGGTTACAACTTTTGATGGAAAGTTTAAACGCTCCACAGGAGGAGATATACATAATCACTGAGCTTTTAAGCATAGTACTGTCTTCTAACTTTTTTGTATTCGACCAGAAATACTATTTACAGAAATGTGGAATAGCCATGGGCTCGCCCTGTGGGGCGAGCGTAGCTAACTTGTTTGTAGCCTTTTGGGAAAAGCAGTTTATTCTATCCAATGAATCTATAATGCAGAACATAAAATACTACACTAGATTCTTGGATGATATATTTATCCTGTTTAAAGGAACTGAACCGGAGGCACAGTCTTTTGTTGATTACATAAACAACACTACGGATTGGTTAAAATTTACATTTAATTTCTCCACTGTTGAAACAGACTATTTAGATGTGAGACTAACGAAAGACTTTACTGAAGGAGTATATTCTTCAAAAATTTTTAGGAAGCCAACATACTGCAACTCCTTCCTGCACTACACTAGCTTACATCCACCCAAACAGAAAAAATCCATAGTTAAGGGTCAGCTTGTACGTGCAGGAAGAATGTGTAGTACTTTAAGTGACTTTAGAACTGAGTGTCAGTTCCTTAAGGATTTATTTTAAACCGAGGTTATCCTATTGAGCTTCTAAATGACCTCATTTTAGAGGTTGATTCCAAGAGAGTTAGTGGTATATACAAACCTTTGTTGAATCAAGGTATTGATGCCCAATTTGCTACTGCCAATCAATCAATAAATCAAAATGTTTCTACTACCTTTAGGAATTTTTCTTTGAGTTTTATTACTCAATATAATCTAAATTCCAATGATATTTGGGCAATATTTTTAAAAAACTGGCCATTGGTCATTAATTCAGTTAACCTTATTGAGAAGTTAGGGGAACGTCCTTTTGTTATATACAGAAGAAGTAATAATTTAAAAGAAATATTACAACGAACATCACATTCCCATGTCACAGCAAGGACTAGAGGCTCATTTAAATGCGGCCATTGTAATATGTGTAAAGTTATAACGACAGGTAACTCTTTCTTTGTTAGAAATATAAGGTACCAGATAAACCATAGGATATCTTGCGAATCTAAATCGGTGGTCTACATTGCTTTGTGCAACTGTTGCCCATCGTTTTATATAGGAAAACGAATCGCAAATTAAAAGAAAGAGTTTACCAACACCTTTACGCAATAAAAACCACTGCTGGAGAATGCTTTAGCAAAACATGTACATAATAACCCAGGGCACTCATTTAGATTTATGGGTATTGACCAGGTACCTTTTAACATTAGGGGTGGTCCTGTTGAAACCATTCTTGAATGTACTGAATTAGCTTGGCAGTTGAATCTAGATGCATTTAGACCTGTTGGCCTAAATGAGAACTGCAATATTTCATGTATATTGAAGCTGAAAAGTTATTTTAGGTAAATGTTTCAGACTTCTTCTTTAAGAACAGTATGTTACTGACTTCTTGTGTAGTAATACTGATAGGTTCTTTTGAAAAATGGTTTTATATTACTAAAAGTACATTTTTTACAATATACAATGAATGTATTCTTAATTTTAGTACAAACAGTTTTTGTTAAGTACTTATTGGTTTGTTTTTAATTATGTAATTGTTTTTAATTAAGCTCACATGATTAGGTTTGTTTTGTCACTTCCTCTATGAGAGTATTTAAATGTTTTTGTTAGCTGTTTCCATTTGTATTTTCTTCTGATGAAGCTGAGGCAGGAGCCACGGCGAAAACGCTACTTTTTAAGAATAAAAACTTTTGCGTTAAAGAAGTTACTTTGAATTCTCAATTCCTTTGGTTAGAGTTGGCTTTCCGGCTACAAGGTTGCTGTTTTCCAGTTTTTTGCACCAGTTTGTTTGCTTTTTTACTACCGAAAGTTAATTTGTTAATATGAAGCCAATTCATATAACAATGACAATTGGTCATTGTTAAGTGTTAATTAATTTTATTTCCTTTGATAATGACAATATAATCTACAACCATATCAAAATAGCTTTGAAGTCTTCCTGCCCTGAAGGCCACTGTTATGTGTTATTTAATTAATATTTGTACAGATAAAATCATTAGCATGTGGGAACAGCTGGTCTGGGGTAGGTCCCAAGTGAGGTCATTTACGAAAAGTGAGCAAACAGGGGACCAAAAATGGCCCTTGTGGTACTCGTTTGTTGAAATATCTATTTCAGAAGAATGGTCAGGACAGAGTAGTCTAAAGGTCCAGTTGGTAAAGTAGCTCTGAAACCACTGTACGATATTACCAATAAATCCACTGTCAGCCAATCTTCTAAGTAGCAAGGAATGGTCAACAGTATTGAATGCCTATTTCAATACAGAAATATAGCACCTGTAAGTTTATCTTGTTCCAATTTGGAATAAGTATGTTTAGTCAGAGCTTGAGTGACTTGAGAGCAGGGGTGCTACATTTGGGACAAAATCTCATATTATCTATCCATAAAAATGTTGTACTTTAAAATGTTTTCAAGGACTGTTCATAAACAATCTTTTTAATAATTTTGATAAGGGGTACAGTTTAGCAAAAGAGTGAAAGTCATTTTCAGTGCAGGAAGAGGAATCCTTGACAAGTGGTAGGATTAGAGCATGTTTGAAACTGAAAGGCAGGGTGTTGACAGTGAGTTTTATTCTGAAAAAATAAATGGGAGGTGAATGCAGTGGAAGCCTGAATTGTATCCACAGTTTATATTTTCATGGTGTTTTTGCACTTATGATTTAAGAATGGTCTTGATGTAGATGAAGCTCAGTTACTAATAGGATAGGAGGAGATATGATAAAAATGGTGACATGTAACCAGTCAACAGGAAAGTCTCCAGGAATAGATGGTATTTCTGTGGATGTTTGGAAGCTAGGGGGAAAATCTGACAAAGATCTGGAAGGTTTTAACACTATTTTAAGAGGAGGACAAGCACCAACGTTCTGGAAGACAAAGGCAGTGACTGTAATACCTAAATAGGGTAAAGACCTATCAGATTCAGTTTCATACAGGCCCATTTCAATCCTAAGCCATGATTATAAAGTGTTTATGTCTACAATGGCTAAAAGAATGGCAAAGGTGATGTCAAAATTGGTAGAAATAGATGGCTTTGTGGAGGGGAGGCATTTGACAACAACTGAACACTGATGATCCAGAGGAAAGCTAAATGTAAGAAAATCCCACTGGTGTTGATGCAGAGAAAGCATTTGACAAAGTAAGTTGGGGGTTTGTGAGCAGGGCAATGGAAGCATTTGAATTCCCTGATAAAATTATAAGGTTGATTAGGAGGTCATATGAGGGACTGGAGGTGAAAATTAAACTGGGTGGGCTCCTCTCTGATAATTTCTTTTTAATAGAGGAACCAGGCAGGGGTGTCCTCTTTCCCCTTTGTTACTTGCACTATATTTAGAACTACTGGCAAAGAAATTAAGAGACTCAGAAATTCAAGGATATAATTGGTATGCTAGTCAAGAAAAGCTGTCTCTATTTGCAGACGCTATTATTTTATGGGTCTATATTATGTTGTCAAAAGACATGTTCAGCGAACATGTCTTCATTAACACATAATCAGCAAACCCTGTAGATGCCGAACAGCCACATCAGTGACTTTTTTCCCAGGGGGAAAAAAGCGCTTGGCCGTCATCGGGGATTTGCCCTTTTCCCCATTGTAGTGCAATCTTGGAGTTGTTATATGTGGGGGACACGCTGATTATGTGTCGATGAAGACGTGTTAGCTGAACACGTCTTTCACCGACATAATATAGACTCTTATTTTATACCTGATAAAAACAGAAAAGGACATTTCAGTGTTGTGGAATATTCTGAGACAGTTTCAAGTCTTTTCAGGATACTAAAATTCTTCTTCTTCTTCTTTCGGCTGCTCCCGTTAGGGGTCGCCACAGCAGATCAACTGTTTCCATTTCTTCCTGTCTTCTGCATCTTGCTCTGTCACACCAACCACCTGCATGTCCTCTCTCACCACATCCATAAACCTTATCTTAGGCCTCCCTCTTTTCCTGTTACCTGGCAGCTTCATCCTTAGCATCTTTTTCCCAATATACTCTGCATCCCTCCTCAGCACATGTCCAAACCAATGTAATCTTGCCTCTCTGGCTTTGTCGCCAAACCATCCAACCTGGGCTGACCCTCTAATATACTTATTCCTAATCCTGTCCATCCTCGTCAAACTCAATGCAAATCTTAACATCTTCAACTCTGCCGTGTCAGGCTCTGACTCCTGCCTTTTTGTCAATGCCACTGTCTCCAACCCATATAACATAGCTGGTCTCACTACCCTCTTGTAGACCTTCCCTTTCACTCTCACTCTTACTGGTACTCGTCTGTCACAAATCACTCCTGACACTCTTCTCCACCCACTCCATCCTGCCTGTACTCTCTTCTTCACCTCTCTTCCACACTCACCATTACTCTGAACTGTTGATCCCAAGTACTTAAACTCATCCACCTTCGCCACCTCTACTCCCTGCATCCTCACCATTCCTCTATCCTCCCTTTCATTCACATACATACATTCCATCTTAGTCCGGCTGACCTTTATTCCTCTCCTCTCTAGAGCATATCTCCACCTCTCCAAAGTCTCCTCCACCTGTTCCCTACTCTTACTACAGATCACAATGTCATCTGCAAACATCATAGTCAGGATACAAAATTAATGAAACTAAACCAAGGCAATAGCTGTAAATTATCTACCCACACATAAATTGGTTCAGCAATATCCATATTTAAGGGGACATGATAAAATGAAGTACTCAGCAGTATGGATTAAAAAGGATTCTGGTGTGGCAGCTAAGGATATGCGAGAAGAAACTAAACAAAAGGTAATACAAAAACTGAGAAATTGGAAGTTCTGTTATATAGATATGCATAGCAAGATACAAGCAGTGAAAATGTTTTAGTCCCTTTAGTTTTATACACAGGTCAGAAATATTTTTATCAACCAAAGAAGAAGTTGTGGATAGTAATTAATAAAGAGCTGAAGGATTTTATCTGAGAGGGGAAGATGGCAAGAGTCAAGTGGGATAAGCTGATTCTTCCAACTGAACAAGGCAGTTTGGGATCACCCGATTTGAAGGGGTATTTCAGAGTTACACAGTTAAGGCTCCTACACATAGCACAAGTAGAAACCTATAATTCACAGTGGAGTGGGATGATGATACAAGAGTGGGGGTAAGTTCAAGAAACAAGGAGAGACTGGGATTTTGGATGCAGATCCTTAAGGAGAATAACAATAACCATGCAGAATATTATATTCATAAAGTAGCAGAAAGTATTCTAAGAAGCCAACATGGGAATGGAAAAAATATATTCTGCCAACAGGGATGACTGCAGTTAGGGATACAGACAACAGGCAACATAGGGCTGGAATTTATTGGAGAAAACTGGTAAAAAAACAAGATATTGGGGGCAAATAATTAGAGAGGGAAAAGTAATAGAATGGGAAGAGGCCACGTATTTATTTGGACTGCATGATAGAGATCACATTCCCTATTAAGGATTGTCATCAGAGTATAGGCAGAGAGAAAGAAATAGGGGAATCCTAAGTGAAAGACCAGCACTGGTATAGTTTTTAGTAGAATGTAGAGCAGAAGTTGCTGTGAAAAAATGAATAATTAGTAGAGCATACAAAATATTCCAGGATAACTATAAAAATCAATCAGAGGAGGTTGATAAGGATTGGGAAGACAGACTGGATAAGCAATCACAAAGAAATAATGGGGGATATATGTATGTCTCCCAAATATGCAACAAAGTCTAGAAGATTTAGGATCTTTGCTTGGAAGTGTTTCCATAGGTATTTTTATACCCCAAGTATACTCCAAGGAATTTTTCATGTAGACAGCAAATGTTGGAGGTATGATGGGGAATAAAGGGGTAATTGGGAACATATTTTCTGGGAGTGTAATGAGTTGGCAGACTTTAAAGATACCCTGCAGACTGCTCTGTCAGAGATACTGGGTGAGCAAATTGGTATAACCAAGGAAATTATTTTTTGAGCTATGACACATAATTTGAATTGCTGAAACATAGTAAGACCTTGCTGAGTCTAATTAGGGTGGCTGCCTAAAAAAGCAATTACTAGAAAATGAAAATCAAAGTCTAAACTAATTTTACTAGAAGTAGTGAATATAGTAACTGAGATAAAACAACTGGAACTGTGAACTCTAGAAAAGGGTAGGAGCAAATTACACAGCAAAAAATGGAATTGTGGGAACAATACATGCAGATGAGGAACAAAGTTTAAAAGAAGGCAGGATTTGAATGAGCTATGTAATGGTTGAATGACAATGATTATATTATAAGTGATGTATAATGTTTGCAACTACAATTATGTCAATATGGTTTGTTTTCATTTATATAAATGTGTGATTGCCTATGTCATACATGATAAATCAATAAAAATGTTTCTTGTTTAAAAAAAGACCTCGTTAGTAAGGAGAAAGGCACAGCATAGGTTAATACCTCAGACCCTGTTATGTATTCCAACCAAGGGCTGCCTGATGAGTAAAGCCTAAACTGACAGAATTGAAGGAATGTTCAGGTCCCGATTTGGTAGCAGATTAGACAGGGAACAATTGTGTAGACTGGGATACAACCAGAGATAATTACAGCAAAGAGAGGTAGGGAGAATGGAGTTTTATGGCATATTTTACCCCCAAGAGATCCATGGTCTTTCAGCAACCTGAAAGTGCATAAATAAAACTACTGCAGTTCCTTACAGAAGCTAGCATCACTCTGTCAGACACAAAAAGTAGTATTAACAAGGTGTTTGCTAATCTGAGACATCTTAAAAATTAAGCAATGGATAGAGCCAGGGAATCTTAGGCAAAGTTGTTAAGCAAACAAGTGATCTCACCTGTGGGGCTACAAATATGTCCCTTAAAAAGGAATGCATCAAAATCCTGGAAATTTGCGATCTTCACCTGAAAATGGTTTGCATATGTATTTTTACACACTTGCACATAATCATGAATGTTTCCCCAAGCATCTGATAGAGGCTGGAGATGTGCTGATAAGGGTAGGAACAAACAGAACTCTGTATTTTGAAGCAGTTCTGAATTAGTAACCTTTAAAGCTCAGGTAGATACACAGTTTAATTCACTTTTTATGGGCCCCCTTAAGCTCTTGAAAATTCTGTGGAGTATAATGACAGCCACTTTCTTAGAAAACACACAAAGAAAGATTGTTTCTTTTTATGGTCTGTAAAAAGGGAATTGACAAAAACTAAAAGGGCAAAATCTTACCAAAGATGGAATATGTAAAATGGTTAAAAGATGAGGTGATCACTAGAGAAGGGATTACATTTGAGTCCCCTTATGTGGAATAAGCATTTGGAGAAGTGGTTACTATGGATTCAGTACTGGAATAAAAAGGTGAGGATGTCATGTTAGAGCTTATGTTGACATGCTTACAGACTAAAACCATTTCTGAGTTAAAAGGAAGATTAATATAAATATAGGAGGGATTGGCCTTATCTAGATACTTAAAACTGGAGCTGCTCAGCGGGGTTACGTTACAGATCACTCATTATAAGATCATAGATTCATGGGTGTTTGCTAGGCTAACGACCGCAAGGACCTTTTTGAGCCTAGCCATGCATCCCAAATCTCTGAAAAGTTCTGATACCCTTAGTAAGTGTAAGCAGGGGCTTGAGAGATGAAACATTTACAAGCAGGTGCCTGGGAGATGAACCATTTATAGGTTGCCTGTGGCCATTACAGACATAGGTGCCAAACCAGGAATGTATTTCCTGTTCACAAAGTACTGGAAAAAAACACTTTATAGAAATCAGCAAAGCTTTCAGGCATAAAACCCTTCTTCAGTGCATTACAAAATACAAGTACAAAAACATTCTGAATTTATACAAGGTCACCATCACATGACCAGCAGCCCAATGGTCATATGACACAAATTAGATACATTGTTAAAATAACATATTAAAAATACTCAAAAGATATAAATACATTCAAAAAAACATATTACAATGGCAATTTCATCTAAGTTGTGTATGTTGTAAATGTTTAAGAACAGGTTTTAAAGTAATAACATCATTAAGTCCTGGTGGATGATGAGATGCCAGCCTTAACATCCATTCACGGCAGCTGATCATCCACCAGGACTTAATGATGTTATTACTTTAAAACCTGTTCTGTTGTAATATTTTTTTGAATGTATTTATATCTTTTGAGTATTTTTAATATGTTATTTTTAACAATGTATCTAATTTGTGTCATATGACCATTGGGCTGCTGGTCATGTGATTGTGACCTTGTATAAATTCAGAATGTTTTTGTACTTGTATTTTGTAATGCACTGAAGAAGGGTTTTATGCCTGAAAGCTTTGCTGATTTCTAAAGTGTTTTTTTCCAGTACTTTGTGTCCCTTGGATTCGTGGTTTTCTGCTTACGTATGTATTTCCTGTTCCCCATTCAATTGTCCAAGTTGCACTTAAATTGGGTGAGAGGAACTGTTCCAGAGGCAAGGTAATCTCTGGGATACATACCTGTCTCTCTAGCAGGTCCTATTTATATCACAGGCAAGGTTTAAGTCTTTAGAATGGGTAATTCTGGTGTGTTTGTTTTGTAGATATGCAGGAGTGCCATCAGAGTGGGGTCTAACAATGCCCTGTATGCCAAGCAGAGCTCTCCCCTCAAAAGCCTGTAGGAGACAAAAAGTACAGATGTATACCTACCATAAATGTAGATGTTTGAGTGTATTCACTGTTGCAGTCATTACTCTTGGGTTATCCTGCTGGCAGGCTACTCTCAGTCGGCCAGAAGGCTAAAGTCTAGGTCCGGCGTCGGTTGCTGTCGCCTCTTCCCTGACTTCAGTGCACCAGGGGTATAAAAGATGCAGCCGATGCCATTTTCTTCAGTTTTTCTTGCCCCAGATGTCAGGTGCCCCCAAATTGGAAGACGGCAAAATATGCCAATAAAAATACATGCACAAAAATAACATTTCCTTCATCTATAAGCAAATACACCAAATAGGTTGTATAGGATAGAGAAGTGCACACAAGTCCCAGCAAAGAAAATGGAGATGGTGGGTGGGTAACCTGGACTGCAACAGTGAATACACTCGAACATCTACATTTATGGTAGGTACACAACTGTACTATGTTCATCGTGTTTCACTGTTGCAGTCATTACTCTTGGGTTGAATCCCAAAGCTGAGGAAGGGTAGCTGGGCTAAATAGGATTAGGAGAGGCTATAAGGCCCTGCAGAACTGCAGTGGCAAAGCCTGCTCTGGATTTAGAGTACAGAGGTAAGTGGTAGTGCTTTGTGAAGGTGTGCACTGAACTCCAAGTTGCAGCCTCTAAGATATCTTTGGTTGGTACTCCTCTGAGGAAGGCTGCTGAAGTGGCTGCTGCTCTTGTGGAATGAGGCCTAATGCCCTTAGGCACTGATTTGCCATGTTGAAAATAGCAGAAATGGATGCAATGGCCTATCCATTTTGAAATAGTCTGTTTTGACATAGCTTTTCCTTGTGATCCTGCAACATATGACACTAAAAGTTGCTCAGTCTTTCTGAAAGCTTTAGTTCTGTCCATGTAGAATCGTAACTGCCTGTGTATGTCCAAAGAATGCAGAATTTCTCACCCTTGTTCTGTGGATTAGGATAAAAAGTTTGCAAGTGAATGGTTTGGTTAAGGGCCACATTGGACACCACCTTAGGCATAAATCTAGGGTTTGTCCTCAGAGAAACCCGGTCTGGATGAAAAATGATGAAAGGTTCCACAGCCATGAGTGCTTGTAACTCCGAGACTCACCTTGTAGAGGTTATTGCTAGGAGCAGAGCTGTTTTCCAGGATAAGAATTTTATATCTGCTGTTGATGCTGGCTTGAAAGGAGGCAGTGTGAGTTTTTCCAAAACATTGAGGTCCCAGGCTGAAACTGGTGCTCTCCTTGGAGGCGTGATGTTTTTGGCCCCTCTGAGGTACTGCCTTATTAAAGGATGAGAAAAGATAGGTGGTTCCGTATTGTAATGGGCTGAAATGGCAGAGGCATGAATCTTAATTGATGAGAAGGAAAGGCCTTTGTTCAACATCTCAGTTAGGTATTGTAAAATCTGAGGGATATTTGGTACACGTGTCAATGCCTTGTTCCTGGTTCCAAGCACATAATCTCTTCCATTTTTCTGTATAAGATTTTCTGGTGCTGGGCCTCCTGGCCTGCAAAATAACATCCATAACAGCTTTTGAAAGTGGAGTGTTCTGAATGGCTACATTATTTGCCATGCTGCCCAATTTAAGGTCCTGAGTTGGCTGTGCAGAATCTTTTTTTTTTTTCAAAACAGGTTTATTGTTTTAACATATAAGAGAAATATCATAACAATTTTATACAAGTAATTAAAAATAGGTATTATTATAATATTCAACAAAACAACTAAAGTATTTACAAAGACATCCACTACAATCAGAACAATTAATTAAACTAAAATACCATGCTATTGAAATTAAAATTTTTTAACAAATTTTGTAAATTATCCCATACAATATAATAAGATGTTTTTCTATTTGTTCTTGTCCTAATTGTGTCTAATTCCATATGGCACACTATATTCATAACATTTTTAAATTCATTGAACGAAGGAGGTGTATCTGAAATCCAATTTCTAGTTATTATTTTCCTAGCCACTGCTAGAATAGACCATAACAAGGGAAGCTTAACCTTTTTAACACTTTAAGGTACAGGTGTGTTGAATAATATAAGAGATTTAGAAATAATGAAATTATCTGTAAAAATAGCCTGCAAAAATTCATTAATTGACTTCCAGTATTCTTTCAATTTTATACAGTCATAAAACATATGAGCCCAGTCAGCATTAATTTCTACATTACATCTCTTACATAAATTATCTTTATTATTTATTTTATTCATCATCAAAGGTGTATAAAAAGATCTATGTAAAAATTTCCATGTATAAAGTCTCCAGAAAATGGAAGACGTAGTTCTATAAGCAGATTCCAATATATATTATTTATCTTGTTGATTTGGTGGGTCCCCATTAATAGAAGTGAAATAAGTCCAGTATGAATCTACACTATAAAAAGTTTCTTGTCTGATAATTTTATGTATGTATGAAAGTTTACCTTTATCAGAAACTTTATGTTGTAAATTTAATATCAAGTAATCAATCAGTGTTGGAATAGATTCTTTAACTGTTATAGACATTAGATCTATTTTATTAATGAGATGTTGTCTAAAGGTCTGAACCTCTAACCAGCAAGTTTCTCTTAGATCAAATTCTTGTTTTAAGAAATCTAGATTTTTAACTTTATTATCAGATATCAACTGATACCAGTACTTTAGATCATTATCTATAGCTAAATGAGTTCCTTCAGAAGTAGATGACAAAAGCATACCCTGAGTATACATTATAGGAATACAATAAAATTCCATTCCCTATACTTAGGGTGCATGAATATAAAGTTACAATAACTAATAATAATATTTAATGGGTAACAAACCATATGTTTAGGTGTAATAGGTGAAGTACAAAATTCCTTTAGTAACCATAACATGGAGTTATTTACAATCATATTTTTATGTGTTAAGGAGATTTTCATGAAGTGCATACTAATTAGCTCCCAATAATCTTTCCATTTTGCGACATATGACTGATCTATTAATAAAGTAATAACTTTTACAATAGAAGAGATAGTATATAAATTAAAGTCTGGAAAAGAAATACCCCCTTGAGACCAGCTATTAGTATGTTTAATGCGATCTTAGGTCTATTAGGTGCCCATAGGAAATTTAACATTAGTGTATTCAGTTTCTTGATAATTATTTTTGTAGGTGGAAGTATTATTGATTGTATTAAGTATAAAATCTTGGGGAATATTATCATTTTAATAATTGTAAGTCTCTCCTCCATAGTAAAAAACATATTATTCCAGGTATTAAAAAGATTTTGTATATTAACAAAACAGGTATTATAATTATTATATATAACAGATTTAATATCTTTAGATAGTATTATACCTAAATAAGTTATCTGACCTGAATTGGGTACATATTTAGTAAAATCACTAATGAGAATATTTTTTCGTGTATATATATAGGTAATATTTTAGTTTTTTCTTCATTGAATATTAAACCAGAAATACTTTTAAAATTCATCATGTTATCAAATAGAGACTGCATAGAAGAATTAGATCCTGCTGATGTAATTAGAACATCATCTGCAAAAAGTTGAATTTTGGATGTTGTATTTTTATCTATTTCAAAACCCTCTATGTCAGTACTGTTTCTGATCAAATTAGCCCAAGGCTCCATTACTAAAGTGAATAATAGTGGAGAAAGTGGACATCCTTGTTTTGTACCTTTAAGAATGGGTATTTTTTGTGAAACATATGTTCCTACCTTAATATAAGCCAACGTTCCTTTGTATAAATGCTCAATTAGATTTACAAATGCATCTGAGAAGTTTGTGCACTTCATTAAGGTAAACAGATAGTCCCAACTTACTGAATCAAATGCTGAACTTATATCAAGACTAATAAGTGTTAAATCTTTCTTTCCTATTTGCAAAGTCTATTAATGTTAAAGTTCTTCTTATATTATCAAAAGTATTTCTATTTACAATGAAGCCTGTCTGATCTATATCTATAATGCCGGGAATGATTGTCTTCAATCTATCAGCAAAGATACTCATAAACATTTTATAATCAACATTAAGTAATGAGATGGGCCGATATGAAGAACATCTAGTTGGATCTTTATTAGGTTTTAAAATTGGTGAAATAAATGTATATTGCCAAGATGGGGGGGGGGTTATTAACTCAGTTTGGGCCAAAATAAAACCCTTATGTATTAATGAATATGTACTTTTAGAAAGGATTTTATATATCTCTGGTATAATACCATCATTACCCGGTGCTTTGTTTGATTTAAGCTTATTTATTTGTGTAATAACCTCTGTATATGAAATACTTTTGTCCAATAGTTTAATCTGTTGTTTATTAAGCTTTTTATTTATGTTTGTGGTTATAAACTCCTTTATTTTATCTTTAGGTTCCATGTTAATGTTATTATGGTTAATTTTGTGAAAGTGATTTCTAAATTCATCTAGTATTTCTGGTATACTAGAAACATTCTTCGTTTTCCTTAGAGAAAAGATTTCTTTGATATGGTTTTGTTTATTCAACCTTTTTGTTTTATTTTTAAGTCTATGTAAGTATTTGGGGTTTATTGAATAAGACAAAACTTGTATTTCTCTAAAGTTATTTTAACTTTATGAGTTAAAATTTCTTTTGTATTTCTCATTTAGTTTGTTTATTTCTTCAATAACTTTCTTGTCCATAATATTTTCTTTATTATTATGTTTATAAGAGTCTAATTTACTTTGAATATCTAACAATTCCTTATCCCAAGATTTCCTTTTATTATTATACCATCTGATACTTTGTCCATATAGATATGATTTTAAGGCATCCCAAACATAAACAATGGAGACTTCAGGAGTATTATTTATGTCTAAAAATGTTTTACTTCTGAAAGTATATATTCTTTATAGTCTTTTAGTTGAGTTAAGTATGCTGGTATCCTTTTGATCTGAACATTATGAGTATTTTTATCATGAATTCAAAAACAATTGAATTATGATCAGATATAGGACATGAAATGATTTTGGAATTAATTAAATCTGTTACCATCTGGTTAGAAATAAAGACCCTATCTATTTTTGAATAAGTTTTGTATCTGTTAGAAAAAAGGTGTATGGTAATGATTTTGAATCTATCTGATTATTAATATCATTCAAATGATAAGAATTAGCAAAATCATTTAAATGTTTTGCATTAGATGTAATTCTTCTTTTCCCTATAGTGGTAGTATCACTTTCATGTAGTATACAATTAAAGTCACCAGCTAAAATAATATCTCCTATAGAGAGTGATATGATCTTATCAAGATGATGTTTCACTGTATTAATACCAATTCCAGGTATCCAATATACATTAATTAAAGTGTAAGTCTTCCCATTAATTTGTATTGTAACCATATAAAACATTCCTTTGTCATCCTGATAAGACTTAATGGTTTTAGGAATGGACATACTTTTATTCCATAAAATAGCCACTCCTCTTTTTTTCTGAGTGTGCTCTGAACTAACCAATACTGTATATTTGTTTGTGGCTAGTTTATCAATATCTTTTTTCAAGAGATGGGTTTCTTGCAGGAAGACTGTTGGCCTTATGTAAATAAATGTATCTTATTAGGCTTGCCCTTTTACATGGATTATTCAATCCATTAATGTTTAAAGAAATTCCTTTTAAAGATGTCATTTGGCATTTTTAAAACTTAAGAATCTTATGATCAAAATAACAAATAACAAGATAAGTAATGTTACATCTCCTCCTTTAGGTGTACCTTTAAATATAGCTGTATTTATTGAATCTCTTATGGGATTTCGTATAGGATTCAATTTTGTTTGTAGTGACAATGAATGTACAAAATATATTGTGGATGTCAAAACTATATACAAATAACAATGAACAAGTGAAAATAATGTAAGGATTAAACCTTGCATCCAGCCTGGAGTTATAAACTCCAACTTAGAGTAGTATTTACCACTCAAGTTAACCCCCTACCATAAGCAGCAGTACCTCAGCTACCACCTTATCAATTTAATACTAGTTATATTTAACTGAGGTTAACAGTTTTCAATTCAATTATCTAGCAAGACAAGACTACACATTTGGTAAAACAGCATCATATAAACTAAAATAAACCTTTTTTTTTTTTTTTTTAAAGCTGTTCATACTACTATATACATCCATGTAATATAAAACACTTGTATTCAAATAGCATTCAAATAATCTTGATGTTAGAAATCAAGAGGAGAGAAACATAAGTTCTAACATTCATTTAAATCAAAAACTTTGTCTGATATGATTCAGACATTACATATATTAAGATGCATCTATTTTCTGTCATGTACATGCAATTAACAGCTTCCAAAAAAAATCTTGAATTGCTTGTATATGAGCATTTACTCAAACTCATTATTGTCAATAGAATAAAATATTGTATTCATAGAAATTGTTATAAATCATACTGCATAGTTATGCAGATTCTCAGAAACACTTATATACATATATACATACACACACACACACACACACACACACATATATATATATATATACACACACACACACACACACATATATATATATATATATATATATACACACATACACACACACACACACACACACATACACATATACATATATATATATATATACATATGCATACACACACACACACACACACACACACATACACACACACACACACACACACACACACACACACACACACACACACATATATATATATATATATATATATATATATATATATATATATATACATACACACACACACACACACACACATATACATATATATATATATATATATATATATATATATATATATATATACATACACACACACAGACACACACACACACACACACACACACACACACACACACACAAACACACACACACACACACACACACACACACACACACACACACACACACACACACACACACACACACACACACACACACATATATATATATATATGATCTCACTGAGTTGTGTCCTTACTGAGCACCATCTTACTTGCTGTCCCTACAATAAATCTGTCTGCTTTATACAAAATAATGCACAGCAAACACATTTTAGTAACCAGATTTTACAACCATGCTATACTACTGCTTTAAAATATATCACATGACAATTTCTTCCAGTATAGAGTTATAAAATTATTTATGCTTGTCAATCAGATGAATTAAATGAGTTATAGTAATGTATATGTTTGGAACATAAGTTTTAACACAGATTATTAAGCTGCTGTTAAGTAGATTTTCAAAACACTTGAATAAATGTTTCATTTTCTATGCCTTCTAAAATAAGACATTTACTTACTACAAGAAACTGTATCATTTAAACTCATTATAACTGACATATTTTATGAATTATAACATAGATATTTAAGTAATTATATAAAATAACTCACATTTAGATGTTAAAGAGTTCATTTTCCTTCACATAGTCGCATTTGTATCATTTCTATTTCCTGGTAGGGTGTCATTCCTGAATCTGTGATGTGTCAGTGTGATATCTAGGTCAAAGGTGAGACTAGCTGCTTTCAGCTTCTCTGTGAGAATTCTGAGAGTTGAAGCTTTTGAAGTAGCTCATGGACACTGTGCATGAGACAGCCCACATCCCAGATTGTCTCTCTTAACATTTTGGCGGAAACTTATTAAAACTAGTGACAAACATTCATTTAGCAGTGTAAATGCATCTAAACATGACAAAACCTTCACAATGTATTTTACAGGTTATTACAGCCTCTATGTAAGTGAAATTAAGCCCCAAATTATTAATAAGTAATAAAACTCAATATTTTTGTCCCAACTCAATTTTTATGCAAATCTTATTATTTACTGTGTCTATATGATCAAAAGCATTTCTATATATTAATAAAGAAAAGAAAAGAGAGTAGAAAGTAAAAGGGTGTAAGGCAGAAATAAAAAAATGTAAGAGAAAGCTATAAGAAGTATATACAATGGAATATTACTTACTGTTTATATTAATAGAGTTAAAAATAAAACATATTATTTACTATTATTTAGTTCTAATTATTATTAGTTAAAGCATGACAGATTATTTACAAACAAGCATAAGCAGTGTAATCAAGAAAGTATAATTAGGAATAGCATTTGAAGAACATATAAACTTTTTTACAAGGAATAAATATGTTATTATTCTATTAATCATATTTTCATTACTCTTCTCTCCCTGCCCTCCCCCACCCTTTACCCACTACATAATTTAAATAGAATGTCATTGTTTAAACAAAGAAAAGAAGAAAAGGAGAAGAAAAAAAAAAAGATAAAGAAAAAATGTATCAAATTGCTAACCTTACTTCTCCTTTTCAGAAAGAGAAACAAGTTGAATCACAACTTGCCATTAAATCTCCAGATATTTTGACTAGTTATGAAACAAAACATTTCTTTGCACACAGAGAATAACTTTGATTAAATCTTTTTCAAAATATTTGTTGCTTCTTGGAAATGCAAGAACTATATTTAAAAAGATTAATAATGAAATAAAATAATGAGAGAAAAAAAAACATAGAACAGATCATTTGTTTTTTAGTCTCGTCTTCTTCTCTGAAGTCTTCCATGAAGTTTCAGTTGCCAGTCTCTTTAATGAAGGACTAGCCCATTCCATTTCTTCTATTTTATCCAAAATCTTATTTTTTTTGATAAACAGTAAGGCAGAGTCTAAGTCATCGAAAATTTTAGGACCATCAGGAAGGAAGACTTTAAGCTTGGCAGGAAACAGAAGGTATGTTTTAAACTATGCTTTTTTAAGCTCCCTTATTAGTGGCAGAAAAACTTTTCTTTTAGCTATTACCATGGAAGAATAGTCATTGTCAAAACGCACAGTTGTCTCATTAATCTTAACAGGAGCTTTAGCCCAAGCAGATTTAAGAACCATCTCTTTATCAAAAGATGATAGAAATCTAACTATAACTGATCTAGGATAGTTTTTGTTAGAGTTAGTATTAGCTATAGATCTATGTGCTCTTTCGATACCAAAAGAGAATGCTTCTGGTAAGTCTAAAGTTTTAGGGAGCCATGTTGTTAAAAAAAGAAGTAATATTGTTACCTTCAATATTTTCTGGCAGTCCAAAAATCCTAATGTTATTAAGCCTAGATCTATTTTCCAGGTCATCCAGCTTTGTTTGTAAATGTGTATTTTGTTTCAGCAGAAACTCAATGTTGATTTCCTCTTCTTGTATTCTATTTTCCATGGCATTCACAGCTTCTTCTATGCCTGTCATCTGGATCTTCTGTTGTTGCAGGTCTATATGTAACAAGTCTATTTGTTTTGTAGTTTTTCTATGAAGGTGTCTATTTTAGTATCCATTTTATCCATCTTAGCAGTAAGTTGCTGGATTATAATTATCAGAGACTGAAGTTCTTTCTTGATGCTGGAGTCTTCAGAATTTGTCTTACTGGAACTCATTTCAGACTGATAAACTGACAGGAAAATTTCCAAAGTGATTTCTGACAGGAATATTGTTAAGATTTCCTTTCTTTTTTATATATAGTTCAAGAACTATATAAAACAAACATATTTAGAAAGAAAATTACTTCAAAAATTAATTTTTTAAGTAATTAATTCCTGTCAGTGTAATGAAATTGGTGGAGCTGAAGAAATCTGCTGCTATCCTGTGTTCATCCTTGGCCACGCCCCCGGCTGTGCAGAATCTGATTGTTTTGTTGTGTCAGCAAGTGAGAAATTTGAGGCAATATCCATGCTGGACCTTGAGACAAGCTCTTTAGGACTGGGTACCAGTGCTGGCATGGCCAGTCTGGTTCAATCAGTATCATTTTTGGCTTCTCTTGTCTGACCTTTAAGACTACCCTGGGGAGGAGAGGCAGTGGGGGAAAAGCATACATCATTAGTTTTTTCCAGCTGAAGGATAGGGCGTCCACTTTCCATGCCTGCTTGTGATAAATCCTTGTGCAAAATCTTTGCAATTGGCAGTTGTGAGGGGTGGCAAATAGATCTATGTCTGGGCATCCCCATTTCCTTATTATCATGCTGAAGACTTGTGGATCCAGTTTCCATTTGTGGGGATCCATGATGTTTTTGCTTGGTTCATCTGCCAGAGTATTTGTTTTTCCTGGCAGGAATTGTGCTTGAAGGTGAATTTGAAAAGCCAATGTTGTGTCCCATAAGGTCATTGCTTGTCTGCAGAGGGGGTAGGAATGTGTACCTCCCTGCTTGTTTATGTACCACATGACCGTAGTGTTGTCTGTCTTTATCAGTAACTGTCCTGGATGAAGCAGGTCCTTGAAAGCTGTCAGGGCATTTTGAACAGCTAGCATCTCTTTTTGATTGATGTGAAGATGCATCTGGTTTGCAGGCCATGTGCCCTGAATACATTTTTCTGCCATATGGGCTCCCCAGGCATAATCTGATGCATCTGTTGTCAGTGTCTGCCCGGCTGTGGGTAAACTGAATGGCAAACCCTTGTTGTGGTGACAGGCTTCTGCCCACCATCGAAACTCCTGTTGCAGGCAGGGAATGAGTGCAATTACTGTCTCCAGGCTGTGGCAATGCTGATTCCAAACACTTTTTAGATACCATTATAGTTTCCTCATATGCAGTCTGGCATATGGAATTAGTAGAATGCAGGATGCCATGAAACCCAAGGCCTGCAGGATTTTCCTTTCAGATGGGTGGATTTTTTGTTTCAAAGAAGTCAGTTGCTTTTGTTTGTCTGGGGTGAGATAAGCCATCTGGGCAGTTGTATTTAAGCTTTCACCCAAGAATATTATCTCTTGAGAGGGCACTAGTTTTGATTTCTTTTCATTTACTGTGTACCCTAAGCCAATTAGTAATCTTTTTACAAATGCCAGAAGCTTTAGAAGAATGTCTTTGTTCTCTGCTTGAATTAGGCAGTCGTCCAAGTAGGGATATATTTGAATTCCTTTTTGTCTGCAAAACGCAATTACTGGTGTCCGGCATTTTGTGAAGACCCTGGGTGCAGTAGATAAGCCAAAGGGCAGTGCAGAGAACTGGTAATGCATTGAGCCAGCCATGAATCTGAGGTATCTTCTACAAGATTGCCTGATTGGGACATGCAGGTATGCCTTTTTTAGGTCCAAAGTTACGAGCCAAGCCTTCTTGCCCAGCATGGGTAGTAGCTGCTGTAGAGTCAACATCTTGAATTTTGGAACTTCCAGAAACGTATTTAGTATAGTTAGGTCCAGTATTGGTCTCCAGGTTTTGTCCTTTCTGGGTACTAGGAAAAGTATGGAGTAAAATCCTTGCCCCTGCTCTTGTTGTGGTACTCGCTGAATGGCCCTCATGTCTATGAGGGCTGTAATTTGTTTTTGTGCCTCTGCCCATTGATTGTGTGGCAGGTCTGGCATACCTTTTGACCCTAGTAGAGTGTGAAAAATGGAACCTGTAGCCTTGGGACACTATGTTCAGGATCCATTTGTCTTGGGTAATCATTTTCCAATTTGATGAAAAAAGTGCTAGTTTTCCCCCTAAGGGGGCTGCCAAAAGAAAAGTGCTTGGTACTGGTAGAGGAAAGTCATTGGGACTGTTTCCTGTAAGGTTGTGATTTGTCTTCTCCACCTTTGGAGGTAGGAGCACCCCATTGTTTAGGCCTGTATGAACCTTGGGGTTGAGATCTGCCTCTGGGACGCCTGTATCTGCCTCTTTGTGGTCTGACACTGGAAAGGACCAATTTTTGGAAGGACAGTTCCTAGTAAACCTGGGTGGCTGTACCTGTAGGAAATCCTTGACTGTCTGCATGGATTTTGCTTTATCCTCCATTTTTTTCAACACCTCTTCTGCTTTAGTACCAAACAAAGTATCATGCTGTAATGGTGCATCTAATAATTTTGCTTTAACATGATCAGGCAGAGTCTGTTCCTTTAACCAAGCATGCCTTCTAATAACAGAAGCTATAAAGTACAGTTTTGTACCTACCATAAATGTAGATGTCCGATGGGTATGCATCTGCAGTCATAACATATGGGTTGTCCTGCCTCAGGCAGCCCTTCGGTCAGCCGGATTCCAAAGTCTGGGTCTGGCCTCGGCTGATGTCGCACTTTCCCCGACGTCAGAGCGTCTGGGGTATAAAAGCATCAGCCGACGCCTTTTCCTCAGTTTTTCTTGCCCCAGATGCCAGGTGCCCTCTAGGAAGGCTAAATTTGGAAAAAAATGCCAATAAATTCCAAACATAATGCAAAAATATATACATATATATATATATATATATATATATATATATATATATATATATATATATATATATATATATATATATATATATATATATATATAAAAGTACCAAACAAATACACCATAACAGATTCCCCCAGATAGCTAATGGAGGGGTAAGCACCCTAGGAATACCACAAAGGGGAAGGAGGGAGGGTAAACCTGACTGCAGATGCATACCTATCGGACATCTACATTTATGGTAGGTACAAAACTGTACTATGTCCTTCAAGGATGCATCTGCAGTCATAACATATGGGTAGAATACCATAGCCAATCTGGGGGTGGAGGTACTAAGAAAAAGATGGTGTAGTTAAGATACCCTGCAGGACTGCAGTAGCAAAACCTGCTCTGGATCTGGAGTATAAAGGTAAATTGTAATGCTTGGCAAATGTATGCACGGAGCTCCATGTAACAGCTTCTAAAATGTCCTTGGTAGCCACCCCTCTTAGGAAGGCTGTAGTGGTGGCTGTGGCTCTCGTGGAATGAGGCCTAATATTCACAAGAACAGTCTTTCCATGAAAGGAGTAGCACAAGCGAATGCAATTTCCTATCCACTTTGAAATTGTCTGTTTGGAAATTGCTTTTCCTTGTGCCCCAGCAGCATATGCTACAAACAGTTGGTCAGTCTTTCTGTAACTTTTGGTTCTGTCCAAATAGTAGCGTAATTGTCTGTGTATATCCAGAGTGTGTAGAAGTTTCTCCCCTCTATTTTGTGGATTTGGGAAGAATGTAGGCAAGTGAATTGCTTGGTTCAAAGATACCCTAGATATCACCTTTGGCATAAAAGTAGGATTGGTTCTTAATGAAACTCTGTCTTGATGAAAAATAAGAAACGGCTGCACTGCCATTAAAGCTTGTAACTCAGATACTCTTCTTTCTGAAGTTATGGCCAGAAGGAATGCAGTTTTCCAAGAGAGAAACTGCGGATCTGCCGATGCTGCTGGTTCAAAGGGAGGAAGTGTTAGTTTTTCCAGCACAAAGTTAAGGTCCCAAGTAGGTAAAGGTGGTCTCCTTGGAGGCTTGATGTTTTTGATTCCTCTGAGAAATTGTCTTAAGAGAGGATGCAAAAAGACAGGTGGATCTACATTGTATTCTGCTGAAACTGCTGAGGCATGTATCTTAATGGAAGAATAAGACAGGCCATTGTGGAAAAATTCTGCTAAGTATTCCAGTATATGTGCCATGCTCATCACTGTCACATCTAGGCCTTTTGTTGTGTTCCAAATGAGAAATCTTTTCCATTTTGCCGAGTATGCCTTCCTTGTGGAGGGACGGCGAGCTTCCATAATAATGTTCTTTACCCTCTGGGATAATTTGTTCTGAGTAGGAGTCATGGTATTCTCCAAGCAGTTAGTTGCAGGGCTTTTAGGTTGGGATGCAGGATCTTGAAGCTGTTCTGCGTCAGAAGAAGTGGCCATAGGGGGAGAGGCCACGGTTTTGTCTGAGATAAGCTCTTCAACAGTGGGTACCAGTGCTGCCTTGGCCAGTCTGGAGCTATCAGAATCACTCTTGGCTGTTCTGCCCTGATCTTCAGTAAAACCTTGGACATTAATGGGAGTGGTGGGAAAGCATAAACTGTTAGACCTTTCCAGCTGAAAGAAAGAGAGTCCACCTTCCATGCTTGTGGGTGGTATGTTCTTGAGCAAAAAATTTTCAGTTGATGATTGTGGGGTGAGGCGAACAGGTCGATCTCCGGCCTTCCCCATGCTTGTGTTATGAGTAAGAAGATGTCTGGGTGCAGCATCCATTCGTGTGCATCCATGGTAGTTCTGCTTAAGCTGTCTGCTAGAGTATTGTCTTTCCCTGGCACGAACTGGGACTGTAGTTGTATGTTTAGATTCAAGCAAAGTTCCCATAGATTCATAGCCAGTCTGCATAGAGGGTAGGAATGCGTGCCTCCTTGCTTGTTTATGTACCACATAACTGTGGTGTTGTCTGTCCTTATTAGCAGGTGACCCTGTTGAAGGAAAGGTTTGAAAGCCTCGATGGCGTGTATCACAGCCAGCATCTCCTTTTGGTTTATGTGCATGCGTAACTGTCCTTGAGACCATAGGCCTTGGATACATTTGTCCTCCATGTGTGCTCCCCAACCTCGGTCTGAAGCGTCCGTGGTGATGGTTTGGTTTGTTTTTGGTTTGTTGAAAGGCAACCCTCTGTTGGACTGGCAGGCTTGAGCCCACCACAGAAATTCCTGTTGAAGGCAAGGAATGAGTGGAATCAAAGCTTCTAAGCTGTGACTGTGCTGAGTCCATACACTCCTTAGGTACCATTGCAATTTTCTCATATGCAGCCTGGCTTGTGGAATTAGAATTATGCAAGATGCCATGTAACCCAGGGCCTGCAGGATTTTCCTTGCAGTCAGCTGAGTTTGTCTTGTCAGATTCTTGAAGTAATCTGGAAGCTGTTTTTGTTTTTCTTCTGGAGAAAGGCCATTTGGGTGGTTGCGTCCAGATCTGCCCCCAAAAAGGTTATTCTTTGGGATGGAACAAGTCTTGATTTTTGGATGTTGACTGTGTATCCCAAGGCCTGCAATAGTTTGATGGCATAGCTCAAGTCCTTTAACAAATTTTCCTTGTTGTCCGCTTGTATCAGGCAGTCGTCCAGATATGGGTAGATTTGAATCCCCTGAAGTCTGCAGTGTGCAATTACTGATGCCAGGCATTTCGTGAATACTCTGGGCACAGTAGATAAGCCAAATGGCAATGCTGAGAATTGGTAATGCTCTGATCCTGCAAGAAATCTGAGGTGTCTTCTGCAACTTTGTCGAATAGGGACATGCAGGTATGCCTCCTTGAGATCTAGAGTCACCAGCCAAGACTCCTTGCCCAGCATGGGAAGAAGCTGCTGTAGGGTCAGCATCTTGAATTTTGGCACAATGAGGTAAGTATTCAGTGCGGACAGGTCGAGAATAGGCCTCCATTGATTTTCTTTTCTTGGAACAAGGAATAATCTGGAGTAAAATCCTTGGCCTTGTTCTGAAAGAGGTACCTTTTCTATGGCTTTCATTTGTATTAATTTGGTGATTTGCTTCATAGCCTCTGCCCTTTGATTTGGTGGCAGGTCTGGCATTCCTTTTCTTTTTGGCAATGTGTGGAAATGGAACCTGTATCCTTTGTCTATAATTTGCAGTGTCCATGAGTCCCTTGTAATGTAATGCCAATTTCTTGAAAATAAAGAAAGCTTTCCGCCCAATGGTGCTTCTAATTGAGCCCTGGTCAGCGGAGTCAAAATTAAGTCATTGAGTCTGTCCTGGAGTAGCAGTAGTTGTTGTTGTTCCTGCACTGCCTCTCTGGTTGGGAGGCTGCCACTGACGGCCTCTGTAGGAGACTCTGGCTTGCCCTCTACCTCTGGCATGCCTGTTTCTGCCTCTCTGGGATCTGTCTGAGTCCAGAAAGGACCATTTCTTAGTAGGCCAATTTCTGCTGAATCTCGGTGGCTGTACCTGCAGAAAATCCTTGACTGTTTGCACCAATTTTGCCTTTTCTTTAAACTTCTTTAAGACCTCCTGAGCCGTGGAACCAAATAATTTTTGTTTTTCCATTGGAGCATCCAGGAGCTTAGCTTTAACATGGTCCGGTAGAGATTGTTCCTTCAACCAGGCATGCCTACGTATAACTGCCCCTGTCATAGCTGACCTACATGAAGCTTCCAGTGCATCATAACCACACTGCAAAAAATGGTTGCTAACCTGCTGTGAGTTATGTACCAGATCCTGAAGTGATTTACGGTCAAGGGGTTCAGAGGAGGAAAGCTTTTTATACAAGTCATCTAACAAATACTCTTGGTACTGAATCATATGAAATTGACAATTTAATGCCCTCATGGAAAGAGTTGCAGAAGTATAAACTTTCTTTCCCCATCTCTCTAAAGCTCTATACTCCCTTTCAGAGGGAAGAGGATTTTTAGCAGTGGCAGCTGCAACCCCTTTAGGGCCCTGGGAGATAGTTTCTGGGTCTGCAGAGTGGGCCTTGTACAGGTGTAGATGTGAATCCGGGACCCTGTAGTACCTATCAGGTTTGGCAGGAGCCGGAGGGAGAGAATCAGGGGCTGTACTAGCATCAGAACACACATCATCAATAACATTCAAAACAAGAGGTATAGCTAAAGGCCTATGCTGAGGTAAATGTAAAAAGGTCCTTAATCTCTTTCTGGAATCAGAAAATTCCTGGCCCTGCCATTGAAAATGTTCTCTCATAGAGTGCAGTGTCTCACCAAAAGAAAACTCTTCAGGAGGGGAGGCCGAAGGAATAGATTCTTCAGCATCAGAATCCTCATCGGCCGAACAAGCCTCCTGCTGGTGCTCTGACAACACAGATTCATCAGTAGACTCATCTGAAGAATGGGGGTCAGAGGGCTCAACCCTATGCCTTTTGTCTGGTGGTGGAAGAGAGTCCCTGTCTGGGTGAGGTTGAGAACCTCTAATTAAAGAAATGAGATCCTCTGCTAGGCTGAGAATCTGAGTTCCAGTAGAAGGCCTCTGAGAGGTAGTCTTGGGGGGGAAAGCTTTGGCAAGTTTAGCAGCTTTAGCCCTAGAGAAGGCCTTAATGAACATGGATGCAGGGGGTCTGGCTGCACCACGTGCAGGAGTAGACTTGTCTAAAGGAATGGTGTCGGACATGTCCTGGACACCGGTTTCCGTAGGAAGTTCAATAACCGACTCGGCTGGAGGCTCCGTGGCCGAGGTAGTCGGTAGAATGGATTCGGTAGTAGGAAGCATGGAGGACTTGGTTTCAGCTGAAACCGAGACACTCGCTGTAGGTCTGACCGTGGTTTCAGCCGAAACCGTGGGCCGCAAGGGTTGGTCCTTGTCCTTCCGTTTTTTTAACCACATGCGAAGTCGGTGTCTCCGAAGGCATCTTATACGCAAAAGTAGCCCCAAAAAATTCCTCTGCAAACTCCGACCGATGTCTAAGAGTTCGTCGGTTGAAGGAAGCACAGACAGAGCAAGCCGAGACTTCGTGGTCTGGGCCTAAGCAAGGGAGGCAGTAAGAGTGGAAATCCTTATGAGGTATTTGTTTCCCACAAGTTAAACAATTATTTACTTTATCTGACATCGGCTGAGGCAAGAAAGAGTCCCCAACGGGGTACTTAGCTTTTTCAAAGTCTTCGGTAGCTGAATCACAGGAGCTGGCTGACCGGCACTTGCGAACTGCTTCTGCTTCGGGCACCACGCGGCAAGAAAGACTGAGGAAAATGGCGTCGGCTGATGCTTTTATACCCCAGACGCTCTGACGTCGGGGAAAGTGCGACATCAGCCGAGGCCAGACCCAGACTTTGGAATCCGGCCGACCGAAGGGCTGCCTGAGGCAGGACAACCCAGACTGCAGATGCATCCTTGAAGGACATCAGCGGCCCTGCAACAGACCTCCAGTGAATCATAACCACATTGCAAAGTATGCTTTCCCACTTGTTCAGCTGCATGCAATAAATCCTGCAATTCCTTATTCTCTGAACATTCAGTATTTGTCAACAATTTCTGTTAAGCAGTGACAGTAAGTATTGCTGATATTTAAGCATATAAAACTGGCAATTTAAAGCCCTTACAGCCAGGGTAGCAGAAGTGTAGACTTTTTTCCCCCCATCTGTCTAGAGCCCTGGAATCCCTATCAGAGGGGACAGGGTTTTTTGCAGTGGAAGCTTTTACCCCCTTGGGACCCTGAGAAATAGTTTCTGCATCAGCAGCAGGGTTTTTATATAGGAATTTATGAGAATCCGGGATCCTGTATTATCTGTCTGGCTTAGCAGGTGCAGGGGGTAAAGAGTCTGGGGACAAGCCGGACTCTGAAAACACATCATCTACAATGTCTAGAACAGGTGGAATAGCAAGTGGTCTGTGCTGAGGAAGTAGCAGAAAGTCTCTGAGCCTTTTCTTAGATTCAGAATAATATTGGCTCTCCCAGTGGAAATACTCCCTCATGGTATGCAGGGTTTCCCCAAAAGAATAATCCTCAGGAGGAGAAGCTGAAGGAATGGATTCTTCAGCAACAGAATCCTCATAGGGAAGCATGGAGTAATCCTGTTCAGAAGAGGAATCAGAGGAAATAGAAACCTGATCAGAAGAATCATACTCTGTCTCTTGCCTAGGCCTCTTATCAGGAGGGGGATGGGAGCCCCTGATCAAAGTAATTAGGTCTTCGGCCATTTTGAGCATCTGTTTTTTAGGCATAGATGTCTGAGTAGAAAAATGCTGTACTTGTTTCTTTGTCTTTAGTGCTGCTTTAGTCTTTGTCTTTGAAGCTGAAGATGGCTTAATATAAAGTTGTGTAGGTCTGAAGACACCCTCAGAAGCCAATGCCTGCTCAGCGGCTCTGAACCCATCTGAGGGGATGATTTCCAAGTGTCCAATACCTTGAGTATCCAGAGGCTCAGTCGGCTCCACGTGAGAATTTGAAGCGGCCTGTGGCTCTGAGGTAGCGGGCGCCAGGGGCTGTGAAAGCACCTTACTGAGAACCGGCAAACCGGCGACTGGCCTAGAAGAGGCTTCGTCGTCGGTTTTGGACCTCGGATGCCTATCCTTTTCTTTGTCCTTGCGTTTTTTGTAAATTCCAGTTGTCAGCTGGTCCAACAGCATTATATAATTAAATATTAGGCCAAAGTAATGAAATGCAAAATTGAATCGACGCTTGATAGTGTGTTGGTTAAATCTAGCACAAAACCGACAACTAGCAACGCTGTGATCAGGGCTTAGGCAAGGAATACAGTAAGAATGAAAATCCTTATGAGGTACTTGCTTCCCACAAGAAATACAATTGTTAACTTTCTCTGACATCAGTCTGGAGCAAGAAAAAAGTTTCCCTAATGGGGTACTTAGCTGTAATGAAGACTTCGGTTCTGAAATTCGGATTCGAAAATCTCAGGAGTCGGCCGACTGGCACTTGGGAACTGCTTTTGATTCGGGCACCGTGCGACAAGAAAGACTGAAGAAAATGGCGTCGGCTGCATCTTTTATACCCCTGGCGCACTGACGTCAGGGAAGAGGCGACAGCAACTGACACTGGACCTAGACTTTGGAATTCTGGCAGACTGAGGGTAGCCTGCCAGCAGGATAACCCAAGAGTAATGACTGCAACAGTGAAACATGATGAACATCACAGGGATAGAGCCTTGAGGCGGTTTGCATAGGACATTTTACTTAAGCCCTGTATTCTTTTAGTAAGGAACCTCTTGGAACGTTCCAATTGTTGGATATGCCTGGTTACGTACATACCAAAGGGGGCATTGTACTCAATGATAGGTCTGATGAATACCAAGTACAGTGAAAAATGACTTCCTTAGACTTAGATGCCACACCTTTGTTTATAAGGTTCCCAACATAGAATGATTGTCTAACTACTGTAGACATGTGATGTTCAAAGGCTAGATTACTATCTATGTGTGCCCCTAAGTCCCTGACTACTGGATCAACTCTAAGGGGTGAGTTGTCAATATGATAGTTACCAGGGGTGAATGACTTCCCAAAGGATGCTATTATGCATTTCTTGGCATTTAGTTTTAGTCCATGGCTTTGATACCAGTTGTTTGTTTGTGTCAACCCCTCCTAGAGAACATTTCTGTCAGTGTAGGATTAAATGACAGCTCCTAATTTACAATCATCTGCAACTTTAGACAGCCAGAGACCACTGACATTACCTTTGACTTCAGAGAAGTAAATGCCAAAAAAGAATGGTCCAAGGGCAGATCCTTGAGGGACTCCACTTGTGACTGGTCTCTTTGTAGAGATGGACTCACCAGTTCTAACTTCCTGGGTCCTGTTTGTGAGCCAGTTGGCTATCCATCAGGTGACATATGAGTTTGTACCTAAACTCTTGAGTTTGTCAACAATGCCCAAGTGGAGTATTGTGTCAAATGCCTGGGCCAGGTCAAGGTAGGCAGTTTGAATCATTTAGCCCTCATCCATTGCTTTGGTGACCTTCTCAAAGAAGTCCACCAGGCTGAGTAGGCATGATCTGCCCTTGACAAAACCAAACTGGGTTGGATCATGTGTCTGGAGGTTTACTATATCACTATTGATCATTTCCATGATAATACTTTCCATGACTTTACATATAACTGTTGCTGTTCTCCATTCATGAGGCATGAAGCCTGTTTGGAGGCTATAGTTAAATAGCAATTCCAGAGGCCCTGATAGGTCATTTTCCATGCTATTTAGAAGGCATCTTTGGATATTATCTGGGCCAACTGCTGCAGTGTTCTTAGCCTTTGAGAGAATATTAAGGACCTGTTCCCTAGTGATAGCAGGGGGAGTTATATTTGATTATATTTCCTGAGGAAAGGTTGAGGGGGAGAGAGGGGTAAAGTTAGAGCTGAATTTGTTGGCCAGTAGGCTTGCTATATCTTCTTGCTTAGTGTAGGTGGATCCTTTACACTGAGCTCTACACACAATTGTGTATTGCCTTTGAGGTAGCAGACATAGCTAAAGAATGCCTTGTGATTGTCCTTGGCCTGGGAGGCCAAATTCACCTCAAATTTGGCTTTGGTAGACTCTATTTGTCCTCTGAAATGTTTGTTTAGTTTGAGAGTGCTTTTACCCTGTTGGGTGTTGCACCTTCTAATTTTTGCCATGATTTGTTTTCCTTCTGTTATACAGCCTATTGATTTTGTGATTCCACCAGGGTGGCTTGTTTTTTGAGTTAGTTCTGTACTTCTTCCTGGTGGGTATATCTGCCTCTATGCAGTTATTAATATGCTTGTACAGGGTTTCTGTGAACAGTTCTGCATAGGCAACAGTGTTCTCAGGGTTTATGAGGGCTTGAAATCTTGCCAGGTTATCACTTAATAGCAGGAGGTTAGCCTTAGAGTAGTTCCTGAATATTCCAGGTTTAGCTGGGGGTCCAGGTTTTATTTTTTCTTCAAAGGAGACCATTCTGTGGTCTGACCTTTCCAGGGAAGACATTACAGTAGGGGTGTGCAGCACTTTCCCATATTAGTGAGGACCACATCTAGTATGGCTGCACCCCTGGTTGGTGTATTAACTATCTATTTCAGGAAGTTTGTGTTTACAAAATCCAGGAAACTCTGTGTCTGTGTGTTTGGTGTCTTACAGGATTCCCAGTTAATAGTGGGGTAATTAATGTTGCCCATGAATATGGTATTGGGTTGGATGGTTAGTGTTTCTAATAAGTTTAAATACATGGTATGGGTTTCCTGGGTCATAGAGGGGGACCTATAGCTGGCAAGGAAGTGATATTGGATTTTGCCTATGGTGATTTGAACATGGAGCAGCTGAAGTACATTGTCCTGTTTGCAGCCTTGAGGTATATTTATTTTTGATGTAACTAGAGACACCTTCACCTTTCGACCCTGTCTCTGTAGTAGCTGGTCTAAATGTGTTGAAGGCATTATAACCTTGCACTGTTGATTTGCTCTCCATGGCTTTAAACCATGTCTTAGTGACCACACAGACATCATCATTCTCTAGGGTGAAGAGAGCTTCTAGGGAGTGGAGGTTTTTGTTTAGACTCCTAGCATTGAGCAGTAATACCTTTAAATTGTTTTGTTTTTGCTTTGCTATGTCAGAACTACTTTCAGTTTGGCTTTTCCTGAAAAAAAACACTATGGAGGAAGACAATGTTTTAGCTAATATTCGAAAGCCTAGAGGGGACAGGTGCAGACCATCCCAGGCAAAGCAGCGTGGTTTGTTGACCATCTCCTTCCAAGCTGACAAATATTTCACCCCCTTAGAATGACACCAGAAACTAAGCCAATTATTAAAGTCAATGCTTTTATTCGTATTGTGGCATTATCCTTGGGGAAGGTAAAATGCTGCTCAATGCTAGGCTCATACCAGCCTGATAACCCGTATTTTTTATTGCATACCAAAATCACTTGGGTTATCCTAAATATGCAGCTTGCAGTTTTCTGCAGTATTTGGCTCTGGTTTGATTGGTGTTTATTCTGGTATTTGGATTTAGTTGTTGACATTTGCCATATTTGATAATTGTTGAAGGGGTCTTTCTCCATTCCCTCACGTACTCATGTCTTTGTTTAACAAGTCATCTACTATTGCAGAAGAACCATAGAGTTTCTTTACCTTGTCTTCTAAGCTTTATGATGGGGTTAGAATATTATAGAATGTTGACATGGCAGTTGCAGAGTTACTGAAATTGCAAAAAGAGCTCTAATCTAATATCTTGAGCTTGGTAAGAATAGGAGGTATCTGAGATGGTTCTGAACACAAGCAGTTGAACAGGTGTAACTGTGCTTTTTAAGGGACCAAGTTGAGAATATAAAATGATCATCACTTAAGGAGTTAGACACTCAAAAAGTTTGTCAGGTATATTTTATAAGAATAGAAAGCAGAGTATTGTCCAGTTATTAGAGTTGCTTCTAGTTATTTCAATATAAGTTGAGTTAGGTTAAAAGTCTATTTTACTGAATTTTGTAAATACCTATCCAGTTAAGGCTATAGTTTCCTTCGATTAACAATATAGGGTAATTGTTATGTTCTAAAGTCTTATTTAGGGTAGTTTCAATTGAGCTTAGAAAATAGAGTTGAAGAATACAGATGACATCAATATCATTTTGGCATGACCATCAATTGTTTTTACTACTGTCTTCTGTCTGAAGAGGAGTCACTTCTGGCTATTAATGTAGGAAAGAGACCGATGTCATTCTTAACCAGAAGTAACATCCCTCATCCTTGATGTGATCCTGGCCTGTTATATGAAAGTAGTGCATACCTTTTTAGTAAAATAAGAAGGGACATGAGAAGAACCTTTGAGTTGCAATGAAGTGATATTAGTTAATACAGAGTGATACTGCCCCATAGTTGTAATTGCCTCCACTTCTTATTAACACTCCCTGTGTTTATGTACTCTAGAGACACATTTGTGTGAAATGATGAAGGCTGAGATGGCAGGACAGCTGATCATGGAATAAGATGGATGCCACCAGCCTGAAGTAATAAAACACTGGCCAGAACAATTATAATTTCCTAGATCCTTTTATGGTGACAAGAACAAGACTAACAGTGAGAACATTCGCAGTTATGGAAAACAAGTACTCAGTTATTGGGCAACCAGACTGAACACGTCTCATCCAGCATACATACATGTCCATTGTAAATGCCATCATGGGATTTCAGAAGTTTGAGATAGATTTTGGGTAGTAGTAGTAAAATAGGCTTTGTAAGTAGGGTATTACAAAGTGAATAACTGCAATAATAGGAAATAAATGACAATAATAGTTCTAGCTTGCGCTATAATTAGGAATGAGCCAAGCGAGTAGAATAGAAATAGAGGGTGTATCGTGATGGAACTTCAAGGGTTAAGGAGAGTTCACAGAGATGATGACAAAACAGACTGAAGAAAAAGTGTATGAGATGTGAGTCTGAGATAAGAGAGTACTGTTAAAATAACTACAGAGTAGTCAAAGGTCATACAATTTGAGAAGTGTAGAAGGAGGAGATAAAGTATGGAGGTGGGACTGTGTATGGATCATGTGACAATGGTTAGTGGATTAGCAGATATAAAGGAAATGACATTAGTTGGGGGTGGGAACAGGGATAGGCCAGATTTGTGGAGCAAAGCAGACTCAACATCGGCTGTTCAGTAGAAATAATCTATGGTAGACCAAGGTGATAAGGCAAGAGCCCTGTATGCAGCAGAAAAAGAGCAGGGAGAATAATGGTTAAATTTAACTCATTAACACCTAAGTGGTGTATAACTTCTCAGCTGCAGCAGCCTACACACATCCTTGCATTCTCTGAAAATCAACTTAAAATTATAAGATAAACTAATGTAAATATTTTGTGAACAATTAAAGCTATTAAACCTGTACAACTGTTATTAGTAAGAAGTATTCTTTGCAGTGATAATAGTCCATAGTCTTTCCACAAACAGTATAATAAAATATAATATAATGCACACAACCCAGAATTATATTTTTGCTTAACTTTTACAAATTTTCGTACCTTGCAAACTGTACAACCTAGACATTTATTGTCAGAACACTATTGTTAATCAGAAGTAATCTTTCACATGATAATACATTCCTCTCTTAGTGCATGTTTAGTGTGATATTTACAGAAATTTGAAAACACATGCTTACTTGTACAAATAGCAACATAAATAATACATAATGTCCCTTGTGATGTGCAACATCAATCTCAGTGACAGTTTTCTTCAACAACATCTAAGGTTTCACGTGATGCCATTCAATTGCTTGTAAGTCCTTGGGTTTTTGAAATATTAAGTACATCTGGAGAGTCTATATTAGATCACTGAACGCTTAGGTAAGTGAATGGTGATTAATCGACCCCATGTAAGCGAAAGCTTACAAAACTGAACTGTCAGAACAGCGATTGCTGTTCCAACAAAAAAAAGAAGAAAACACTTTAGAACATGAAATTAAGTGGGGGGCTGTGCCCCCATACCCCCCTACTTAAATATACCAACTCTGCGACCGCACTACAGTGCCAAAAATGGCAAACTACCGAAGCGGCCAAGCAAATTCTTTCCCAGGGAAATAATTTGCTTACATGCCGCTTCAATAGTTTGCCGTTTTAGTCTTTATAGTTTGAACAAGACGCATTCGCTAATGTGCGTCTTCGATCTGCTGATAGGAACCCCATCTGGAAATATTACTTATTTACATAATTACTAACAAACAGCTAGCAATATCTCATGTATAATGTGATATAAATGGACACTGACAATTAATTTTCCTGTCTCCCAGCATAGCATTTCACACCATACCCCTCAATATCTTGAAGGTCTTTCAGTTATGAAAATATTAATATAAATGTGAAAATATGAATAACAAGTGGCAAACACTGATTCAGTTCTTTACTACAGGATCATAGCTTATCAGTCTTAGTGTCATTTTAATAACTCCTTGTCCTTTCTAATACTCCTATTATTAGCTGGTAAGTTATTTAGTTAATGAAGACAGACTCAAAAAAGTTCTGGGTGCCATAAATAACTATGGATGCTAGGTGGAAGTGTACATAAAAGGCAATATAAGCTTGACTGAGTTAACTGACTAAAATGTTAACAGTTTGGAGAAAGAAATAAAGAGTGGATTATAAAATAAGCTATAAAAGGCATCAACAGCAGGAATTAAAGGTAAGAAGAGAGCAGGGGAAGCACAGAGAAAGTGTGGCAAGAGAGGAGGGGAAAACTTCCTCCTATATGGCAGGTATGCCCCTCAAATGTCTAGATTTAGGAAAGATGTCCCTAATTTCTTTACAAAGTTTTGCTCCATCGGTACTAAAACAAGAAATTATTTTGAAAAGTTTTAAGTAAGTAGTACCGTCATCTATAAACTGTTCCTAATTCAGGACTTTCTCCCCTAATTAATTTTTGCTTTGTCTGCAACATAGCAGGTAAACGTTGAGACATATGCAGGTCAAATCTACTGTAAATTATATGAACTGGAGGGTTCCTTATGTCAGTAACAACTTGAGTGACTAAAGTAAAGCTAGATCCTTGAGCCAGTGCTTCTGAAGGTGCAAACGATATGATATAGGGGAAGGCTGATAGGTGTACTGGGTAGTTTAATACCAAATAAACAAATGGGGTATCCTTGGGTAAATAAGAGAGGAATCTTCCTAACAAGCACAGCCTTGGTGAGACAATTAGCACAAATATTGTTCTGAGAAAAGAGGAGATGGGAAGAAGACAATTACATATCTCACATTTACTAAGATCATGTATTAGCTGAGCAGCACTCTACAAAGCATTAAAGAACTGTAGGCCACATGAAACTATTAGTAAATGTTCTTTTTTGTGCAAGGGTCTGTACTTCAGGAAAAAGTATCCCATTCACTGGGAGTGCATACCTAGACTTCTGCAATTAATGTAATGCTCTGATGAAATATAAAAAGTGCCTTCATGCATGACATCTTACAACCTAAGCAAATCTCTATTCTAAAACACATTTTAACACTAAAATTGCAAGATAAACATCCTCACAAATAAAACTAAGTGCTAGTTTCAATAAAGCCTACACTGTGTACACTAAGTGTAAATGATATGTATTCAAGAACATCCTTATCACATTTTTTTGTGATTTCTAGTCACTCAGAAATATTACACTAAGTGTACATGTAGTCTACACTTTGTGGTAACATTTATGAATCTCTGGAATCTCTGTCAGTATTTAAAGCTGCAGGAATATCAGTAAGAAAACTAAAATTATTAGGAAGGAGTGAGTTATATATGTGTTGTCTGTTCACTCAGAACGGTGTACACTTAATGTAGGCGTTATCGAATCCTGGGATAAAACTAAAATGAATCAAGCAAAAAGTAAATACTTTACACACCAATGAGCTATCTAAAAGAATGGAGTGTAACAGAAAGCAGAAAAGTGACAACTTCACTACAGGCAAGTATATAAAAGGCAAGGTTCCAGAAAAAAAAAGGATACATATTTTTGGATCAAGTGGTCTAAGTTACTATCACAGTCTGACGAAGTGTATTGTTAGATGAAAATGCTTACCATAAAAGTAAAATATTAGTCTATTTTTTTTTATTTTGGGGGAGGCAGTGATTTTATTTATTATTTAATTTAGGACACTGTTGAACTACTCATAATTTGTATTTGCTTTTCTATTTATTTTGTTTTATTTATCATTTATTGTCTGAGTTAGTTCCAGTAGAACAGTGTTTTTAGGGGATACCAAAGGTGTTTTTCTGCTGCTAGGTGAAACTTGGCTAGGGTATCAGCAAAATCCCCCTACTCTTTTTGATAGGTGCCATGATATCTGTTACATCTACTGGAGCTACCATCAGCTCAATCAGATGGAACCTCAGAGTAACATCTCATCTAAACAATGACATACTCAGGAGTGCAACATCTGTTAATGCTGCACTGCAGTGTCAGTGAGAGTGCAGCATCTCCTAATGCTGCACTGCAGTATCACTGGGAAAGCAGGATCTCCTAATGATACACTGCAGTGTCAGTGGGAGTGCAGCGCTTCTTAATGCTGCACCGCAGTGTCAGTGGGAGTGCAGTGCCTCTTAATGCTGCACTGCAGTATCATTGGGAAAGCAGCATCTCCTAATGCTACACTGCAGTGTCAGTGGGAGTGCAGCACTTCTTAATGCTGCACCGCAATGTCAGTGAGAGTGCAGTGCCTCTTAATGCTGCACTGCAGTATCACTGGGAAAGCATTATGTCCTAATACTACACTGCAGTGTCAGTGGGAGTGCAGCACTTCTTAGTGCTGCACCGCAGTGTCAGTGGGAGTGCAGTGCCTCTTAATGCTGCACTGCAGTATCACTAGAAAAGCAGCATCTCTTAATGTTACACTGCAGTGTCAGTGGGAGTGCAGTGCTTCTTAATGCTGCACTGCAGTGTCAGTGGGAGTGCAGTGCTTACAAATGCTGCACCAAACTGTCAGTGAGGTCACAGTGCCTCCTAATGCTGTACTGCAGTGTCAGTGGGAGTGCAGAGCCTCTTAATGCTGTATCACAGTGCCAACGGGAGTACAGCGCCTCCTAATGCTACACTGCAGTGGCAGTGGCAGTGCAGTGCCTTCTGATGCTGTACTACAGTGTCAGTGGTGCAGTGCCTTCTAATGCTGTCTTGCAGTGTCAGTGGGAGCAGAGCACCTCCTAATACTGCAATGCAGTGTCAGTGAGACTGTAGTGCCTTCTAAAGCTGTACTGCAGTGTCAGTGGGAGTGGAGAGCCTGCTAATGCTGTATCACAGTGGGAGTACAGCACTGCCTAATGCTGCAGTGCAGTGTCAGTGGAAGTACAGCAGCTTGTAATGCTGCACTGCAGTGTCAGTGGGAGAAACTGATGCAGTGCAGTGTCAGTGGGAGTGCAGCATTTCCTAATGCTACACTGCATTGTCAGTGGGAGTGCAGCATCTCCTAATGCCACACTGCAGTGTCAGTGGGAGGACAACACCACCTAATGATGTACTGTAGTGTCAGTGGGAATGCAGTACTTCCTAATGCTACATCGCAGTACAAGTGGGAGACCAGCACCTCATAAGGCTCCACTGCAGTGTCAGCAAGCTAATCACCTGGGGTAGATTATTGATCGATGCCCATTGGCACAAGGTAAAAAATTTCACAAAGAAATGGAAAAACTATGAAACAGAGTTTATAATCAAGGTTTATAATGAAAAAGCTGGTTTACAATCAAGAGCTTCATTGTGGGTAGCATTTATAACATTATCAGATGAATGAATTTAGACACCAGCTTTTTTCAGGGGACAGAGACACAACTTCATCCATCACACCTGCCTTAAAGGTACACTACCAAGGAGAAATCTGCAGGACTTACAGAGCCTCTTTAGCTGAGGGCACATGGTCAGAATGAAGAGCATTTTTTTTAAGTTTCAAAAAAGAAGGTCATCAAGTGATATAACACATATAGTTAGTGTATGGTCTTAGTTCAGTTACTGTGACATTAGCACCCTTAAAAAAGTCTTACCATGGTGAAGAAATACAGTAAATCTATAAGGAACAAGGCTAAATCTAAGGAAAAAAATCACACTGTTGTGTCACTGCCTAAATCATAATGGTTGAGAAGTATGTGTCAGTCAAAGGGTTTCTGTTTGAAATTCTGAGGACTGCAATTGCAGATCTTAGAACATGAGCCTGAATATGGTACTACTAAAGCCGCAGTGGTACAGCGGTAGCATTGTTGCCTCACAGTAAGAGGTTCTCCTGTTCGATTCATGACTGGAGTGCCTTCTGTGTGGAGTCTGCATGTCCTCCCCATGGTCGAGTGGCCTCCGAAAGACATGAGTGAATGAACGTGCCTTCGCTGAAGGTTGGGCATCAAGCTAGCAACTCGGCACCATAAAAAAAAATATACTGCCAATCATTAGTGGACCAGAGTTCTGCTGTGGCGACCCCTAACTGGGAAAAGCTGAAAAGACAAACAAACAACTATGACAAATACATACTAAGTCTTAGTGTATTTTCCTTACTCTAAGGTACAACAGTCTGATTGTTAGTATATGTAAACAGCAAAGGAGTGGGGGATCAGTATCCATATTGGGCAGTGCAGAAGGGTGAATCTGTCTTTCAAAAGCCCTTTAGTGGAATTATAGCAAATTACATTTGTTGTACCTCCTTGAGAATCACACATTTTTTTGTACTTGCAAGAATTGCAATTAAGTGTTTAATACTCTGACCTGGGAATCAATTCTAAAGTTGTGTGTACTTGTGCAAATGTACTATTCCAGCATTTCAGAAGAAATGACTGGTTGGAATGTGTAGCAAGAAAATGGTCATTATATAATAATCAAGTCTTGAAACTGAATTCATGGAAACACTGACCTGACAGCCTTTCTGCAACAAAATTAAATTACTTTAGCCACAGGCAATAGCAAGAAAACATTTGGCAATTGATATTCTTAGTAAGTTGATGGAAAATGCATTCTTAGAGGGTAGCTGGAGACTAAAGAGCAATTGCTTGGTGGACACCAAGGTCTTACCACAAGCAAGGTCCAAACGTCTGGCAATGATGTCTGGAACATACTGGCACTGAATGTAACAAACTCTAGAGTAAAAGTTAATTGTCAAATAGTGATTGCATATTGATCGTATTATAACTGAAACCTTCTTCAAGAAGTCAATTCTTAGCACTAACAGCCTGTTTATTTACAAATTTAGGAATTGTGGTGGGTCCATGGCATGTACCAATAAGTTCCTGATGGCTAATTGGAAAGCAGAGAGAAGTTCCTGACAGCTCCATGGCACAGAGTCATAAGTTCCTGAAAGCTCCATGTCCACCAAGCTCCTGATGGTTCCGTGGCATTAAGAGATAAGTTCCTGATGATTCCATGGCACAAAGAGATAAGTTCTTGATAGTTCCATGGCACGAAGAGATGAGTTCCTGATGATTCCATGGCACAGAGAGATAAGTTCCTGATAGTTCCATGGCATGAAGAGATAAGTTCCTGATGATTCCATGGCACAGAGAGATACATTCCTGATAATTCCATGGCATGCAGAGATAAGTTCTTGACTATGATTCAAATGAGTCAAGTTCAGGTAGCAGCTCAGGTGCTGGAAAACGGATGAAGGCAGATAATTGCTGGTATCAGCTCCCCCATGCTGTTGGGGGGGTGACAGTCCACAAATCTGCCACCAACTAATGGACATTTCTATGAATGAATGGTGATGAGATTGGGGGACATGTTCTTGTGCTATCCAGCCAGTAATGATGTCCCTCATTAACATGTGTCTGAAGGTACACACATGCATGATAAGGTATAACAATCCTTCATAGTGCTGCAAGTGCACTAGTTAGCCAAGCAGTATACAGGATTACGGCATTAGAAGTGCCCTCCCATCCTGCTTCATTAGATGTATGGGTGACAACCCACTACTGGACCAGTAATCATGGAGCCTCAATCCTCACCACTGGCACCTATGGGGGATGTTCACTGGGAGGATAACAGGTACACACAAGTATTTCCATATGCAGCTCTCTGCATCAAGTACAATTTCCCTTAAGCACATAGAGACTACAGTCGGTCTGGGGCTGGTTCCTCTCTATTTCTCCAGATCCCCAATAAGACTCCCCACTGGCACAGCTATAGAGTTGAGTCCTTGGCCAGGGTTCCAAGCCAAGTCCTCCAACACTCCCTCTGTCCATTCAACCAGTGCTTCATGTCCCTGCTTAAGTAGTTTTCACACACATTTTTTGGAGATTTGTTTTACACACGGGCGTGTGCGCACGTGCGCGCGCGCACACACACACACACACACACACACACACACACACACACACACACACACACACACACACACACACACACACACACACCTGGGAAAAGTTGGCACAGGTTTACCAGCTCTGCCCCCCTCTGCCCAGACTATAAGGTAGTTCCACTACCACCAGAACCCCTCGCCAGCTACTTTAAGGCCCTTAAAAAAGGGTGTCCAATTTTACTCTGCAATATTAATACTATTACAAATGGTAGTTTGACCAAGAGCAAGCCTATCAGGAGTGATCCACACAGTGTCACCAAATAAATATGCAAATAGTCTGAGAACTTAAATATCTCTACAAAGATTAGCCACAATGAAAGGTTTACATATATTTAATAATAAATAATAAAAAAACAAGACAATATTAGATATATATTCACAGTGACATCAGAGTTCAAAACCACTGGAAATATTTAAAATAACATTGCAGGACAGGCTTAGACAAATAAAGAAAAACATTATCTAAACGAAGCTTCACTATATTCCTGACTGTATCTAAGAGAGTTACTATACCCTAATAATTTATGTAATAGAGCAAGGCAAATGATGTAGTGAATGGTTCTTCTTGTTGTTGTCAGGCCCATAACAGAATACAGAATGCTCTTTCTCACTAAGAGATGTCTCAAAATAATATATACATATTACTGCTGGGATAGCTTGCAGAATGACATCAGTTCTGGCCATTTGACTTCTAGCTCTCATGCAAACCCGTCATTGCTGGTAGCTGGCAGTATTTAGCACCTACCAGTAAAAATACATACACAAGGGCTTTTGTTCAGATCTTTGGCAGGTGCTGGAAGTCATAAAACAATTGCATATATCCATGCTTCCAGAGAAGTGATTAGTTCACCCCAAAGACAATACAAAAAGCTTCCTAGTACAGACTTTGTGTCTCTGGCTGCATTGAAACCTATGAGATAGCATTTTATGGCCTAGATTATAAAGTGATTTAATTTCAGATATTGTTCTAAAGTTTGCTAGACTGAGGTTAACCCTCCAGTTTCCTCTGTTAAAACATATACATTTAAACAGTTACAATAGTGCATGTACATTTCTGTTCTCTCCAGTAAGGCACACTGTACATACATTTCAAACACAAGCACTTTACAAATACCTTTTCAACACAAACATCTCTACAAATCAGTTTGATATACACATGCCATGCAGTTCTAATACATGTGTAACAGAAGCATCTTGCATAAATCAGTTTGATGTTCACAAAAGACATACAATTATTTACAAAATTCCAGTCAGCTGTGCTGGCAATATCTCCTTTCATCACAGTATGCAATAGCACTAAACACCTCCAACTCTGGCTGCATAACAGCCATTCTTGCTGGCTGTCACCTTTGTGCTCAGAATGTCTAGTATGGGGAAATAAGGACCAATGGGAGAGAGGTTAGTAGTCAGCAGGCATGCAGGAGAAAAAACACTTAACAAAAGAACCTTAGGAATTTGTGGTAAATAGATTTTTGGTAGGGCTTAAAGGAAGAACATTTTTAAAATTGCTGACTTTGTGGTAGAACTGAATGAAGCTCTGACAGCAACTGGATACTGGAGGAACCTGCTGGAGAGGGTTGGACTGAGCAGGTGACACAATCTGCCATTTTAGTGGGAGCCGATGGAAGCCTAAAACAATTGGCTCTGATGACTCTTCCTATAGATGAATGAACTTACCAGGTTGCTGAAGTTGTTAAAATGGAACTGCTGTACCAAACAAAACGTGTTGCCTATTAAGAAAAGTTGTTTATTTTAATAATGCAGCATCTGGTTAATGCATTAAATTTAGTTTGTCACATCTTTCTAAGCTCTCGTAGATCTCAATTAATACTTTGTAAAAGCTATGACTAAAGAAGTTTCAGTGCCTTTGCAGCAATCAGTGTTAATATATTTTGGATAATAAACATTTTTATTGTCATCATCACTTTTAACCCAACATATACATTTACAGCCAAGTAAATTAACACACAAAATCAGAGATTCACAGTCAGGAGCGGCCTTAAGTCAACTGGTGCCCTAGACAAAACAGCTCCACGGTGCCCCCCCCCCCCACACCACCCGGTACCCCCATCCTGGTATAGTTATGCAAAAAAAATACTGGAAAAGCGCCCCTGCTAGAGCAGCGCCCTTAGTTGGCCTATGCCTAAGGCTGACTATGTTCACAGTTAGTCTCTAATAACCATTATAACTCATTAGCACCTATGTGGTGTGGAATGTCACTCCCTTAGCAGCCTACACACATCACACATTCCAGAGCAATTTCTGAAAAATAATCTTAAAAAGCATAAGATAAAACAATGCAAATATTTTATGAACAATGAAAGCTATTAAAACAACTCAGATAGCAATGCTATCAGAAAGAAGTATGTCTTACAGTGATAATAGTCAAAACATTGATATTCTTTCTATAAATATTACAATATATTATAATGGATATGAACCTCACATTATATTTTTGTTAAATGTTCACAGACGGTCATATCCGGGAAATTATACTACCTAGACATATATTGTTAGAACATTTTTGTTAATGAGACACAAGGTTTCACATAACAAGAAATTCCAGTATGAGTGCATGTTTATTTAGATATTTACAGAAATATGAAAACATGTGCTTAATTGTATAATTTGCAATATAAATAGCACTGAATATCTCTAAAGATGTGAAACTTACAGTACAAATATCAATATTTTTTTCTTCAAGAACATCTATGGTTTCACCAGATGTCTTACAATAGTTTGTAAGTCACTTGTGTTTTGAAATATTAAGTACATATGGAAATATTGTTTACTTTCAGAATTACTAATAAACAAGTAGCAATAACTCAGGTATAATGTGATATAAATGGACATTGACAATGAACTTTTCTGTCCCTCACCATGGCATTTCACCCCATATCCCTCAATAACATATAGGGCTCTCAGTTTTGAAAATATTAAAATAAATGTGAGAATAACAATAAGTGACAAATTAATTGATTAATTTATCCTCTGCAGGGCATTCTAGATTAACAAACTTAGTGTAATTTTGTTAATAACTCTTTGTATTTTTAATACTGCCTATTATTAGCCAATAAGTCACTTGGGAAGCCAGGCTCAAAAAAGGACTGGACGTCATAAGGAAGTATACAAAAATTGCATTACGGGCTTGAGTGAGTTAATGGCTTTAGCAGGGATGAAATTCCAGCAACAATTATTTAACTAACCATGTGTGGCAGCAAGAGCTAAATGTGTCTTTTCACTCACGCCTGTAGTACATGATTTTGGAGAATGTTAATATACTTCCAGCTTATTAACCAGCCATCCATTACATTAACATCAGCACAACCCCCACATGTAGACTGAGGTGCAAAGTTTACAGAGACAGACGGATGTCATTAGTTTGTACTGTAAACCATTTATGTGCAATAGAAATAAGAATATTGTTGCGCAGAACTCAGACTGACGTAGCTCAGACTGTGTTATAAACATATGTAAAAGTGGGCAACCCCAAATCATATGTCAGTAATCTGCATTTGTAACCTTGCAGTATATAGAGGACATGGTACCTAACTAGGTCAGCATAGCCACGATATACTGCTACCTTTGTCAAATTTTGCACATAAACAAATACACTTTTGGAATCTTAAAGCACCTTGTAAACCCCTAACCCAGTGTATAATGTCCTCAGATTCACATATCTATCAGAGCAGAGAAATGCTCTGTCCAGTGGCCCATAATGAACTGTCCCTGGGGGGAGCACTACAGGCTGTTATAGATAATGAAGATATAAGGAAGGAGACATCTAGTATTAACTGTTCCATACAAACCTCTTTTTCTGCAATGTTTTCTACTTCTCCCTCACATAAGGCAGATTTTCAATCAAACATAAAAAGATGTTACAATTGCTGGCATCACCAAGCATGACCCAAAGGACATTACATGCTTATTTTTATTTATTTATTTATTTATTTATTTGCATTTGTTGACCAGGGAAAGGTACTGATCCTACTGGACCATTTTCATTTTACTGCCTGCACTGTATTCACACTGAGGCAGGCAGTACAGAGAACCTACAGGAAATGTCCTCCTTTGCACTAATCTGCTTACTTGTCTTAATCAGAGTCACACATTATGCAGGTAAAAAAAAACATGAAACTGAATGTAACACACCATGATGAAACATGTGGGCAGTTTATGACTTTAATCTTTTGTTCCATACAGCAAAACCACAGTAGGTAAAGAAAAAGCTGACAAGGAAGAGAAATATCTCCTTATACAATGTCAGAGAAGAAAGTAAAAAGGGAGGAAATAAGTCACGTATTATATAATGGAAACTGGCAACACAAGTAGTGTTTGTGTTGGGGCTGAATGCAGGCACAGCTTGGGAAGAAAACGGGAAAGAAAATGGGAGTATCCTTAGGGAGGCAGATACTGGGAGTATCCCTAGGGAGGCAGATACTGGGAGTATCCTTAGGGAGGCAGAAAATGGGAGTATCCTTAGGGAGGCAGATACTGGGTGTATCCTTAGGGAGGCAGAAAATGGGAGTATCCCTAGGGAGGCAGATACTGGGAGTATCTTTAGGGAGGCAGATACTGGGAGTATCCCTAGGGAGGCAGATACTGGGAGTATCCTTAGGGAGGCAGATAAAGGGTAAATATAATTGATGAGCTATTTCATTTGCTAAATGAAGCATTATCATGTTTAATAACCCACAGAGATCATACTTCAGACATTTAATGTTGGAATACACTGACAATAGAACAATCCTAGTCCTCCATCTAAAGACAAAAAGATAATCCGTATACATACTCAACTATGCTTGAAATATTTTATCATCAATGCCAAGAATAGGTTAATAATGAAAATACAATTATTTCACACACTATTTTAAATTCAATTACCTGTACCATTTGTAAATCGTTTCTCGGAAATCATGTGTCCAGAAAAGAGCCTGAAGGAGAGTGTTCAAATAACAAGTAGCACCATGATTCTGTAGGCCACTAAATCCTGAAAATGTACATAATGGATTTTAATTAGTAATGGAAGGTTAGAAAGTAATCTCTTAATACATAAATTGTTTGACTATTACATTATTTGATTGGTATGAGACAGTAACGCAGAAAAGACAATAGCAGTGAAATGGTTGTCTAACATGGAAGGAGATGTTAATACTACATAAAAGCATCTACAATTCAGCAAACAGTAAGACATCAGATGCGACAGATCATCACTAATGCCATATAAAAGCATCTACTGTGGGTACAAAACATAACTCAGCAAACAGTAAACCATTGTATGTGATAGATAAACACTATATTTACTAACTTGAAGCTTAAAGCATAAATGTAATACTACAGAAGAAAAACAATGTTTACATATGTGGATGGCAAAGACCACCTTGGTGCTTCCCTAAAACATTACAATAAATCTGAGGTGGTCTTTGTTCTGAATAAAATGGACGTACAAGAGTTTTAGCAGTCTCAATGCACAGATTTCTGATGGTATCCCATATACTCTGACTTTGGACAATTTGAACTACCCAATATGCCTGCAGTCATGGAGAAAGAAAAAAATGGAAGTTACTTTGGTTTTGGAGTATGGGCAATAGTTTTTATGAGATGTTAAACTGACACCCCAGCTACCTGAGCTGGTGGTAACTCAGGCAGATGTAAAAGATATGACAGTTATCAAAAAGAGTAAGGTAACATTACTGAAAGTCAAAATCAACAAAAATCACTATTTATACACAAAAAGGGAATCGCAAAGTACAAAAAATTCACTCCAAATTACATATCTTTACAAAGAAAAAACAATTCCCCATCTTTTTTGCCATAATCAATATTTTCATTTCTCCATAATAAGTAAACAAACTTGTAATGCATTGTTTAATAATTCTTCACATCTAAGACAGCCACAGAATCCATAAAACATCAACATGTTACAAATTCCATAAGTCTTTAACAAAGCTCCATAAAACTGTATTACTTAACAATACTTCTACTTGTGTTTGCTGATCTAAATTTAGTATTGTAACATCTAATAAATGACAAAGATCAATTTCCAATTGTCTATAAAAATTTAAAGATGAAATCCCATGTTTTTTCATTTATTACACTATTCACATTTAAGCAACATGAAAATAAATGATCCTTTCCCTTTCTTTCTTTATCCTGTTTTATCTTTAATTTTTAAACCTTTCTTCCTGTAGTGTTCAGTTTCCCATCCCCCCAATAAGATCTGCTTCTAAATCGTCACTGAAAATTGCATCCTTCCAATTAAAATATTTATCAGACACAATATTACTTGGCGTAATTTATTCCCCTTCATCATTCTCGTGTTCATGATCATTTTCTAGTTCAATATTAACATTATTTCCTTCCTGCAGATGATATACAGTGTCTTTTATACATATTTCATGTTACTGAGTTTCTTGAATCTATGAATAACTGAACTAAAAATGTCCATTTTTTCCCTTTTATACCATACTGGCAGTATGACCATTTTCTTCACACCAGGGACATTTCCATTTGTCACAATTTTGTATTAAACACAGGTTGGACCCCCCCCCCCCCCAGGCATAATTTCTTTGGTTGCCCTCTGTAAAGAACATATACTGTAAAATCATGTTTATTCACAACACTTGGAACATGCTTTAATTTGACATGAATAGTTTGTAGTGTAACCAATACCTCCTACCCACGATTCTGTAATTTTCATTCATCATACATTTTAATGTCATATACATATTTACAATGTAACGAAAAAAAAAGATTTTCTAATACTGTTACAATCCACTTCAGCTGTTCTAAACTGAATAATAAGATGACATTTTGCTGAAATATTTAGACCAGTATAAGTGCAATGCATCCAGGGGGTACACAATTATTTCAATTCACAAAAAAATGTAAACAATTATCAGCATCAGATATAATTTCACATGTCAAATCATAATCGCTATATTTTCCTACATGAATAAAGGCTCTAACATCACTAACAGTATTACTAAACTGCCTCATACCTCATATCTATTGATAACAGTATCAGTCTTTGATGAAATTAGAAGTGGCAATTCAGATGTTAAATTCACACCCTGTCTTGTCTTTTCTTGCACAATTTGTGTACAGGTCTGTGTAGATATTCTTGGTAGAGCATTTCTATCCCTCATATCAAACTGTTCATCAAACTTTACATTCCCTGACTGGAAGACGGAGTGTGAGTGCATCTAATGACCTTTAATTCCAACATGCAACAAATCTACACTATTTTTAGCTTGTATGTTACACTTCTCCATTATCTGCTTCCATGAAATGGCTTCCTGATAAGAAGGTTCATTAAAATCAAACATTTCCTTTAATTGTTCATCAGGGAAGACTCCCTTTTCAATTTTCTGAAAAAAAAATATCCTCACTGCCTCCAGTGTTTTTTTTCTGTAACACCAAAACCATGACTTTCCAAATTCTCCCACTCAAAGCCATGACTTCCTCAAGGCCTGCCAAAGTAAAAATGGAAACAAAAAGACTGGGGTTTTTATTGCTACATACATTATATATTTGCATATTTACAGTATTTACACTATTTACAACTATTTACAAATCTCCATACATTATAAACTTCAATTTAAACATTCCCCAACTTTTTTATCCACAACCAAAACATTATTTTCTCCAGAATATTTGTCAAAGTCCATTTTCCATTGTATTTGATTTAATTTAGTCTCTCATTCCATATAGTCAATGAAACATAAAATGTTCCTCTGTCCAATTTTTCACTTCTTCCTGTTTTCATTACCATAATAACCAAATTCTGTCATGTCCATATTTATTTGTTCAAATTTTATCAAACTTTTTACCTATTATGTTTACATATTTCTTTCCACAAATTATTACCTCTTTCACATTTCAAAAACACATGCTCAGTAGTCTCATACTTTCCACATTTATTACATATTATATCTTGCTTTTTCTTGCATGGCATATTTCTAATAGACAGTCTCCATAAAAAATCATTAAATTCTTTAATCTTTTTCTAATTATTATATCTCATCATTATGTCTTTTTTCTTATCTACTTCTAAATCTTTCCATGGATCAATGCAATAAAATGCTTTCATAATATTTAAGTACCATTCCTTTCTATTTTTTTGCATATATTATTTTTTATTTTCCATAACAGAATTTTGTTTTGGTATGCTTTCATTTCTTCATTCACAATGCTTTTACTTCTTTTTTTAACTTCCATTTCTTTCCACATTTTTTGTATTTATAATATAGTATATTTCTATCAAGTTTTTATTTTCCTTCATAATTCTTTTGAATACCTTATATAAAATTAAAGATATTGCATGTACTATTGGTTTTATTAAACCCAAGTCTCCTTGCTTTTTTCATATATAGAATTCCACTCTTGATTGGATTCAGTCTAGAGTCCCATATAAAAAATGTAATCGTCATTAGTCCCTTTTCATACTTAATAGGAATCATACAGATGTTAGCCACATAAGCACATTTTCCTATTACTATGGTGTTCAACAAGTGTGCTTTTCTCTATATGAAAATCTACATGTTTTCCAAAAATAGTCATACCCCGGGATTCATGAAGCTCGGCGCAAGGCCAGCGTTAGGCTTGAGCCGACCGTGCGGCATGTAGATGGCGCAGTAGCACCATATGCATATTAATGAAGGTGTGCTGTCGCCACATCTACGTGCATAGGAAATGTGCACGAGTGCATGGGGTGTGTCAAAGCGCCGCACGGAGGCGTGGACATGTCAGCTGTTTACGTGCAACCTAAAATGCTGAATATTACAACCTGCCTGCAATAGTAATCACACCCGTCAGTGTGTGTGGATACTGAAACGTATGCAAAGCATACAAGACAGTTCTTGCGAACACAAAAATAAGAAGCAAAGACAAATGCACGTAGCCGAATATTGAGTCCCCATCCCTCGAACAAATGACATTTAAAACCCCGTGCCCGTATTCTAATGCAGTGTTGATAGTTATACCAAGTGGAAGCGAAACGCATCGTGTTAGCGCGTCACCAATAGCTAAGTCTAGCCCAATGATCAGGGTTACCACCTGTCTCACATTGTGAGGGACAGTACCAATCTGGACAGTTATGTCCACACCAAAACCATTATAAATGTAAAATATCCTGCAACCGTATGACATAATTATGTCCCACATCTCATGTAATAGTCACATACAATAGTTATTTCCATATGTAACATACCTACATGTTACAAGAAATAGAATAAGCAAGTAAACAAAACAGAAGAAGCATCTAAACTGCTGCAACAATAAGCTTACATTTAGGCATATAACAAAAGTACTACCCATTGTACTGACCGTGGGTATGTGTTGGCCTGTAAAATCTGATGTGTGTCCGGAATATACCCCATCCTGGCTATATGAAAAGGTGGCAACCCTACCAATGGTCAGAGCATTCGGCCAAAATCTGCCCATTTGCGGTCCAAGCCATCCTTGTCAGGATGGGTCAAAGATGAACGGGTATTACCTGGGTATGCCTACCATGTCATGAAAGATAAGTATTTGCGTGTACCTATGTGTGTGATGTACAGCATGTGGAAGGTGAAAAATGCTAGGGTAGTCCTCACAACCATACAGGTACCAGAGATATGTAGTGTATGCAATGTGTTCCCTTGACTGTGCCATGTGCCATCAACCAGAGAAGGGATGAATGGAGTGTGTGGAATATGGGTGTGGGGGAACGGGTAATGTAATACTCCGCAAAGGGGAGACTGTGTTGGATGCACAATAGGTGAACTGGAGTTGTACGAGGGAGCAGTGGGTGAATCAGAAAGAAACACAAAGAACAAACATACACATCCGCAATACAACCTGACAGGCCATACTGTAGAACACAATCACACAAACATGATTATTAAAATGTGTGATACACATGTACAGAAATGTCACCGGCACATACCCACATAATGGTATGGACGGAACTGAGCCATCCAACTACAACACACCTAGATGCATAACTGAATACCCATCATCCCCTCTACATTACACAACCCCTCCATTCCTGAACGTCCACCAAATCCAGCCATACTCGGGCTGCTAGCTTGGCGCAGCCATATCTGCACATAGTGACCACTACTCATATCTAGTAGGCAGTCTCACCCTAGGCAGTGTCAGGATTACAAACTATGTATCCCTTGCATGTAAAACCCTATCACATTTTCGTAAATCCAAAAAAATCGAAGGTTATTGTCTTGCTCAATTTTTGGATATCCCTCATGTGATAAGTATCCTGTGTAAACATCAGACTTGGTATCACGACACAATGCCCAGTCCTGTAGACATCTGGACACAAGTTGTATGTGCAGTAGTGGTTCCTGAGACTGCTCAGCCTCCAGCTGGTCATGCAGAACCTACTACCTGGGATAAAACACCTGACCGTGATGCACGGCTCCCCACATGAATTATCGAGAAAATATACTTTACACATTCGCATAATGGCAGTTGGATATAGGGTGATTAAGGTGCTGACGTAAGCAGGGTACCTCCTGTCCCACTTTGTGAGGGACAGTCCCTGTTTTGGTAGGTGTGTCCTGGCCAAGAATGATACAATGGCAAATGTCCTGTGATTGTAAGAAATAACTATGTACCATATTTCATGTAACAGTTGCCTAAAACAGTTATTTCTGTATGTAAAATATGTAAATCTTACAAGAAACAGAATAAGCAACTAAACTGCTACAAGAATAAGCTCTCATCTAGGAAAATAATTAAAGTTCTAAACCCTGTACTGACCGTGTGTATGTGTTGGCCTGAAAAATCTGGTGTGTCCCGAATATATCCCATCCTGGCCATATGAAAATGTGGCAACCCTACCAATGGTCAAAGCATTCGCACAATAACTGGCCAGCCTCTTAATCCCCCGTAAAACCAGTGACCTTTGGAGGAAAGGTGTTGAATTACACTGAATGAATAATGACAATAATTAAGAGTAATAGATGTTTTTAACTTCAGAAAATAAGTATTAATACATATGCTCTGAATCTGTCAACACGTTTCAAGTTAATAGTACTAATATTGTAAAAGTGTCCATGATTGTCCCTGATTTGTCCTTGCCTTGTCCCTGTTACTGTTGAAATTAGTTCCTGAGTGGTTGAGAGGTCCGTACACATATGTACACCAACCAACTGTCACATTTGTTGCCAGTACTGATGAATACCTGTAGTGAAGTCATATATCCTTCCTGCCATCCATGTGGAATGTGCCACAGATGTTGTAGTGGTCACACCGGTGACTAATGTGTGTCTATTTCTGGGTCCAAGCCATGCAAGGGCCGCTAATTTTATGTGATGGCCAGAATAATATCCTTCGGATATAGGGAAGTAAAGGCAGTAGGGATGCGCGGCAGACATTCAACTGTATGGGAAATGTAAATAGGTATGTAGGTGTATATGTATGTGTATGTACAGACATATATATATATATATATATATATATATATATATATATATATATATATATATATATATATATATATATATATATATATATATATATATATATATATATATGAATGAATGAACATGGTCACAATAAAGCAGTTGTAACGAATGTGAAGGGAAACACCAGTGGAACCACCCCCCACCCCCATTATGTAGTGCTGACATAGTAATCTGATCAGAGGTGTCCAAACCCCTGCGTCTGTAAACACAGGTAGAATGTTAACTTTGGGACTAACTCTGTCCATGTGCTAATTCTGACTTTCAAACGGGTACAGGGCAGTTCCGGTCTCCAGTCAGACAAGCCTAAACCCAGATGACCACATGAACACCCTGAAAATCAAACACACGTATGTGCCAGGACTATAAGCTTTGGAGTTTTGAATATCCTTGGAGTGAGTAAACATGCACCACGGATCCAGAGCAGCAGGGAATAGGGAATGGCGCATGTGTAGTACTGCGGTTTTCCCAGCAGGAGAATGAATGCCTGCTGTGTAAGTGAAGCATTGAGGCATATGTTAGGGTAGCTATGAACCATGGGTATACATATAAATGAAGCAGAACACCAATAGTGTAGTGGTTAGAGCATCCGCCTAATGTAAAGGCATTCACGGTTCAAGTCCGACTATAGCACATATCATTTTCTTGTGGAATGAATGTCTCTGTGCTGTAAAGCCAAAATTTAAACATGTAAAGGTGAACGTGTGTTTCGCATGGGTCCATTAACCGGATTC